>NW_028277176.1:6067500-6670000 GCF_051122295.1 Plectrocnemia conspersa | reverse complement strand
ATTGTGTTTCATAATTATTGAAATACGTCATATGTTCGATTGATAAAAAAATCCGAAGATATCCTTAAATTTATGTGTTTTTTTTAAGTGTAAAAACTAAAATTGAATCAATCTATATATCATTTGCTCAAGCTTCTTATATACGTATGATATCCTAAAATAAAAAGATACTTGTGTAGCTATGTATGTTGATGACACAGCTATTTCCACAAGTATTTGTGGTCTTGAAACTTGTTTTTTTCTAATAGATATTCTGAGAGAGAAAATTAAAAGTAACTAAACAAAACAGATGTAATTATATTTATGAAGCGTGGACCAGCGAAAATCTAGCTTTAAATACCGGTGCTTACACTTGGAATTCAAGCTAAAATTTAGTAAATACATTTTGCATTTAAAACAGATATTTAATAGAAAAATGTTAATTATTTTTTGGGTAGTGAATTATTCTGCTAAATTCAATATAATTCTGCTAAAAAATTACAGTATTTCACCTGTCGGCTGATTGCTGATCAGCACCTAATTTTAATCGTTAAGTACCATGTAATCGAAACCAGTTCATTAAATATCTACCGTGGCAAACCTGTGTCTCACTGCCAAATATACGTGAAAAATAAACGTTTAGACAACGTTTATTTTTCACGTGTATGTAGGTAACAAATCGTCACACCCGTTCAAGCATCACTCACAAGTGAAATGTAAAATTAGGCGCTCCAACGTTTCGGGTTTGTTTAAAACACGATTTTTAGTGAAACCTCACAAAAAATACAACGGTATTAAGTCGCATGATCTTGGCGACCATTTATCGTCACCAAAACGTGAAATAATGTGACCTGGGAACTTTTCACGTAAAACATTCAATGTTGCACCACCCGACGTGTGGTAAGTTGCGCCTTTTTGTTAGAACTACGGGTTTTCTACATTAATATTTTCGATTTAGTGCTAAAAATATTTGGTTATCATGCGTCAATAGCGCTTAACATTGATCATCACATTACAATTTTCACCATTTTTAAAAACCTGACCATAATGCGCACCAAACATTAATTTTTTAGGTGTGTAATGCGGTAATTTTGCTAAAAAACATATCTAGAGAAATGTAAATGTGCTTGATCAGAGAAAAAGATTTTCTTTGAAAAATCCGCATCAACTTCATGGTGTACTAACACGCAATTTGCGTGAATTTTTCATTGTAAATGTTCTTAGGGATTTAGTTCTTGTGTTATCTGAATTTTATATGGGCGAAGGTGTAAGACTAATCGACAATTCCGGATCTTCGGCCACTCTTTCACTTAATAGCAGCGCTGTGATGATGTACGGGCTTTACCTATATCATACGCTTCCAGTCTTTTTAATTTTTTTCACTACCTTGCAAATTGTTGCTCAGTAAGACGACGCATATGATCATAATCTTTTTGTGAATTTCGATACACAATTCGTAAAGAATTATTATTTCAATTAAACTTCAATAACAATTGAACAATTTTAACGCGTTGAGCTGTGGCTATGCGATCCATTTCGTACATGTGTTGTTGAAAACTAACATTTGACACTTTGAATAACCGTGATTATCGACAGCTATCTGATTTAGAATACTGGTAATATAGGAAGCTCGCGTTGAATCAATCTGTACATTTAATTAAAAATGATGTGAAAATTTGTATAATCTCAGAATTGCTTATATAATTCAAAGGTTAACGTTTTTATTGACCAATAAGGAGAGTAAGGGGTCGAAGATGCGATTTTATGTTTATTCAAATGTAACTGCCACGACGCACGTTCGTATCGACGCGCATGGCAACACTGCGGCGACGTGAACGTCAAAGTGTTTTGTCAGTTGGCAGCAGTGCGGCCACACACGCGAGTCGTCCGCGAGGCCGGTCGGTCGGCCTTCGTAGCAGTGACGTCAGAGCCGGCTGCCGCCGCAGACACTCGGGTGAGTGACGACGCAGCCTCCGCTCTTCCCGGCTGAAGTCTCTAAACCGCTTTGGACTGAAGCGGGGCGGCCTCGTCCGCCGCCGCCCCGCCCCTGCATGTCGCAAGTCACGCTCTTCGCCTTCGTCCGACGATCGCCACGATTCCGCTCTCTCGCTTAACTCCGTCGCAGTTTACGCATTCCGAGTCCACAGTGCACGCATAATTATTAATTCATTACGCGTCCATTAGCGTTCCCGTTTCGATCGCGTTCGAACGCGTCGATAACGAAACGAACCCAGATTCGAACTAGCACTTGTCCGGGATTCGGGTCCGAACTATAAATAAATATTTTACCGAATTAGTCACGAGCCGTGCGTAATTTGTTCCATCGAAATCGCCGACCCTGACCGCGATTGGTTTAGGTCGAACTTTGGCCTTAGAAATTTGTGCATTTTTTCATTTTTCTCATTTGGCCCTGAGACTTATTTACAAACTATTTATTCTTTGTGTGGTATTTTCAAATGTTGCAACACTAAATTGTAAATAAATTGTATCTGATTCTAATATGATACTAATCCACAACTTCAACTATTCCAAGTTCTAGCTATATTTTTTTAATTTTAATCTGATGATATGATTTTGATTAACAAGTGCGTAGCTCTGTCTCGTGCTCAGGTCAATGAGTGAGTAATGTCAGCTGTTACAGATTGAGACCGAATATCAGTTAACTTTCGGGGTCAGTCTTTATCTTTCGTTAACAATGGTCACGGATGATTTTTCGGAATATAAATGATGGATGGTTTTATTTAGGAAAATTTCTAGTGCTGTGGTGAAAAGAATATTTCATAATTTTATTCTAATACACCAATACCTTTTTTTTATCATAAAACATTTTATTTGTCGGTAAAAGTTAATATTCCCTTGAGAGTGCTTATTTTTGTTGACCATGGAAAAAGCAAGGTGTTTCAAAATTTACTCCAGCAACTTGAAATATATTTATAGTTATTTTATCACTAAATCTAGGTGGAACCATATTACAAAGTAGAGTAATCAGAGCTCAGTTGTGTGGCAACATTCCTGATGATTCCAATGAATTTAGGAATTTTACTGTCTGCGCGTTATCCATCACCGTATCGAAGGATTTCTGTTTATTATTAAACACTAATCGTTATTTTGTTTGGATATTATAAGTCATATTTTTAATATAACTCGTGAGCTAGCGCCAAAAAAATTTCAGTGTGGTGAATGTGTCAGATCCTATATCTACAAAACGCATGCCACAACTAAGAGATGGCGCTACTAGAACTGGAAATATGAAACTAGTCTTCGCATATTCGGGACTGACGATGTGTATCAAGATAATAAATAATATAACAAATAAACTATTTTATTTTAAAACATAACATGGCCAATTATTTTTTGAATATTATAAAGTTTGATGTACCAATCTAAATTTTTTTTATATGCCAATAGTCAAAAAATAGATTGCCACTTTTATTTTTAAAATATTCCCTTACCACTAGATTTACCGCACCCGTTATAGTAACAGGTTTCTGATTCGTATCAGACATTGTTTTTCTGTTTTTTTACTACTTTTTATATTTGTACAATGCAATACACTTTATTTTTGAAAATATGTTCACTATATACCTATTTTTAATGTCACCCTATTAGTCTGATTTTTCCCATTTTCGTGTTTTAATGCAGTGCGCAAAACAATTTCTACAGACTGCTATGAATATAATTCTTTGCATAATAATTCAATCAAATCTATTTCTAAATTTGGTACATTTCTTGCAATTCCTATTCAACCATAACATTTATTACCAATTGGTATTGATTTACACCATTGTAACGTATTGGGCTTACACCTGTCAGGTTATAATGCTAGATAAAAAAATATCTTGATACCATAAATACCTTTCATGGGGAATTATTGCTTTATAATATTTAAATAATTTGTTGCTGGAACCATTTTACTTTAGTTTTAAATTGTTTTTAATTAATAAAGTAGCGCAGAATTCTGGGTAGAACTTCTTTCATTCAACTGCATTACTGAACTCGGTGATCTTAAAACACTGAAGACAAACTGGCTTAGATATTCAAATGGAATATATTCCTATTTAAATACATACAAATATCTTCACACTTAACCAGTGGATTATTTAGTACCTGCCTAGTAATCAACCTCTAATGTTTATAACAAAGGGTTCTGTAGTATCTATCTATGAATAGTTGTATAATAGCGTGCAGTTTCACAAATAAAATTTTATTATTTTACATATTAAACCGTAAAGTATTAATAAAAAGTAATAATTTGAATAAGTTTAGCCAAGTTTAAAACCAATGATAAATATTTGTTACATTTGAAACTAAGTTCATGTGTTACACACGGAGATCGTTATTTCTTATATTAATTTTAGATTAGTATTTATACATTGTATTTCATAAAATTTTTACATGGCAATTATTTCACATTATATAAACATAATAAACTGAAAATAGTAAGTGATTTAAATAAATCCGGCACTCTTAATAGGATACCCGATGAAAATAAATTTTAAGATTTCACACATTAACACAATAAATCTCGAAGTAATCGAATAAAAGAAAAATTGTATTTAAAGGCCGTACTCTCAAGGGTGGTCCAGTAGATAGGAGCTGAGAATTGATGAGGAGGGGGTGAATTTTTCTCATGAAATATTGCCCACACAGTAAAATGATCATGAATCATTAATTAGAACTAACTCATCTGTTGAATAAACAAAGGATATACATATTTCTTCCTATATATGAGTTTCATATTTGGCAAAATTTTAATCTGTTCTCTATGAGGTTAATTTATGTGTTTCTTTTTTCAGATATTTCAACATGTTCATCTGGGACTGGTTCACCGGCGTATTAGGTTATTTAGGTAAGCAACTCAATCATCCAATTGATTTTTTTGTGCAATATAATAAAATGCATATGCGTCAGGTATAATAAAGACGAGGCGAAAATACGTCATAGCCGGTTTGGCCAATTCGGGCAGAGCGTCGATTATGAAAATGCTCATCGACGAGAGATTGATCGATCCGCTTGACGCATCTGCCTATTCGCACAGCTACGACGTGACCGAATCAGGTCAGTGTGTTCCCGAAGAAACTGATACTAATCGCATGTTTGTTTTTCGATAGGGCTATGGAAGAAATCTGGCAAACTACTATTTCTCGGGCTTGATAACGCTGGCAAAACAACACTTCTCCACATGCTAAAAGATGACAGGCTTGCTCAACACGTTCCAACGTTGCATCCCAGTAAGCTCTAATGATTTATAAACGATTAAAATAAACTGGTTGTTTGCTGCTCATATCCATCTTAGGAGCTAATGCCTGTAATACATGAATGACTAATGTCAACAAATCAAAGATCGCGACTTATCACTTTCATAGAACTTTTCGCTCATAATAACAGATTGATAATGGTGTTTATTATTTATTTTTTTCGTCAAATTATCCTTGAGCTAACTGCTTTTATCAGATTAAATTCATATTTGTAGCTGCTGCGTATTCTTTTCATGCAAGCTGTTGTGTGTAAGTGTTTATTTTCGTAACTCGATAACTTCCTTTGTGCTGGTTTCAAGGATGCATGGCTGAACTTACAGTTTTTGTTTGATGTGAATAACTGTCATTTAATATATTTAAAACTAAAACATTATCAAATAATATATGAAGCTTAGAAATCAAATTTATTTTAATTTTATCTATTAAAAGTTTTTTTATATGATAGTACATATAACTCTTTTGGATGCTTTGTTCGTGATATTGCCATGAAAGAAGCATTTATTGACTCAATTCATGTCTCATTAAGTGACTCTCCTTGTAACTTATTTCTTGTTATAGCAAGGTGAATTGAAATGAAGTTTATTGAAGTGAAAAAACACACAAAATGAAAGCCAGTTATAAAGTCCATGAAAAAGCTATAATTGTATAAAAAATCTTAAGTAATTTACACTGAAGATATATATACATAGATGTAAAAATTCATGGAAAGATCTCGAGCATATCCATAATCTGTAATTGATTATTAAAACTACAGTCTACTAAATATTCAAGTATTAATGCATTTTAATAGCTTCTGTTATTTTATGAGCGCTATCGTTTTATTTGCAACCATATTAATTATTTGCGTCAATGGCTCTTTAAGATTATATTCCAAATTACACATACTGACTATATATATATATATATATATATATATATATATATATATATATATATATATATATATATATATATATATATATATATATATATATATATCTATATTTTTTTTCCAAAATTATACTTACATTTTATTTCAAATGTATAGATGCATTTTGGAAACTGAATGAAAGCTTTTATGACATGTGTTTGGGTATATATTAATTAATATTATTATTTCTATTTTAGCATCTGAAGAATTGTCCATTGGCAACATGAGATTCACCACCTTTGATCTTGGTGGTCACACACAAGCCAGAAGAGTGTGGCGAGATTACTTCCCCGCAGTCGACGCAATAGTCTTCTTAGTTGATGCATGCGATCGAGTACGTCTGCCAGAATCCAAAGCAGAACTCGACTCTCTGCTCACTGACGAAACTCTCGCCAACTGTCCAGTCCTCATTTTGGGCAACAAGATAGACAAAATAGGCGCTGCTAGTGAAGACGAACTACGACAGTTCTTCAATCTCTACCAGCAAACGACTGGGAAGGTAAATACTGATCACACAAACTCGATTCATACTTCCGAATGGTAATAATTGAATTTATTTCTAACTTGCAGAGCAAAGTATCACGATCAGAACTTCCGGGGCGTCCTTTGGAATTATTTATGTGCTCCGTTCTGAAGCGGCAAGGGTACGGTGAAGGCTTCCGTTGGCTCGCTCAATATATAGACTGAAAATCTTTTTCAAGTCACACCACACATCTAAAAAGTTTATAAAATACACCCAAGAGACTTTTAATATCTTCGAGAACCGTTCGTTTTAAGCATGGAATATATACAACCGGAAGAGATGAGTGATATGCGGATATTAATTTTATAATTATATATATTTACACACACGAATAATCTTCGGTTCCTTCTGACTTTTTAGTGATTTACATTTTCAGCAGCCATTGAATTATAGTCAATATACTTTTATTTATATCTTTATTTGTGTAGTTTGATTGTTGTGATTTTTTTTCTCCTTAAACTTCCATCCGGGTGTCCAAATATTATACTCCTCCCCGACGTCACGCTCAAGGTAAACAGCGATAGAAGCATTGAAAACCTTTTTACGATAAATTGTCTGGTGTGGTCTTCGTGAATATTGTAATTAAATCGCCGATTATGAAAACGTTTTATTATTTTTATTTTACACGTGAAAAAGAAAACATCAAATAAACATACATTGATTGTTGCTTTAATTTTGTTTTATTTTCAGAAATTCGTATTAATGTATATAGATAAAATGTGTTTCATATAAAAAATATATCTTATAAAAGTGAACATATTTTTAAAATATATAAAATCAAGGTTTGTTTTTAACAATTATAATAATTTACTGGAATGTGTTCATAGAATTAATTCTTCTTCAGCCGATAGTTTCTTAAAGTAACTTTCTATATATTCGTCAGTTACGTCTTTAAGAGTCTTAGGATCCCAGTTGGGAGCATTGTCCTTATCAATTAGTAGTGCTCTCACGCCTGTAATATATTGCGTTATAGTAAAAATATTATATGTACATAAAATTTTATAAAATAATGTAACCTTCAGTGAAGTCTTTATTCTTCAAGGATCTGCAAGCAATTCTGAATTCCATTTGTAGACATTTTCCCAAATCTAATTGAGAGCCTCTTTGTAAAGCTCGTAATGTGATTTTAAGACTTCCCGGTGACATTTTGTTCAAGGTCTACAAATAAATTTATATGATATTTGATTTATTAATATTTACAGAGATATAAATTTCTTGCTAAAAATAAATTGATAAATGACAATAGTTTAAATTAATAATTCCTATCAATAAATTAAACAAACAAATAACCATAAGTCATTATCAAACATTTAATAAGAATAAGCGAAGCTTATCAATGGTAAAATGGCAGTGTAATATTTATTTGATTTTTTTAGCCATATGCGAATAAGTAATTCAGACTTTTCTTCACTGTAAAAGTGAAATTATATCTTATCAGTAGTTAAACCAAAAACTTCAAAGTGCAAGATCTTTGAAAATATAGTCATAAGAATGAGAAAGAATTCTAAATTTATTGCATTGTATTGTTATTTATTACACTAGAATTATGGGTGCGATTCAACAGGGAATTATTTTAAGAGATATGTGCATTTAAATAAATACTCTGTTCCATAAAACGAATTGTTTGTGCATTTATGTAAGGTAAATATTCAGAAAAGAATTCGCTGCAGAGTTATTCATAAAGTGTTCATTGTTAATCTAATCTTTCTAACAGTAATGCGAAAACAATTCGTTTTATTGAACAATTATTTTATATATTGCTCATTTAAATTATTACTCTAAATCTAAAAATCTGGTTTTCATAGGTTATAAAAAAGTGTTCCTATGTAGAATAAAATAAGCTACAGCAAGTCCTGGACGGTATATGGAATATGATACAAAAATCATTTTGATTCGAAATCTTAAAGATCCAGTAAACGCATGAGTAAGAGCAGATGAATTTTTTTCGGAACCATTTCAAGTAAAAAATGAGTAGATGGTTGCATATTATAACCGGATAAAACGAAAACTATTTAGCATGTGATTCGCAGATTAAACCACTCATTCATCCAGAGTAAGAACAGTCATTGATTGATTCGGACGGAGCATAAAGAATAAGAAGTACATTCGTAATACAAACCTTGATAGTTTTCTCGGCCCATTCAGTCCCGTCTTTTTCCAGTCTTTCGTAAATTTCTTCAATTGTCGCAGCCGAAAAGCAATAATTGATATTTTTCATTTGCTCTTCGAGCGAAAATTCTCCGGATGGATCATGAAATTTATTGAGCAAGCTATACACATCATTAGGATTCTCGGAACGCGTCAACAAAGTTTGCAACTCCGACAATTTATTACTAGGAATATAGTGTGTAGCAATCCCCGATTTGAACACGTCCTTTCCTTTTAATCTATGTCCAGTCAATCCCAGGTAAAGACCTAAATTTCCGTTCAATCTCGGTAAAAAGAACGATCCGCCGACGTCTGGGAATAATCCGATTTGCGTTTCGGGCATAGCTATCATCGTCCTTTCGGTGGCTACTCTGTATTGACCGTGAACGGACAGACCCAATCCTCCGCCCATTGTGATTCCGTCGATGAAAGCCACATAAGGGATGCAATAACCGCCGATCAGTTTATTTAATGTGTATTCAGCGCGAAAAAACTGTTGCCCTAGATGGCCGCCATCCTTAGCCGAGTCTACGATGGCTCTGACGTCTCCGCCGGCGCAGAACGCTTTGTCTCCGGTGCCTTTCATGATAACGAGGCCCTTTTGAGTTTCCCACTTTCTCATTATTGGATAGATTTCATTGGCCATTTGGAGATCGAGAGCGTTAAGAGCTTTAGGCCTATTCAGTGTTATGATTCCAGTTTTGTTTATGGTCTCGAAGATCACCGATTCCGTTCCGGTTGACATTGTGCGTATGTGGAATAAGTTTGTACCGCTGAGGATGCACCTCGACACTTTTGTGTAGATCATCTGAATTAAAACAAAATGAATAATTAAATATGTATAATAGAATTGAAATTTTAAAAGTATGTGCTTTAATTGTTCTGCAATGAAATAAGATCAATTTATACTTTAATTATATTTGAATCCATTAGAGTGAATTCACACATGAATATAATACCTACCCTCGCAGCTGTCATACAACATATTGCTTTCACTTCTCAAATGGCGAGATATTAATATAATTCCTACATTGCAGCACATTAATTTCAACCCCTATGTTTGACCATATAAGAGGTAATTGACGAGATATTAATCTCCAATTCTTCGACCCATATACACAGCACCCAATAAAAAACATCAAGCTTTTGACATTTTAATAATGAATTAAATTCTTAATATGCAATTATACGAATAAGGGTAATTTAAATTTATCTAAAAGTTAGATTTATTACCCAATTATTTTGGACCAATCTTCAATGCTCAGTCCTGGTGTTGCTAAACCCATTAACATATTTATCTTATCTCTGATTGTGATAAGACAGAAGCTGGTGTATGTTTCAACAGTTAGTTTCAAACACTTTTCGGGGAGACTATGTTTTTTTGACATTTGATATTCGTTATCTTCCAATATGTGGTTTGGACTTGTATGTGCCATTATGTTATAATATTTTTCCACAACAGCATAATTTACTATTTATAGAGACATCATTTTAACCACAAATCAATATATCTATATAGAGAAAATTGAATAGTGAATTTATATTATTATCTTATGAATTTTATGTTTTTTGAATGATTAGGTATGGTATAAATTCATCTAACATGAGTGTGTAGAAATACAAAGCAATTATTTTTAAACACATAGATAAGGTTTTATGATGTTTGTTATATAAATAATATTTTATTTTATCAGGCAACATACAAGTTTTACATTTTTGCATATGTATGTTAATAGATTATTATTTTTTGCAATTCTAACTATAAATTAAAACTGTAAGTACTATAAATTGAAAATTTATTTCAAATATCTACTTCAACATGTTACCACTATACAGATATCATCAGCATTCGGTTTGTATTAGTAAAACGTAGATAAGACGTAACTTTTTTCTGAATTTTTGCGATATGGTATGTTTATAAATATGTATTATAAAGAAGGAACATAAATTCAATGGGTGCTAATTAACAGCGAATTCATTTGAGAGATATGTGCATTTAAATAAATACTTTGGTCCATAAAACGAATTGTTTGTGCATTAACGTAAGGTAAATCTTCGGAAATGGATAACAGTAATGCAACAATGATTCGTTTTATGGAACAATTATATATAAGATATTGCTCATTTAAATTATTCTCAAATTAAAGGCTTTGCGAAAAAAACATTTTTGCATACACACCTCCCGTTTTTTTTATAATATTAGCTAAAGAAAAAATAGTTCAAGCAAAGGCCGCAAGAATCAGGTTGATTTATTTGCGAGAGGATATTTAAAGTTCGTTTTATTTAATAACCAATATTATTGTAATGAATAACGTGGTTTTCTTTAATCTAAAAGCCATAAACTATTTAATTTGAAATACAAAAAAATGAAAGAACCATAGTATTCAAATTATTTTCTGCATACAAAGTTAATGAAATATTGCCTTTTTTAGAATCATTGTATCAACTCAATGTCTATTAGAGAAGTAATAATGAGAAACGTTATGTGCATCATTAAAATAAGTAAGCAAGGGGTATAAGTTTTCCGAGATATGCCTAATCTCACGGATGAATATCGAGATGGTTAATTAAAATCGAGCTGGGTCGTGCATATATAATATAGTATAAAAAAAAATAGAGATTTATAATATCATAGAGAATATTAGCTGTTATGTGACACATGGGAGATAGAAAAACAGCTGTTGCAAGATGGTGGCGCCTCTCAATGTATGATGAGCATTTCTTATTACGTCAATGTGTCTATAGTTAAGTGCAAAAATTGTTTAACCTTTTGAGTAGTATCGCCGTACATAAATGGTGGTCGATGTTTCACTGTTTTAAGGTACCTCAGATAGTTATATATTTACATATATAATATAACTGAAGAAATAATATATAAAAAAAATTATATTTATTTGATTTAATGTAAACTATTTTTATAGAAAATAATACCAATAAATTAAAGAGTAGAAAATGAATAAACATAACATAAAATATTTTATAAAACATATTGAGAACCTCTGAATTGTAATAAAATATCCACAAAAGCCGAATAATGTAAAAATAAATTAATGAAATTTAATAATAGAAAAGTGTTAAAACAAATTATTAAATCATACTAATACAAAAAAGTAGTAAAACAAATCAAAGCAATAAAACCTTGAGAATAATTGATTTTTTTTTATAAATGCAATATAAAATGAACTCACTCTTAGGTGTATGCTAACAAATTAACAAATCAAAGGATTAAAAGATGAACATTGAATCGGTCAGCTACTGAAGATTCCCACAGAGGCAGATGTGCAGCAAATTGACTACTGTATGTAGAATCACAAAAATGTTTTATTCCTTACAAAAACTTTGCGCTACCCGTTCACAGAAGTGACTAGGTCTACTTTAAAAAACAACAAATTTAGATAAAAGACACTAGTTAATTCAAGTCTCGATCATCCCTTATACAACACCGACCTTGCTCTTATTTGCTTGGCTTTTCTAACGGTATCAACAATAGATAAAACAATACTACATTGCTAATTTTCAGGTGCCTTACATTTAAAAATAAAAGTTGTGTTCATTATCAGTAGTCTTAGTCAGTTTTAATTAATCTTGATTTATAGTTTATTCATTGACTTTTCTTCGTATTTAATTAACACTAGATTTATGGCACCCATCAAATTGACGGGTTTCTGATTTGATTTGTATCAGAGAGTATTTTTTACGACTATTTTTATTTGAACAAAGCAAATATGTTAGCACTATTTTTATTTTCGGAAACTTGTAATTTTTGAAAATATGTTCACCATATACCTATTTTAAATGACACCCTTATTTCCATAAATCTAGTGTTAAAAACAATACAAACTTATTGTAGTGTTACTAATTCCGGTCAATCAACCAAATTTTCAAATGCTTCTGAAAATATTTTTTTATAATACTCCTTATTAATATATTTAATAAAAAAAAGTTGGTAATGGTAAAAGATGAAAACGAGTCACAGTTTATATTTAATTAATACAATTGTGCAAACAAGTTGCGAATATTTCAGGTGTGTTTGAGCAGTGAGAAGCAACCTTGATGACGTTCAAATTTTATATTGTAAAGTTCATAGTACACGAGGCATAAGAAATCAAAACTTCAATTTTATATTTTTTCGAGTATATACAAGTTTCGTTTCTTAATTAAAATGATTTTTTTATTATAAATAATGGATTAATATGTTTATAAAAAAATTGATATTTAAAACAAATTTGAAAGAATATATAAAAACTTGTATAATACATTGGCAATAGAAAGTGACTTATTAAAAACTGGTTCGTAAAATACATCGTTAATTACATGTAGGTAGTTTGTGATTTTTGATATACATATATAAATGTTTTTTTGATATTTTTATTGGTTTAAAATTCGTCAGTATGGGAGTTTGCAGTTTTTGATTATATACACCTGATATAATACAATAAAAAGTAATATACTATAAAAAAAACATTGTGATTGTTACATATGCAAATCTTACAAAAGGTTTAGAACTGCTATAATATCAAGGTCATTAACCAAAAATGTATCTAACCTAAATTCGCACAAGTGGTTTATATTGTTCAATTAATTGGTCGAAAAAACACGTTTTACTGCTGCTTAATTATAACTAAGTTAAATTATTGTAGTAACGAACCATTGTCGAAGTGGCTGCATTTCAATGAGCAAATATGTAAATGTCAGTGTATTGTGAATATTGAACGTCAATATTCGAGTGGTGGGAGTTTTGCAAAATGCCGGCGCATAAATAAACGCAGAAGCAAAACGATAAAAGCAAAGCTAACAAATGTTTTAGGTTACCTTGTCGCGAATTATTATCAAGATTGAAGTCGCGCGAGGAGAGATAAAAGTAAAATAAAAACAACACCCGGCGGTAGTACTACGAGTTCGAAATTTTTGTTCTAATGCAACAATTGGCCGTAAGAGCTAAAAAAGCGGCTAGCGTTTTTCTCGTACAAAACGACGACGTATTATTATAGCCGCAGTCAATATTTCGAAAATTTAACTCAATTAGTAAAGACTTAAACATATATTACAATCAAATAGATTACAGTTTTTTGCTGTGTTTAATCTACTATTAAAATACTGGGTGTTATACTTTTCTATCCACTTTCTACAGACGGCTTCAATAACTAATTAAATAAAAAAGATTATTAACAATACAGGGACGTCATTTAAACGAAACAGAAGAGGCATATGTCTCTCTTGAATTTGGCCAAAAAAATGCATGTCATTTAATGAAATACTATGAATTTTACATAGTTTGTCTGCACTTCGATATTACACTATATTTAAAAAATATAATAGCTATCTTTACTAACATTACTCTAGACTTCTAATAT
Organism: Plectrocnemia conspersa; assembly: GCF_051122295.1. Taxonomy (NCBI): domain Eukaryota; kingdom Metazoa; phylum Arthropoda; class Insecta; order Trichoptera; family Polycentropodidae; genus Plectrocnemia; species Plectrocnemia conspersa. Next base: position 6,655,828 of record NW_028277176.1, on the reverse strand, counting down.
GAGAGTATTGTGTAAAATGTATTTAAACCAAATTTTGGTCAATGAAATCTAAATATTAAAAAAATGACCACTGACTCGTCAACTTTTACACCTCCCCTATAAAAGGTTAAATTACGATCCTGATTCTAAACCGAAAATTCTATTCCGCAAATATTTCAGTGAAATCGTATTGGATAAAATTGCCGTCACCATCGTATTGAGAACGTTGGACACGATTTTATTGCTTTTTACATGGATTTTTGAATTCTGAGAAGTGATAATTGTTTTACACCCTCCTATTAACCCAAATTCGGTTTGAATAGACTTAGACCGCTACTGATATTAGAAGTTCGTAGTAATATGAGTTAGGATAGCTATCATATTTTTAACACAGTAATATTGAAGTGCACACAAACTATAGAACAATATGCGAGATGCGAGATTTGTCTGTAGTTCTTCTTCCGTTTATTTTTCTTTTTCTTTGAGAGACGAGTTGGCTTAGTTTGTATTTTGAACTTGACCTAATGAAATTTCTAAAACTATAAATAGTTTCTAGAACCTCAGTTTACTAGTGCCTATCGGTTAAATTATATTTTTGTTAGTAGAAATATATGTCTAATGTTTAAAATGTATTTATAAAATTAATAATGAATAAAAATAAGTATATACACTCTATCCAAAATGCGTATGCTCATTGACAAAGTATTGGGGAGAAATATAATAAGGTGACCATGTGAAATTACATGTTCAATTAATTTTTCCTTTTTTAATTTAATAATTTGAGGTAAATGTAAAATGTTACTGGAGACGGGATGGTGACGGGTGGCAATTAGACACAGATTGAGCAGCTGCAGCAATTTTTTTGGGGGGGGGGGGGGGAGGGCAAAATTTGCCCCTTCCTAGAAAAATCTGGATTGACATCCCTGGGAGTATTAATTAAAATAATACTACTATGGTTTGAATTTAAATCCAGAAACTATTTAAGAACTAATAAAAAATACAATTGCATAAATAATATTAACTAACAAATATAAACTTATATAAACACCTCTTAAATGTTTGGCACTATGATTTAGATAAATTAGTTTATAAAATGCTTGCCACGACGAATATATTCAGTATTGAGGAGATAATAAAAAAATATTTCGTATTCTGTTTTTGAATTATTTTTAAAAAATATCTCTTAAATGTTTAGGGGACGGTGATGATGGCGGGTGGCAATGAGACACAGATTGAGCCGCTGCAGTAATATTTATTGACGGTTACAGTTGTTTACATTGTAAATAGAGGCAAACACGAGAAGATGCGTCCGCACGCCAGGAGGGTTGCCAGTGGAGAGGTAGAAAAACCGTCACGCCAACCGGCCAACGCCACTTCAACGCCGACCAGTTTTGGCCATAACAAATCTATTTTGGCCCCCATAAATGTAATGTTATTAAAATTTATAGTTCAAGCTATTTTTAAAAACATGATTATTTTACTTTTTATTTTATCGTCTTAATTAATTACACTTTTAATGTTTTTAACCAAATATTGTTTTAGTTGTATGGTTGACAAGAATTATAATTAAAATTTATTATTTTACTATTATTAAAGTACCATATTTATTTTTTTAAATAACATATATTTTTAAAAATATCATCAAACATGTTGTTTGATATTACCATAAATTAAAAATCAAACAAAGATATTACTACAAATTACGTTATTTTTAATTAGGAGCGTAATTTTTATTTAATTTTTTATATTTGCTTGCAGTAATATTAATAATATTTTGAAGGCATGAATTAATTTTATCAACTGGCAACGTAGAAACGAAATGTCAAATATGACATAACCTCTACACCGACAGCAATAGTATTTACAAATCAATATGTCTCTATCATATCGCGAACTTCTTAATTGGTATGCCAGATTATGGCCTCGGACAATTCCCAAACCGCCATACAGACATATAGTTCAAATGGGTGATCCCATTCTCCGCGAAAAAGCCTCTTCAATACCTAAGCCTGCTATTTGCACGCAACAAACCAAGAAAATCATATCCATGTTAAAGTTCGTCATGGAAAAATACGGAACCGTCGGTCTGTCTGCCCCCCAAATTGGAATCAGTCAAAGAATCTTTTTGATGGAAGTTAAAAAAGAGCATGTGGATCAGGAATTTTATAGGGCAGAACAAATTGAACTAAAAATATTACCTATGACAGTAATACCATTTATTTATAAATAACTGTTTTTTATATATTGTCCTTTCGTTTAAAAAATAATAGTTTGATTTCAGATTTTTATTAATCCTCAAATAAGTGTGCTGGGTACGAAAAAAGTTGAACATTTGGAAGGATGCGGTAGTGTTAAAGGATTTTCTGCTAAAGTCGCTCGATTTACTGATATTAAAGTACAAGGTAATTTATAAATGTATCGGTTGATTAAAGTCATTGTGTTTTTGTAATTAACTAGTGCTGACTGATTTATTGAGAGATATATTGCAGCTGACTAAATCACTTACTTGACTGCATCATGTATTAATCTAATTATGTCATTTTTATTTTTTCGATTTTTTTTCAAGTACATCTTTATTTGTGATTACCGAAATTTTCTGGTTTTTCAAGTCTATGATTTTACAGTCGGTTACGGAATAGTTCGTGCGACAAAATTAAAATATTATTAATGTTATCTGTAAATATATATTATAAAAAGTTCTTTGAATGACAGATTTTTTCAATAAAAAAACTAAACATTCATGCATCCTGTGTCGTTCCTCTCCACAGAGGTATCTGTTTTAAAAATAATCATCCACTGGTGAATTATTAAATAGCATATTTATATAAAATATAAAATTTTAAACTCATAAAACTTTTTTTGCTAATGAAGCGTATAAACAATTATAATAAAAATGTAAGTTTGGTTTTATAAAATAGAGTTGTGATTTACGTAATCTATACTCGATTGTTTGACCAATGTGATGATTAGGGATAGAAATATACTTATTTAATGTCTTCCAAATATCAATTTACATAGAATTCTCTTTGCATAACGGCGATGATTCATAAATTGTTAGATTTGGCAATGATTTAATGCGGGTCTGAGTGTGCAGATACCTGTAGGCGCACTCCACTGTCTTTATATCGGCACTGACTATCTGTATATTATTGTTATTGTAGGCTTTTAGAAAGACCGTCTGAACTTTCTTAGAGAAAAAACATTAATTAAAAGGTCTATTGCTTTTTATAAACAAAACCATTGTGGTCGCCTATTGACGATGACAAAGTAATGAGTACCTTTTCATTAAGTGAAACTGTGGCTAATAAACAGTTAGGAAGTTTTGGTTACGGTGATTAATATTGATGCTTTATAAAAGTTTGTAACGTTTATTGTTTACGACATTATCTGATGAGTCTGAAAGATGATATATTGTATACAATTTTAAACATTCATTTAAAAGAAAAAAAGACACGATGACTCAGTACTATATTTATGATATTATTTATTTTTGTAACAATGCCTAATTTTTATATAAATATTTTCAGCTTATGACGAAAATGCGAATGAGTTTACGATGGTGTTGAAAGACTGGCATGCGAGAATAGCTCAGCATGAAATGGATCATTTAGATGGAAAATTCTTTACTGACTCAATGATAAGAGAAACAATGTTCTGTACGTGCTGGAAAGAAGTTAATGATTACGAAGGAAAAATAACATTGCCCTTTGCACCTTGAAGAAGAATAAATGTAAAAGTATTTATTTAGAAACACCATGAATTAAATTATTGTAAAATATTATTTAGTTATTGAATTACAACAAATTTAATACAACATTTAAGAGTTTTCGTTAAAAAAATTATTTCCTTTATTATAAATAATTCTAATGGTTAATTAAAATAAAATAAAATTACTTTGATAAATTGATATACTTTATTTGGTTTTCAGTTAATATTTTTTATATACACATTGTATCTGGTTTCGACATTAATATTCAATATTTTTTTGGTTCATAGACTATATATTATATACACAGATTCAAATTAATATTTAATTGTCTTTTATGCCATTGAGTTGAAATATTATATATTTCATATATATTATATACATTTTCATTTACAATAAATGCATGCTTTTTAATAAAAATACAGTGTAGAAGTTGTGTTAAATAAATATAAATAATTCTCACAAAACTATATTCTATATACATAAATATATAGATAACTAATGTATACTTTTATATAATATAATATATACATTAGATTACTTTTATTCATAATATAATATATGCTACATAACATTTAATAGTTTATTATTTTTTTTGTGAACAGATATTTGTGACGTCTATATTCAATATCAGAGCTTCATTGCTCTATGTATATGCAGAAATGTTGAGTAGTCTTTTAAATTTTTTTTCACAACATAAAATATGATAGGTGCATTAAAGTTAGTCTCATTTTCAGACATATACATAGTTTAACATTAAATTCCAATATATTCAAGTATAATATTTAAATAAAAATCATTTTTAAAACCTTTTTTTAATTAAATTTAATATATACATATGACGTAATGTCTATCAAAAATAAATATTTAGTGACATACAATATTTTTTTGCATTTCACTCAAAGTTAAGTAAACGAAATATATCTGATATTGATTCTAGAGTTCACATGATAAAAAGTTGTTTTATTAAATCAAAATTTTGAACATTTACTCGGATTGGTACATGTAATTTTATTTATTTATTCATTTTCATTTTTACATGTGCAGTAAGAGTATACATTTATATACATATAGTATATCGATTTACATACATTTATACATTGATAGTGTGAAATATTATTTTTAATGTGCCCATATTTGATTTTGTTTATATATTTTGTATTCAACAGTCATATTTTTTATTTCACTTCATGTGTTTTTATTACTGAATAAAATTATATAAAATTTAAGGTAAATTGGTCAGCGGCTGGAATGTATTTATGTGTTACTATGAAGTGAATGTCAGGTTATTGATGGATTTCATGTTGAGTTCTATAAAAATACATTTGGTTAATCGTTTATATGCCTTCTCCGATTTTGTTGTCAAATGTCACCGTACGTCTTGAGTGGGACACCGTGGAACAGGCCGTTGGTCAGAGCCAAGTTCTTTGCTGGGTTGGCACCAGAGCCTCTGGGGGCGAAGTGCTGCGTGCGCGTCAAGACGGAGTTCGCCTCGTCCATCGGACAGTTGATCCTTGTGCTTGCAGAGGTATTCTGACTGAACCTGAAATTATAATAATGATGTTAAAAACCAGCTGGCATTGCATTACTTATTATTTTAGGTGAATTAGATACACCATAAGTACTAATAAGGTTCAGATTACAACATAGTAATTATTAAAATTATCAAACCAGTTCCTCATTCTGAACAGGTCAACATACAATGCCAGCGTATTAAGAAGCTGGATATCTACTGTCATAGGTGAGTTGTTGAGGATGTCCTTGCCGAAGAGTAATTTACAGAAATACTTGACAATGTATAATTTTATACATGAACATAGCGAATCATAATCTAAAGCTTCTAATAAAATGATGCTGGGATAGAGGAAAGAATAATTACTAAACTCCTTCAAAGGTATCTCAGAAATATTTGCAGGATTTTCTCAATCATGAAGTGTATTTGATTTCGCAGGTGTTCCTGAGATATGTATATCCTGTTTTAAGTTCCTGAATTCCCGAAGAGGGGCAGATGGGAGCATTTTCAATGAAAAAGAAATCTAAAAAACAGTTTCGAATCTATCCCGAAAATATTTTAGCTGAAAGTAAAAAATGTTTAAGGTGAATGCAACTCATTCTCAGAAGTAAGGTAATTTCAGTGATTCTCTTTCACGATTTTTTCCACGAAATTGAATCTGTTGCTGTGTGTCTGACTTAGTCGAGAAGAACTCATACCACTTCTAAGCTTTTAGGCCCACTCGTACATTTGCTGAGTGGCAAACATGCATCATTATACTGAACTTTCATTTGTCGATTAATTTTAATGGGTTTCATCCCTTCACTACTCAAAAAATGAATAATAGAGCAAATGAGGCATCAGGAACGTCATATTGAAACGATTTTGACACAATTGTCTCAAATAGATTAACGTAATTGGCAACTGCGAAATATGTATAATACACTTGTGACAATTTTTTATTTTTCTGGCTATGCTTATTTACAAATATCGCTATTTGGTATAATATAGATTAACATTTGTACGAGCCTTAACGTAAAATTCAAAGCTTCAAGATTTAAGCTTCGATACTAATATAAAACATTAAAACTGCTTGATAATCTAAGGACGTGTTATTTTAAATCGTGTTATTTAAAACAAATGTCACTTTTAGAATGTTATTCACTCTTTCGCTTTCTACTGTTTCGCATGTGAAAGTTCTAGCAAGATAAAAACAATTTAGAATTATTTAAGATTAACCATCAGGCAAAAATATTTTCTAATCATTTCAAAATTATTTTTAAAATACTAATTATAAATAATAACTATAGTGAATGTGTATTACGAAGTTATATTTTCACTGGCGTTTCAGTGAAATAATATCGGAATACATTTTTACCAGAAGATATACATATATTTATACTAGCGAAAATAAAAAAAAAATAATAACTGATAAGCACTACTGAAATTATATGCTGCTTTAAGCTGTTGTTAAAACTGAATTGACAGTTGCAGAATGATCATTTGCTGTTTAAACCCAAACCCAACCATAATAATAATTAAATATGTAACGAATTAATATTTATACCATACTTATATTTGCTTAGGTAAAGTTAAAAAAAACGTTTTTCAACTCTCAATTTGAGTTTCAATGAAAGTAGCCCGACATTTCACTTGTTAAGGCCATAATGTTCTGAACGTGTTTTATAAAAATACAGTTTCATTAATTATAAATCAATTGTTTGATACATCTTCCCTGGCCTAGTTAGTGAAATTATATTTTTACTGGTGAAAATACAATTTCACTGTAACATATTTACAAAACATACTTATAACAATTATATCATATTGTTTTATTATTTTTCTTATAAAAAAGGGCCAAAAGCTTAAGAAACTAGTAAGTGTATATACATAAATTTTAACACTAACCATTTCTTATGATTCGATGATGGTCCGGCGATCCAGAACACGAGTATCTAGACGTGAGTACTTCTCGCCTTGTCAGCGTCTCGGGTCCGACTTCCACACAAGGACAGCATGAGAAAAACTGCTTGAACCCTCGTCTGAACCTGAAAATGTTGTCATAATAAATATTAATAAAGCAGGTAGGTGCCGGAACAATGAACGCTTTGTGCTCAGGTGCCTGCGTGTTTATTATTCAGAGGCGTGCCAATTCATCTCCTTGTATTACAAATTCAATGTTTTGACAAAAACAAATTGCTCTACTCGAGTTAAGGACACTATAGAAATAGTTAAGTAGTACAGATTACTCGGTGGGTGCAATCATACAATAGCGGCTTAAAAATTAAGGACAATTTATGACGTGCGACTTGAAAGTGCCATAAAAACAGCGGTTTCTTTCCTTCCTGTAAATTGACGGTAGTGTTACATATTTTTCGAAGCTAAGTAGCCGACAAGTGGTATCGCGAAGCGGATATGCAACGCAAATGCACATCAGCGCAATGCTTTGTCATTCGGTTTTTGAGTATCGAACCAATTAAAACACATAAAAGCACAATGTTCAGTATAATGATGCATGTCTGTCACTTCAATTTTACTAATTTTATTTTTAATCAAACTTTCGACTAGGACCTCATTGTCTATTGTAGCAGTTAAATGTATCGTGATCGTGAAGAAAAATCCGAAAGCTCTCCGGCTTCCTAGAAAGATCCTAGAAGATCGAACTAAAGATGAAACTTAGGTTCATTAGCACCAGACAAAAAACAAAGAGAGCGAGCATAGTACGTTTTTAATTACAATATGAACATTTATTGTACCCGCCAGATTTATCTACAAGTAATTTCACATTTATGAGCAAATGGCGGGCCGGATCCGGCCCGCGAAGCATTGTAAAATTAAAATAATTAAAAAAAAATATATTTATGTATTATATAATAAAAAAAGGTTTTCCGATCGTGTCTTGCCATAATATTACATACGTCAAAAAAGAGTGGCAGCAAGCAAGACAGCGTTTATAAATTAAATTACTAATTAGAAGCGGTCCGTGAGTTTCGCCGCCAAATCAACAAACATGTGTTTCGTCGTTAAAAATATAACTGTTTATATTATTAAATGCAACATTTTTGTCACATCTGCAGTTTTTTTTCTTTGTTTATCAGTTGTTAATACGTATTAAAACTTTGATTACCTGAGAGAAATAATTGCTTTTTGTATATTTTTATTAAATTAATGTGTTGTGTGTATTTCGTGTTGTAACGTCACATTAAAAAAGAATATATACAAAATATTATATAATACACCTAAAATATATAAGAGAATAAAAGTCAATATGGAGAGACGTGTTTTAAACGAAGAATGGAAAACAAAATTTTTTTTTTACTTATTTAAGTTTTAACCCTTTGGTAGTTAGTTAATTTATACACATGGGAGTGAGTTTTACGTATTTTCCATAATTATTTATTATTATTTTATATTGCATTTATAAAAAAATCATAAAAAATGTTTTATTGTTTTAATTTATTTTACTACTTTTTAGTACTATCATGGTTTAATAATTTATTTTCAAACATTTCTATTAATTTATTTTATATATTTTTAATATATTATTCGGTTCAGAGGCCTTAATATTTTTTTATGAAATTGAAATAAATTATTAGTTGTTATGTTATTTATTTCGTACTCTCGAATTTATTAGTATTATTTTCTATAAAAATCATTTTCATTGAATTAACTTTAAAAAATTTAATATAAATAACATATTTTTTAATTATTATTTTTTCAGTTATATATGTAAATATATAATTATTTGGGGTACTTCAAAACAGTGAAAGATCGATCGCCGTACATGTACGGCGATACCGCTTAAAGGGTTAAGGCGATAGTATTGCAGTGTTAAAAGATTAAAGTATTGAAATACATTTCGATTCCAATCATAATGCATATAACGACAAAATTCATTTACCCGGATGACTAAGGAACAAAAAGATACTACAAAAACAAGTTATGCCATTACCCATTAATCGCAAAGAAGAATAAACCATTTTCTGATAGTGACTAAAGAAACGGATGATTGCAGCCGCTGATTTTTTATGTAGCAAAGCAATTACAAAATATAAGTTTATCTCCACGGATAATAAATAACACGTATTAATGATGATGAAGTAACTGTTATCGATATTACAATCTTTAACATGGTATTCAATTGCTCTCAATGAAAGTACTGAGCATAAGAAAACAGATTAATTATTGTTTATAAGAGCATGTACCCCTGATTTTAACATAATCGAATAACTTTTTATCAATGGAATCAATGAAGAACCAGAGAACTGAAAATTATATATTTTAACAAGTAAATAATTGCTTATTCAAATATAAATTATCTTGAAAAAACTCGTGAGTGACAACTCATGGAAAATAAAGGACGAGATTAGTGAGAAATGCAGTCATAAGGAACTAATTACATCAGCAAGTGCTGAACAAATCACATATTATATTTTCAAATTAGATCAAGGGTTCTGAATCGTTTATTAATTAATTTTCTTCGTGATCTTGATTCCGAATATTCAGATATATTTTACCACAGCCAAATTCGTTTTTTAAATTTGAGAAGAGTTCTTCGTGGGATATGGGAATTAAAAAGGGATGTAATTATATTTTTAGAAATGAAATATATCAGATTTTTCCGAACTTGGACCATAATTGGTTTTGTTATTTTGCCTTTACCCAGGACATTATCACTTATTTAAATTTCCTTAACGAGGCGTTACAGTTAAAAATAAATATTAATATAGTTTATTAATGAACGTTAGGGTTATTTTATAAATTTCAATTAAAAATAAATTTATTTAAACAACTATTATCAACAAAAAAAAGATATCATTACCAGAGTAAGTAAAGAATTTTATGATTTTTCTAAATAAAAAATCAGTTGTCAATTGTTCATCAATCATTTGATAGCTTTGGTAATTTGAAAAATAATTCTCAAAAAATGTTCGTTATTTTTATATTCACGTAGAAACATTTTCAATAGTAAATTATAAGGAAAACTCGTTAAGAACGTGTATTAGTGTTGAACATTTAAAAGCAGTGTTAAGAATTTTAACAACAAAATTTACCACAGACATCCAAAAATTTATGAGTGTTGTTAAAAAAGTTTACTTTAACATTTAACCATTACATTTTGTGTAAAAGCTGTATGTTTTGAGAAAATATTGTGTTTTAATTTTCATTCGCCTCGATACATTTAGTTAAATGTAAGATTCATGTGTTGATAAAAATTAAACTTTCTTTAAGATTCTTCTTAGTTAAAAAAAATGTTTTTATTATAAGTCCAATGTAAGTGTGCATATGTGAATATACATATTTTTATTACATTTATTACATTACAAACTTTAATACAAGTTTTAACAAGTTGTACGTGTCAAAAAATATTATGTTTCATAAGAATTGGGTAATTCTGAATTGTTGAACAACTTTGTTGTTCAAATCTATTATTTAGTTGTTGAACAACTATTAAATATCTATTATTTGGCTTTTATGTTTAGCTGCTCTATGTATATATATATAATATGAATATGTAAAGAAAATTTGTTTTTAAATCTAGACGTCATATACATATAATATATTATATAATTGAATAGTACTAGTAACATAGTTGTCAAGTTTAGTACAATGCTACATCAAAACATGGCAAAAGTAACTTCAAGCAATATTACGAAACTATTATTATATATTTGTATAGTTGAATTATTGCACAATGCAACTTGAACGTGTTTAATTAACAGCCATCAAAACTTTGAAGTGCGAGTTTCTAGACGTCTGACATATATAACTTTAAGTGATATTAAAATATAGTTAAACACAATTAATACATATTAAAAGCGTTAGACTTAGTCCTTAGTATTATTTTTAGTATTTTTTTACACATAAAAAATTAAATTAATTTAATTATATAATTGGTTTTCACCAAAATATTACGGTGTTGTCCGTAATTTGCAGGGCGCGTTTATTTTTTTATACACATTTTTATAAATTCACTCACTAGTGTTTTGAATATTCAGATGAATTCTTGGTTTCCAGATTGATAAGATAGTAGGTCTGAAGTTTTATTTTTATTTTTTCGTAAATCACATAAAGATTTTCCTCACCCCATGTGTGAAATTATTGATTATTAGCATACACAGTGAGGTGGATATGTGCCTCATCAGAAAAAAGATTTTCTTTGAAAAATCAGCATCAACTTCTTGCTGCTCTAACACCCAATCTGCGTAAATTATTTATCTCTGAGCTTCAGTTCTTATGTTATCTGAATTTTATATGGGTGTAAGTGCAAATTCAGTTGCAGAATGTGCCAAAGAGAACCACAAGAAAAGCCCAAAAGTTGCGAATACCGACGAATCGACAATACCGGGTCTTTGGCAACACTTTCACTTACAGCAGCAATATTGATGATGCACAAGCATTATCCTATTTCCAACGCATCCAGTATTTAAATTTTTTTTCACTACGTTGCGAATTGTTCGCTCATTAGAATGATGAAATTGATCATAATCTCGTAAATACACAGTTCGTACAGAATTATTATTTCTGGATTGTATTGTTGCAAACTAACATTTGACACTTTGAACTCGCGCTGATTTACAGTACTACTGACCATCGAGTCAGGGGTCTTTATTTCGTAAATACGAAAATTAATTGTCCGTGGGTGCGTCCATAGGCTGCAGGCGTTTCTGTAATGCTTTTAGTATGTCAAGTTGGAGCGCTCTTGAAGTTTAGATACATTGAACTTCGAAATGGATGACGATGTAGATACCGGCAGTGTAAGAGAAGATCTTTAATAATAAGTCTTCAGACGAAGTGTCTGAAGGGAAGTGATTCTTATCCGCCCTTTTTTAGTATAACAATCAATTACAGAAGGGTAGTGAGTTATTTTAAAATAAATTGCCGCTAGCCAATAAAAAAATATGGACTGCCTTTTAGAGGATGAATCCGAATGTATGGGTTAAATCTTCTTAGGCGATGGAGTTGTAAATATTTTCTGATTTTTAGAGTGTACCTTATGACTTAAGCTGTTAAAAAGTCTCCCACGGTTGTGTCGCATTTTAACAAAGAAACATATTTTTTATAAAACAGTTAAAAAGCTTTATTATGACTTGACAGCGCAAGTTAATCCATTTAATTGTTAATACAATTGATGAACCAAACATAACGTTAGCAGACAAAACATTGTAATGTAATTAGCAAATTAATAAAATATTTTATTATTTCACTCGCGACTGACTTCATGCGTTTTAATAGTACAATTCTACTGCGAGAATTAAATGAACGCCTCTTTAGGTAATATTATTTAAGGTTATTGTTGTATCGTAACATTAAAATAGAGTTTTATTTATATATAATAGTTTGCTTTTGGTTTTTCAAAGTACTATAATGACAATAATTATTAGATTATGTTCTATATATTGTAGTGGCTCGCACTAATTGCGATTTGCGCCATTGCGCCCTAGGCGATTCATCAACAACGGGGGGTTTGCATAAACAAATTAATTTACCCATCATTCTCATTGACCGGTGTTGCCAGCGTCAAAAGCCAAAAAGCGGTACCAACCTAACGATATTTTAAATTACCCCTTTTGATGCGGAATAAATAACGAATAATACTTTATCGCGTGGATTGGTGCACATTTATGCGCCTCATTAAACTTTGATTTGTGCATACGTTACAAAAGATATATCATTCTGATAATGGAGTGCAGCGTTCGATTCGAGCGGCGTTCAAATGACAAATCGCCCGCAATCGCCATTTATCACCTTTGTTTGCCGTTTGAATTCACTGCGAACAGACATTTAATCGAATGGCCGAGCTTGTGTCGCATAGCACGACAACACGTAAACAACATATATTTAACCACCATATTATAACAACATATAATACAAAATAATTATTAATATTAAGAAATATAATAATATTGCAGATATGTATGATTTGCAGTTAGCAGTAAATCATAATTAATTGATTTTCTGTAAATTACTAGTAAGTTATTAGGGTCAAAGTCTATCATTAAAATTACTTATTTTTTGAAAACATACTACAACATAAAATGTGCAGTATCTGGATCGGCTAAATATAAATTAAAACATCTTATAAATTAATATAAGTCACAATTGCTCTTCAAGTCGTCTCGAAGATCGAGTTCGACTCTTGGATATTAAATGTGACTGCTTGTCTGCTTGTGATTATTCAATGTGACTGCTTGTGATTATTCAATGAATACGATACTAGTATATTACGAGTATATGTATTTATATGACATATGGTGTTTCAATTACAAGAAAACTATTTTTAACGACGATAGAACTTTACATATTTTCATCCACCTTAAAATCGGGATCAATAAAATTAGAATTATATACATTCACATATATTTATCTGTAGGTATATAAATATATGTATATATTTTTTTTAATGTCTGTACCAATTTTTATGCGGTTTTCTCCTTTGTATTGTATTTGTCACAGATAAAATTTACAACTACAGGTTGTTAATTAAAAATATTAAATTCATTACGCATAAAAAAATCAGATAACAGATTTTCAGAAGAAACTTTAAGTTGAGCATTAATCAAAGAATGTGCGTGTCTTTGTCATTGTCCTTTTGGGTAGAATGAAATAAAGCGTTGCTCTTTTATCTTGTCTGTAAAGTTATCTACGTCTTTTTTCCAATGCGAATCACAGATATTGAGCTGTCGTCTTAGAGAAAAAGTGAATTTTTATTCCATGTTTTGTCAAACGTGTCAAATGACAAATAGCTCACGAAAAGGTCAATATTTGCTATCACTCTTATTGAAAATTGGCTATGTTAAGCCTTACGATATTCGTTCATACTATGTATTGTTAAAGAAAATGTTTATTTTCTTGTTTCGATTTTTTTCCTAATAATAATACTGTTTTTATATCAATAAAACCTAACGCTTCAAGCCTCGTTTTTTTATTATTATTTTAATGATTTTGAAACAGTAACATTAATGTTATTATTGGATATCGTTTGCTATTAAAAAACAAAATTATATGAAAATTAAAACTCACTATTTAATAATTAATAGTGCTGGGTTGCAAACATCTGCGCCATTAGTTGCAATTTAAAAGTCACCATAATGTCCACTTGAACAACGAAAAAATTGATCTCCCTCGATTCGAAAGTTGGACCACACAGTGTTTCTACTTTAAATTGTATGTGTTTTTTAAAGGGTAATTTTAAATATAATATGTAATAATGTATCTGCTTAATTTACTGTTTTACCTACATTTTTTCATCTCGAGAAATGAAAATCATCGAGAAGTTAGAATGCCTATCCACATATCATACAACGGAAGAGAGATCTCCTCACCACAAAATAAAAGCGTCAACAATTGGAAATATTGCATGAACCACTTAATTTGTCAATCCGCCCTGAGATGTTAAACACCCATTATCACCGCCAAAAATGTTAGTGACACGGGTAGGCACAGATACTCAGAAGATATTTATATCAAGGCTGATCGACACGAGAGACATCAGCGTATCGTCTAGACAGAATTACGAAAATACGACACCACGGTGATAATTCCAGCTACTCCATCAGTACGCCGACAAATAAAACTTGACCCACCACCGAAGACTCTCTAACTTCTAAGTGTTGTAATTGTACCTAATAAATAAACTGTTATTCTCTTTTACGGCGTCTATTTGGCTGCAAAGTCACACCCTTTCGACCTATAAACTCGACGATGACCCCGACATAAACAAACACCGAAAATACAGGTCGAAATAATATGTCAATGAAATAATCAATGAAAGCTTAATTTGTTAGTAAAATATTGATGTATAATAGTAAAAAAATAATACATATTATTAAAATCATATAAATATTTGAAGATGCTGTAACTAAAATATTAATATTTACACAATACCAATACAGAATTTGCGGCAAGAATTTTGAAAATAACGATATTTCCATCCTCAAATATACCATAAATAAAGGCGGTTTGGTACCTTTGGTATTACCATTTTCGAAAACCAGTAAAATGTGGATGACAAGTGCATGGTTGCCAAATCTCAACATTTTTTTTTTGTAAGAAAAATTAAAACCTACTGCAAAATGTTACACGTATTGAGAAGGGTGCAGAGAAAAATCATCTCTTCCATCTCGACTAGCGTATAAAAGCGCATACATAGCGCATATCATCCACAGTCAGGACACATGAAGTTCATCTGAACTTGCACTAAGCAGAGCTATGCCAAAGCATCGATCGAGTCTTAAAAGACCGATAAAGCAGCCGCTTCCCCCTGCGCGTCAATCATGGTCCAGCTCTAAAGTTAAAAATACAGAGTTAAATTCAATCTTTAGATATAACCAGAGGCTAAAAAACATCACTAATTTATAAAAATTATATATAATTAAAAAATTGTTGCACATTTATTAATACTCCAAACGAATTCAATATAAATTTGAGTTTTTTTCTAAAAATGTCACTAGTATGAATTGTCATTTTAGGCTCCCATTCGATTTAGATTATCTAAAATAATACAAAACGTGCCGCATTGTTTACTGCGTACCATTATTGGTTGTGTGCTATTTAGTCTTGATTAGGTTTGATCAATAATTCTCCCCGGTTTCAACATATACAATCGATATGTAATTATTTTGTCATTACGCTAGCCGAGTAGCCCTTTAGCCCGTTTACCCTTTCGTTCAATAGCGGATAATTAACAAGAAAGCGTAATGGTTAGTTAAAATATTTCCCCCGAGCGTAATAATTCGGAAGGGCTAACGGCGAAGATTTGTCCTAAATTCCTCAGTAACGTGTTTCAAAAGCACATGTGGTGCATAACCATGGGCTAACATTCTCCTGTACATACCCGTGTCCCCTTATAATCCTGGCAAATTGGAATTGTCGTAACGCCCGGCATCCAATATTGCCATGTCAAAAGTTTAATGTTGAGCAGAATGACGCCGGAATGTTTCGCGAGAAAATTCGCTATTAGTTAGGGCCGAGGCGAGGGAAAAAATGCTTTTAAAAAAGTGGAATCTAATCTATCGATTGGGTCGAAAATAGTGTTTCATTTATGTAACATTATATAAAAAACGATAAGAGCGAAGTAAAAGCTAGCTATAATTAAATTATAGTTATTTGCGCCAAAAGAAATGTGCAGTTGAATTTATAAATAAAACTACTGTAAAATTAAAAACAAATAAAATAGTGTTTGTTACTTGTTGATAATATCTAAAAAATGACTAAAATTAATTTGAAATTGGCTCTTACTGGTTGGCCATTATTTCTGTGGCTTTTTTCAGGTGGATATCAACGACACTGAAAAATCAAATAAAGGTTTCGTTTCGGCTTTTCGGGTTTGTGTCAAATATCGTCTTTATTTTAACGGATCAGAAGTTGCATTGTCACCGGTGGCAGAACGCGCCCATTGGCATCGGCGTATCGGTACGCTATTGGTTCAATGGTCTTATGGTGACGTTAGTGGGATTATGTTGCACAGTTATATTGTTGATATATGAAAGCTGACTTTTGGAATCAAATCCAGTAATAAGGCTTTGATTGAGACAAGTTTTAACAATGGATCATGGTTACGTATTTCTTGAATCCAGTAAAAAATTGATTCCTCGAGCTCTCCCACGCAATAAAATCATCCCCAAAGAGCATTATATTAAAAACTAGCAATTATACAATATCACCAACATCCCGTAATTTATCCAATTGTATTGAAAATGAAATAAATTAATTAACACATCACGAGGCGTTCATTTTATTTTTGCTCATTTTTGTATTTTGAGATTATCGTTTATCTTAAATGCCTCTTTTTATTTCGCTTTTGTTTATGATGTTTTCAAGTAGTGAATCTACGAATTCAATTAAGGTTTCATTAACAAATTCGTTCTCAGAAATAACTCGCTCGTAAGAAAGCAATTGTTACAGCCTTTAAATGTTTTATTGCATTTGAAAAAATATTTTGTTGCGTAATTAATCCAGATTTTGCTTCTTTCAAATCATAAAATTAATAAAAAGCTCAGATTGAAATTTCACATGTATCGTGTTTAAATGGCCACATATCAAACAGTGATGAAAAATAGCCTAATTATCATTACTCATGGAAATAATATAGTTGAGAAAGAACGCGCGCTAGATACACATAATAATATTGTTATTCTACCATTTGGTTATCTATCGATGTGTGAGTATCTGGACCGGTTTTTATTTTAATGCATGAACACAATTTGTGTGTCGAAAAAGCGATGCGATTGGCTCACAAAGATCCTCAGCTGCGATTCCATAGAACTGTCGCAAACTAGCATTTTAAAAGATGTGACACGGAGACACATCATCAGAGATGAATAGAGGCGAGCTATGAGACTGCATCGATACGAGAGACATCAGCGGAATTTTCAGAGAGCAGACTCTGCTATTTCAGCTTCACCGCCTGATAACGGCATCTAAACATTTTTTATATATGTAGTAATTTATATATGCTAATAATCATTACCAGGTTTTTGACATCTATTTGGCTGCAGTCTTAAAATTGATTGTGAATATGTCTATACGTTGTGTCGCGATTAGGGATTCTGAAGTCTCGGGTTTTTTCGATTCCCGGGACTCGAGACCCAAATTTTTAAAGTCCCGGGAATTCCCGGGACTCGAGACTTTGATTATCTTTCGTATAATCATGAAAAAAAATTATGTTAAAAAATTAACTTATTATTATTAACTTTAATTAACTTATTATTATTAACTTTAATTAATTTATTATTATTAACTTATATTATTTGTGTTATAGGCACGTTAGGTGAAAATTTATTGAAACAATTTAAAAACGCTTTATTCGATATTTATTTAAATTTAATTTATTACAATTTTTTTAATCGAAATATTTATATCAATATTAAGTTAAAACCTTTACTTTTGTAAGGAAAAATATGTTTTTAAAAACACCAAGGCGTTTAATGATGAATCACATAGCTTGTTCCTGGTTTTTGTGGCAAATATTCCAGATGTAGAAAAAACTCTCTCGCTTTCTGTAGATATTGGCTTAATTGTAAGCAATGATTTGAATAAAAGCTCTAGATTCGGAGTTCGCTTGATAGTTGAGTCTAATATCTGAAACTCCTTTTTAAAGTTGAAGTTTTTATTTCTAGTCGTTGAAATATTTTGGGGGTTCGTGCGACAGAGTTGTGTTGATTTCAAATATTTTTTTTAGAAGGAAATTAACAATAATTTCGGAAGTTAGTAAAGTGGCATCTCGACGACTTAGAGCTTCAACTGCCAGTTTTATAGGAGTGAGTACTTCACAAATATTTTCCAATACGTGAATGTTCGATTCATTCCAAATTTGGCCGATGCCGAGATCAATTAATGATTTTCTAATGCAATTTATTAACTTTCAAAATCTCGAGATCATGGGTAATAAGGAATTCCACATTGTCTTCATTTCGAGACATAAATTAAGCTCGATATCAAATTCGCTCTTTACATATTTTTGTAAAATTGCACTTCGGAAAGTCTCGAGTCCCGGGTTAATTATTTTTAAATTCCCGGGACTCGAGACAGCAAAAAATCTTTGAATTCTCGGGAATGAATTCCCGGGTTGTCTCGACACAGAATCCCTAGTCGCGATTGACTTGTTGGCTATGTCTGTTTTAAATGTCAGAGTTTTAGAATATAAAATCGATAGCTCTGTAGAGCAATACCCAGATAATTTAAACAAGGATGCATCATCAATAGATGAGGCAAAGAAAGTAGTAAAACGTCTTTGGAATAATAAATCACCGGGTATATTGGTATAGACGTGAAAAAGAGTGAAGTGAGGCTTCTGCAACGTATTCAAAAATAAAAAATACATTATGCTGTAATATATTATCAATATGAGCAATTACGGAAAAGACCGAAGAATTTAATATAGACACGCATCACATTAATTTTGAGGCTGAGATAGCCAGTATATTGCAGACATCCATAAACGAGAACACATTCAACTGGGTTAATGGATTTCACATACCTTGGAACTATAGTAAAAGCTATAAATTATGTAAGGAAATCAACAGAAAAATGGCGTCAGCAAACAATTGCTATTTTAGCTTGATAAAACACATATAATCACGAACAGTATCTCGTCGTAGAAAAATATTAATATTTGAAACATTGATCAGACCTGTGCTAAGACACGTCTCTGAGAGCTGGACACTTATCAGAACTGACGAGCGACTACTTGATATATTCGAGAGGAAGGTTTTTCGTAGGATATATAGAGTCATAAAAAAGAGCAGTGAGTGACGTATCACGAACAACCGGAAGAGCTGGGGAAAATTCTTGGAGGAGGCAAAGACCCATCTTGTTGGGCCAAAAATGAATAAATGAATATCTCATGTATTATTTTTACAATGATAAGTTTACGGATTACGATTTTGTATTTTTGTAAACAAATATTTTTGAAAATATTATATCGAAAGAAAGGATAAACCAACGACAAACAAACTTAAGGTAAATATATTTACATCCTACTAAAAGTATTATTAATAAAATATCAGAGTTTGCCAGATGACGCAATTAAAATTGCATTTACCAACAATTTAAAGCTTTGCTAAAAGAAATTTCTTATACACAGATAAAATTTGTGGAAAAGTAAAATTAAAATATATTATTGAAAAAATAAAATAGTTATGAAGCATTTTTATCTTTACATCATTGTAAAAAAACTTTAAATGAAAGCCCACAAATGTATACATATTTAGAGATCGATTTGAAATTAATATTTTGTATTATTTCATCTTATCTTAAATTTGTTTTGATTGATATATAATATATTCAATATATCTATTTTGTGGTCGTAAAAGGAATGAAGCATTATATATTAAAGTTTTTGTTTCGACGAACGACTAGTTATATACAAAAGCAATTAATTATTTTCTATTGTCTATTATATATATACATTATGTACCAACAAAATTACCATATTTCTTATTATAATTAACGATTTTGTATTATGCTTTGCTTTTATATAATCACTAAATATAAGTTGTTTACGCATTGTCGTGGTTACTACACTAATTTAAGTATGATAATAAAAATAATAACATCGGCGATATAGTCCATTGTGGTATTTGGCTGCCTAATTTAAGTACAATAGACTAATTTGATGAATATCGTACAAATTATATTACTTATTATATGGCGTATCAATTCAATAATTGTGTTGATATAATATTAACTTCTTTCACGAAAAAACTCACATAGAAAACTCAGCTGAATCATAAGATATGGAATATATGTGATTTCTATTGTATAATTAATATCGCAATTTTAAGAAATATGTAGTAAAATATGTCATTAAATACATTTTTTATTACATATATTGTTTTTTAATTAAATTATATTTATTGCCTTAGCATTAAATAATTAAATGGATAGAATATTAATCACTTATTCCGATCTCCTAGACACGATAGAAATTTAAAAACACTAAGGTCCGTATGGGGTTCGAATCCAGGTCTTTCATGTCAATAGTAAAATTCGTCCAGCATGCTTGAAATAAATTGCCGTTGGCCGTTAGAGAAGATTACAAACAGCCGTTTTGATGGCTATTCCAAATGCTCGCATTATTTTTTTAAGCATCTGCAACGGACACTTTTAATCTTTTCTTGTTTATGGTAAATACTTTGTGACCTAATTTATTGAATGGATTTCCCACGGTGGTGTTTTATTTCAACAAATATACTTATTTTGTCTTAAACGATTAAAACCTGTCTTTGTATAATATATCAAAAGCCGATTTAGGGGACGTAGCCCTAGGGGTGGTTGACCTCGCGGCCAATGAGACTATTCGGTGAATCCTATTTAGGGCCGGTCCTAGGTTACTTAGCGCCCCAGGCAAAAACTAAATTTTTTACCCCCCCCCCATTATTAATACTTTAATAACTCATTATATGAGCTCAAAAATATAATTCAAGTTAAAGTAATCTAATTCTATATTTTACACGTACTCTTTTTTGCAAGTGTGGGTATTTAAGAATTTGTAGTTTTTTTCTCGTCGCGTGGAATAATTTAAAGAGTACAGAGTAGGGTGTTCCAAAAAACTAATATCCTTGGTGAAACTCACAATGAGAAATGTCAAATGCCAAGTGAGAGTACAAAATGATATATTTGTGAATACTCAGCAGCCTACGACAGGGCGATGCTCTGGACTTTAGGTCAGACTAACAACTTGTAAAGAGTTACACACCATTTTAAGGGATGCCCCATTATTAAATCAAGGCACCTAGGCTACATATTATAAGAAGGGCCGCAATTTTCATTTAAAAAGGTAAAAAAAAAACAAACATGCATAACAAACTGAGCAAAAATAAATACAAAATTTATTTAAAATGTTAAATGCTGTGGCAGCGACCGTGTCTTAAAAAAACAAATAATTGACAAAAATGTGAAAAAAAAAGTTTTTATTTTTATTTTGATTTATTTTTAATATAAAATAGATTTACTCTCTTTACGTTTTTCTCTAAAATGTTTTTTAATGAAGATACAATTTTTTTAATTTTTTGAATAGCCGCCATTTTGAAACAAAATAGTGGATATAGCTGGCTAACAAATTTATCTGAGATGTTTACATGTCTATATTTTAGCAAAAAAATTATGCTGATACAATAAAAGCAGTGGAAGTTATCGGGACCTTAATTTTGAGTAAATTTATTATTTTCAGGCAATTTGTATTTTTATAAGGAATTAAGTTAGGTTGAGTTAGGGTATGCTACGATTTATCGTAGCATAACCCAACATACCCTAACTTAAAGAATTTTGTTTAAGGGAAAATAAAAATGTATGTATACGTGTTCTCAATTTTATACCTTTAGGTACACATAGAGATGGTCACCAGGGAAATGCAATGGGTGCACGGTACCCAGCCTGCATATTATAAGGGGGTCCAATTTAAAAAAAATTTGAACCTTTTATAAAAATTAATAATTTTATTTGTATTTTTTTAAATTGCTAATTTAAACTTCTTTTTATGAATTTATCAACATATAGGGGCAGTTACTAGAGCGGTGCAACAAGTGCAAGGTCCCAGGCTCCACGGTATAAGAAGTTGCAATTAAAAAAAATATTAATTTTTTATGAAAAATTAATTAAAATTAATAATCCTTATAAAAAATTCAAAAATTTTTTTCAATTTTTTAAAAAAATTTGAATTTTTTTTAAAAAAATTAAAAAAAAATTTTCAAAAATTTTTTTTAAAAACTTTTTATAATTAAATTTTTTTTTTTTTATATTGAATTGTTTTGTTTTTAAATTGTAGTTTCTTGTACTGTGGAACCTTGATACCTTGCACCTTGATTCACCACCCTTGTTACTGCCCCTATATGGAGATAAATTCATAGAAAGAATGGTCAATTAAAAAAAAAAACAATTTAAATTATAAATTTGTATAAATAGTTCAGTTTTTTTGAAATTGGACCCCTCTCATAATATGCAGCCTGGGGACCTTGCATCCGTAACACAAAAATCTTTTGAGTTAGGCTATGTTACGATAGTTAGGTTATGCTACGATAAATCGTAGCATACCCTAACTCAACCTAACTTAATTGCTTATAAAAACACATTTTGCCTGAAAATAATAAATTTACCTAAAATTAAGGTCTTGATAACTTTTGCTGCTTTTATTGTATTAGCATAATTTTTTGCCAAAATATAGACCTTGTAAACATCTCAGATATATTTGTTAGCCAGCTATATCCACAATTTTGTTTCAAAATAGTGGCTGTTGAAAAAATTAAAAAAATCGTATCCTTGGTAAAAAACATTTTAGAGAAAAAAGTAATAAGAGTAAAAATATTATGTATTGAAAATTAAAGCAAAATAAAAATATTTTTTTTTTTTCTCATTTTTGTCAATTATTTGTTTTTAAGACTCGGTCACTGCCGCAGTTTTTAATATTTAACTTTATTTATGTAGGATCGTCGTTGGTGTTTCCTCTTCATACTGGTAATATTTTAACAGCCTGACTTCACGGCTTCCACCTTCTTGAATTTACAATAAATATAGATAATATATACATGTTTTAATAACATTACAGCGAATCGCTTAGGTCAGCGCACCAGCGTGGCAAATAATATCAGATTATATTCTTTAACAATATATTTTGATAATTTTAAGTAAATATTGCGCCTTTATTTGGTAACATGGCGCCTTACAAGATCTAGCGCCCCAGGCGATCGCCTGTACTGCCTGCCCTTCGGGCCGGCCCTGCTCCTATTAGATTGTTTATTAAGTTATAGTTAAAATTTTGACTATGGACGATTACGGCGTGACGTTTCTCGCGATGAAGGTGTGTAGATGATGATGTCTCAGGGCTCTGTGGCTGCGTGCGATGAGTGTCAGGTGTAATCTTTAGGTCTGTCGGTGAGGGCGCGTGGCTGGTTCATCCGGATGGCTGCTGGTAGATCTTGGCTCTCTGGTCGTCTGCGTCGCTGGCTCTGCTGTCTGGGTGACTCCGTCTTTTGTGATGCCGTGGACCGTCTGCCATCTCCTCGTCGGAGTCCGGGCTTATATCCTTTAGCTAGCTGGCCCATCACGATTGCGCATCGATCTCTTAACCAATCGCTGGAGTGGCTTATTATAATTCGATAAATCGGATGTGTATTTCGAAAGCCAGTTTTTTGTTTGGCTCCAGACTTTTGAATTCTAAGGAAAGGGTTTGCATTTTGGTGATTGGTTGCATCCGTACAGTTTTGTCACAAAAGGGATTCTCTTAACGAGCCGTGTTGTCTGTGGTCCAAATAAATCCCTCTTATGCCATGATGTTTGTCTCATTGTTAATGAAAGAACGTTTTTGGTCACGGTTATTAGCAATAAGACAATCGCTCTTTTAAATGTGCCTATATGTGTGGTCGCCACACTGAATTAGCTCATTTCATTATTTAATCAATTGTAAATTATGAGGTTATTTAATTGATGTACCTAACATTATAACAGGTCGTCCAGAAATCATAATTTATTATGGCACTACTTCTGACAAAAACTCAACGATTAATATAGACTTTTTCGCATTCGGCACCGACACCCGACACTAGTACTTGTTTTAGTTTTATATATTGCTTTCGTTATGTGATTTTTTATTGGTGAATAAGACCTGGGCTCGATTATTATAAGTCTATCATGTCAGAGAGTTCAGAATTAGTGATTAATATAATATATATTTATAATTCCAATCGATCATCACATATTAGCTTTTACTAAAAAAATTGAATATACCGGATGAATATCGCGATGATTAATGACAGTCGAGCTAGGTTGTACATATTAGGTATAAATCTTTAATAATGAGATATTTAAGCTTCTTTTAAGTATATAAAAAAACGTGTAATAAACATATACATGTAATACAATACAAGCGTCTTACTTGCGATTCCCGAAACCCGAAAAAGTAATTTACCACGACTTAATACTTGTACATTGTTGTATGTAAGTCGTAGTGTAGTTGTGTACCTCGTCTACCAATGCTACAAATTTCAATTAATTTAAACCACGTGCGAATACCAAATTGGCTACTTTTGTTACACGGTTCATATTAAATCTTCCAGTGACTCGAACCCGACCTTTATATATAAAACCTGTTGACATATGATGCAATGAAAGCCTAGGACTGAATGTCCAATATGTTTTGTAAATAAATTAACAAAGTCATTTTCACTACTGCTAGCATATTGATTCAATAAATTATTAATTGTCTAAGTAATAGTTACTTCGTGCGTTTTTGCATCAAGGAGTATTTTACTAATGAAGTTGCTAGAAACACATTTATTGTCTTTATTAACCAATTTCGATAGAACTGTGAGTTAATTGGTCACTCCCAAAGTATCGCGAAGACGAAATTTGTCGTCACACCCAGAGTAAACACCTCAAAATAGCCATTAAAAGAACACTTGCCTACAGTCAACAAGAATAAAAACTAATAACACTTTTAAAATATCAACTTAAATTAAAAAAAAAATATGAGTCATAAATTGTTTAAGAACACAATAGTATAATGCAATAATTTTAAAAATTATTGATGAAATATGTAATAATAACCAATCTAGCTATGGTTATCTTAAATTAAAAATAAATAAAACATTGCTGCGACTGAGTGCTGTATAACTCACGGCGGCCGGTCAAAAGAGCGTGCGTCAAATGAGCGCTGCATTATAAGCGCTGCGTTATAAGAGCGTTTACCAAAGTAGCGCTGTAACAAAATGGCATACGTCAAATGCGCAGACAGTCATATGAGCGCTTGACAAAAGAGAGCACGTCATAAGAGCACAAAAATACTTGGAGAAAATCAAGTAATGAATATTTTAAGAATTGGGTGTGCAAAATATAAGTAAATTGTGAGAAATTTACAAAGAATAAAAATTCACGAGATATAGGCGGTAAAATTAGTATTTTATATGCCAAAGCGTAATGACGATTAAAATGATTAGACAATGAAAATATTATTATTTATTAATTATTACGTACATACAAAAGTATGGCTCCCCATCCCCATACATATAATATACATCAGTGGCGTGCGATGACTGAAAAGGGCATGCGGTTAGGGGAGATGGGAACAAAAACTATATATTTTTTAATTTATTTTCTTTATTTTATAAACATATGTATTTATTTTTGAAAATTATATTGAAAAATTGTAGAATTTACCATTTTAAAAGGGGACCATATATGATATAAACTTGTCTTAGAAAGAATATTTTTATTAGCTTACAAATAATAATAATAAACTATTATGCTAATCTCTCTTAGTAAATTGATTAGTGTTTTTATAAATCGATATATTATTCTATAGTTTCAGGTCTCTGGGTATCTGGACAGTAAATGGATCTCTTGGTGCAGAGGTATTATATTAGGTTAACAATATTTACTTGGCGCACCATACCAATTAATTGTCTTAATATTTAAGATTATAATAAGATTCGTATTCATTATTTGCATCAAATATTGGCATAATCCATCTTGTTTTAAGTGGTTAGATATCATTCCTACTACTATTACTGTCACAGTAATATTAACACGGTTAATATGAAATTCATCGTCACTTCCTTAAACATCCATTATTATATCGTCATTTGTAATTATATGGATAATTTCTAAAAGTAAATCAATATATGTATTTATAAATAATTAATAATCAGATTACTAATTCTTAGTAATTTACTAGCTCGAAAATACACGATATGTGTAGAGACTAATATTATTATTTGAGTTGCCGCTAAAAATGTCGATACCCAGGTCGATGGTTGTCGAGCGAGATAGCGAGCTCTGCTTGCATCTCGCTCTTTTTTCCGTCATACTAAAATCTTTTTATTTCATAACAGACACAATAATAAGTAACAATTATGCACAATTAGAGCATATAATCCCGTTTCATCCTATATCATAGAAATATAGATAGCATTTGAAGGAAAAAAACAGTTAAAGAGCAATAGTAATTGACGCCGTAAAACTGTCAAGTATGCGGTCGCGTTATGTGGTCTTAACACGGCGCGAAACGTCCATGTCCAATTTTACAATAAACTTACACTCGTAAATTGAAGATTATTGAGTTATTTGCATATGTTAAAAATTGAATATTACTAAAATGTGTTTCCCATAAGTTTTTTTACCATCAATAAATTGAAATTGCCA
This sequence comes from Plectrocnemia conspersa, assembly GCF_051122295.1. NCBI lineage: Eukaryota > Metazoa > Arthropoda > Insecta > Trichoptera > Polycentropodidae > Plectrocnemia > Plectrocnemia conspersa. Next base: position 6,629,015 of record NW_028277176.1, on the reverse strand, counting down.
AATTAGCTCCAACACAAAGCCAATAAATGCATTTCAAATTTTGTCGACGTATGAGTGCAACGCTTGGAATACACTCAGATGTCGACTTACGAGCACAAAGGGTTAACTATATTTGAAAGACACAGAAAATTAATAAAAAGACATTACCTTGACGTGATCGGCGTGGCGGCGCGTCGAAGGACGCCAGCGCCACGCCACGCCAGCGCCACGCCGCGCCGATGCAACTAACACTATTGTAAACACTAATTTCAATTATACACTGCTTAATTCTAACACATACACTAAATTACACTTTCACTTTATAATTAAAAACATCGAAAGGGATATTATTATAAAAACACTTATTCGACAAAAATGTAACGAACAGTTTACGCGTCCGATGTCACATAGCTACTGATTTTTTTTAAATATTTCGAGATGCATAAACAAGTTTAAACGAGTTCAAGGTTATGCTTCATGTTATGTTCATATAAACCATAACGACTAAAATGTCGTGCATCTCAGATTGCAAAAAAAAATATTTTTTATTAAAGGTTGACAATTTGTCTAGTTTTAAAATATTTATCTCTAATTGGAATTATTTTAATGCAAGTTATTTGTTTATTTTTAGAATATCTATCTCTCATTCGATTTATTTTAATGCGAGAGTGACACGAAGGTCACATTTGTTGTTGTTGTTGTTGTTGACCTTCTAAAAGTGTAATGTCGATGATTTGAAGTTTTATATTATATAAATCTAATTTATATGTGCCAAATTTACATTTTAAAATGACGTTCTTCCGTTGAAAATAGTGTAAAAAATATATAATGTTTTTTGGGGAGCCATACTTTCGTATGTATGGAATAATTAATAAATAATAATTTTTTCATTGCCTAATCATTACGCTCTGGCACATAAAATACTAATTTTACCGCCTATTTCTCGTGAATTTTTATTCTTTGTAAATTTCTCACAATTTACTTATATAATATTTTTTATACCTAATTTCTAAAATATTCATTACTTGATTTTCTCCAAGTATTTTTGCGCTTTTATGACGCGCTCTTTTTTGACAAACGCTCTTATGACTGTCTGCGCATTTGACGTACGCTATTTTGTTACAGCGCTACTTTGGTAAACGCTCTTATGACGCAGCGCTTATAAAGCAGCGCTCTTTTGCCGTACGCTTATTTGTCCGTGCTCATTTGTGACGTTGCCATAACTCACATAGTTCCAAGCGAAAATAATGAGAGGGTTTTAAATACCTGCAAAATTTGTTACAATTTAGAAGTTACCCTAACCATTCAAAAAAGCAAAAAAGAGCAACACGTCTTGAGTAAAGCTACACATATTTTACAAAACAATGGAAGAAAAATCTCGTAACCAAACAATTAAGTTATTAATTGGAAATATTGCATGGATCTTCGTCCCGAGACGTTAATAACACCGAAAAAATACTAATAAAGGATGCGCGCTAAAAAATGTGCATATTACTATTGTTCTTTTAGCTTTTTGTTATCGATCGCTGGAGTGGCCATCTGAACCATTTCTATTTTAAGGCATAAACACATTTATTCTGTGATCAATAAGCGATGCAATTGCCCCGAAATCTCGAATCAGTATTATAAAATATATGAAACTTTGGTTACAGAGGCTAAGATGCGGTGAGAGGCACAGAAGACAGACAAAGAGAGTCGTCACAGAGTCATAGCAACAGAGACGAGCGAAGACAAAATAAGAATAAAAAAATATTGCGAGAACATATCATAACGATACCGGCCGCTCTACCGCAATCACTGCTGACAATAATACAACTCGGCATGACAGCAAAGACTATCCGATATCAATTCAACTCCACTGCCTGATAATGGAATCTACATTTCTTAATATATTCATGGTAATTTATATATGTATATAAAATAAACTATTTGGATGGGTATTAGAAGCCCGAAAATGATTGAAAATGTTTCGCATATCCCTCGTTTGTACTATACAAATATACTGAATTAGCATTTTAAAATGAATATACCTACATATTTTTCTCTATAATTTATCTAGACTGTATCGCTAAACTTTTTTGTAAAAAAGTTTTTACACACTCATACAAACGTAACCCAATCGTAAAAACATCCGATTGGATTTATTACCAATAAAATCAAACACGAAACAGATTTATTAAAAAAGCGAATTTGTTCAATAAAGTTTAACATTATAGAAAGTTTCACGTTGAAAATTTACACGCAAAGCGCAATGTTTGACTTTCAAGTTATTCGCGTATTATACACAAGAGTAAGCTTGAATTAAAGTAACCAGTTTGGAAAATCCCATAAATCGTAAACACATACTCTGGATAGACTGATACTTTTTTTAAACTAAAAGTTGAATTCTCATTAAACTTTAATATCCTTGATATTTATTTGCTTTCAATAAGAGAAAATGTTTTTTATGTTGAAAAAGTTCTGGAAGTAATTTCATTAATTCAGCAGTTGCGTCTCATTACATAATATAATGTAGTCTTTAATTGTACAGCTCTCTAATGCTGTTCATTTCTCAACTTCAAAGAATTTTTTGCATTTTTGAACGGTGAACTATGGCTAGCCGTTTGTCAATTTGCAAAAGCACTTTTATCCAAAGTTTGTAATTATTAATACACGCTCGATTTTTTAAATAGAAACAGGGCTGCCATGTCGGATTATGTAACACAAAGTGAGACTTTGAAAACATTACTAGCTTGAAAATTTTAACATAAGAAAGAGAGAGAGAGAGACGGAACGTAGAGACCCATATTTAAATTAAGTACATAAATATAATTTTAATATTATTATATTTAAAATAAAATATAGTAGAATAAAAGTATTCATTTAATGGTTTACTTATTACCTATTTATGTAACGACAAAGCTCCAATGCATGTTTTTGTAGCAGACAAATTGCCTTTTCAAAATAACCGTAAGACTCTTAATATTTGCCATTGCTTTGGCCAATCGGACCAGTTTTAATAATTATTTCCTCAAATTTTTGGCTGATTATTTTTTTATTTTACGTTATTTCTACGCCACCATCCTAAAGAGTGAATTGTGTGGAATATTTTTTTTTATGTTTCATTGCTGTTTTGTTTTGCAAATTCTTTTTTTTTATTTTTCTATTGCAGTATATTTTACAAAAAAAATAAAATGTACAATGTCAATTCAATATTAATTTCATTTGAATTATATAAATTTAAATTAATGAATCATTGTAATGCTCTGGGTTAGAATATATTTTTACTGATTTTTCTTTACGTGAGTATGCAACATATAATTGACCATAAGAAAAACACGGATTCTCCAAATTCAATCCATATACTTGTGAAACTAAAGTGAAATATATTTAAACAAAAAAATACGACGGTGGTGATGTGACATCATATGACGTCATAATTACCGCAAGCGCGTTTGAGCCCGACACTGTGAAAACATCAATTTTATCTATCATTTTTCATTTAAACTATTCTCCAAGCACTCCTGACACTAATAAGAACAAACTGTATTTTTTTTTGCAAAATCGGTCCAGAAGTTTTTGAGTTTATAGGGCACACACATACGAACATTGCCTTTTATTTATATAGATAGAAGATGGCACCATAACCTCGTCAACGACAGCCCTCATATGGCGTGTCGTCGAAGGTCTGATCCGTAAACCTTGTAATCAATGGCGTGTTTTATTATTAATATTATAATGTAAATTTTACAATTGAATAAGGTGTTTGTGCCCAAATTAAAAATTGCTTAAATTGCGTCTGATATCTAACATACGATTCCGAAAGATTGAAGCAATAGAAAAAGATAATTTTTGTAACTTTTAACTGATAAAAACCAGCTAAATTAATCAGTAAAATAAGCGTAGTTGCACTGTATTCAATTTTAATTATAAATAAAATTGCATTGAAATAAAATGTATATAGCTAAAATAGTCAAAAGATTGCTTCGCGATTTATATTTTGGTTCATGAAAAAAGTTACTTCTTTAATTATATTAGCTGCCCATTACGCAAAATTTAATACCTTCAACGTATTTGTGTGTAATATATACTAATTATTAAGGGTCGGATTTTAAATTGTATTTTAAAAATATGCTGAAAGATAACTCTAAATTACACCTAATAATATCTGTATTTATCGTTTAATTAGATTCTAACGTTAAAAATAATATTACTTCATAAATTTAAATTTTTCATAGCAATCCCTAAAAGCAAAGGATATTATTAACAATAATTTTCCACGGTTTTCTCATTTTCTGTAGCCTGTTAGTGGTTTGGTGTAATTGTTTGCATATTTCATATATAATATTACTCGCACAGCTTGGCAACCCTGCCGCAGACTATAAAAGGCAAAAGCGCAATCAAATATGGAAAGCGACCTACATTATGAAATTAGATATAAGACTGAAATTCCGTTCCGAAACGAGAGCAATTTAATCTTGACCCTTGATACATTACGATTTTTTTCAGTATTTTTTTGCTACTCTTTGAAGTTAAAAAAACAATCTGAGCCTGAAATCTGGCGCGGCTGGTTTTCTTGACAGATTAGCTGTTTGTCACACTCGTTTTCGCAAAGAAAAGCCATTTGAGAAGTGTTCGAGCGTTAGTGAAACATGGAATATTTATTGGCACTTTTGAATCCAGTCAGACTATTTTTCATCGCATTGAAAAAAAATTTGTACGTGGTTGAAAATATATAAAATATGGAATATGATTTTAATTATATAGGTCGAAGGTGTAAGAGTGAGTAAAAATATACAGGATGGTTGATACTATATTCAAACTTTGGATTAAATTTTAAAAATATTGCATTAAAATAAAATGCATTTTTTTACAAAGTCAGAATGTCTAAATAAAAGAACGAATATAAAGATTTTTAAGAGAGTAGTGAAGCTGTCGAAGATGACACGAAATACATAGTGCTTAAATACATTCGGATGACAATGTAAAAAAATAAAGACTTTGTACTCAGTAGCCAAAGAAGTTGGTATATTTAAATTTTTATGAAACATAAATTTGGACGTTAAGCGAGTAGCTGCTAAATTTGTTCTAAAATTGTCAAATTATCAACGTTTTTTAAATGAATTTTTAAACAAATGTGCTCTGAAAATCCAAGTGCAAAAAAAACACGTCAAGTTCGAGCAAATATCAAGGTTTATCACCCTGTTATATTAATAAATAGCAAATATTTTTTTCAAAACTGTTGAAATTTTAATAAAAACCTGATATAAAATTGCTTAATCGCGTCATAACAGGTGCCAAATCATGAGTGTTTTGGTTATGACATGAAAATAAAAGACAATCGTTTCAATGAGAATGCTTTAAAAAAACAAGACAAAAAAAAACTGCGCCAAGTTTGATCGAATTTCGAAGTATTCCTTATTGTTTTAAGTTCAATACGATTTTTTTTACTATTATGTCGCTTAGGCAATTAGTACAATGCATTAACATTGTATTTTTTTTATTGTTTACTAGTGACCAAAAACGACACCGTCGTGATGCCGCAGCCACCAAAATGTTTTTGCGGATCCCGCAGATAAAAAAATATAAGTTGTACTAAAATTCCAAAGTTGTTTATAAATTAATAATTTTGTTTATAAAAAAAATCAAAAACATGTACTATGATTATCCATTTAAAATTAGCCAACTGAAAACAAGATTCGCGCAGAAATTGGTAAAATTATATGCGATATGAATAAGTGTTTCTAAAATTATATTTTCAATAGGTCTGAAATGTACCGTTTCAGCATTTCAACGATTTTTTTTCCATTCAAGTACTTCATTCAAAATAAGTACTTTTATTTAATTTAATTTTATATAAATAATAACAACACAAAGTTATTTAATTTTTAAATGTAAATAAGCCTCGTGTAAATAACGCAAAATTTCGAAATGTTTAACTTACGTAAATTATCTCAAAAGTCAAGTAGGTCTAGTAGCAAAAGATATACCCTGCAATATATATTTTCATCAAAATTTTCCACCACAAAACGCCTAGTTGAGACGTTGAGAGTATTAATTTCTCAAAGGCGTTCGCGTCCTTTGGCAGTTTAAAGGCGTAATTCACCAGCCCCTAATTAAAAGTTGTCATCTTGGATACTTGTGGTAGCAAACTTTGCGAAGTGGAATTTTACAAGCCCTCCCCAAGGGTTAATAAGCCTTAAGGCGCTATTTTTTGAATATATACATGTATAAAAATCACTCACCTTGAGTTCATCCAAAAGTAGATGATGGGGTTATACATAGAGTTGCTCATTGCGAGCCAATATATGGCTAAGTACACCTCTTGTATAAATTCCAAGTTGGTGATCTCTGGATAGTATGACGTCACTATGAAGTAGGTATGGAAAGGCAGCCAGCAAACTCCAAAGATGACCACTACCACAATCATCATTTTGACGACCTGAAAATTGTACAATCATTTATAGTTTTAATCAAGTAAAATATATAATATTCAATGTAATTTGCTAATAAAAGCTCATTATTTTTAATAGTACAAATATTGATTTTTATAAATTAAAAGCTATTTTAAACATACTAATGTACTGTAAAAATAGGAATGTTTATTGATTACAGTACAGTTACTACAATAGATCGACCGTGCTCAGAAAATGCTTAAGCTCAATACAAGTTTATCCATCAAGGATCAATTCACTTAACGTTCATCTTAATTACGTGTGGTTTTCAAAATACGTATTATATTTTTTTTCTGTTAAATATATTCATTGTAATATTAACGATAATTCTTGGCAATTAAATATATTTATATTATTTTTTAAAACACGCTAACCCTGTAAAAACATTAGTGGCGATTCGCTGGGTTGTGGAGAAAGCACACTAATGAGATTTGTGATATATCCGAGAGTCTGGCGATAATTTTACGGTTAGTTTGATACTGTTAGGTTTTATATACTATTTTTATACTACCAATTTTAAAAGCATTTTATTCGGTTATGTATTTAATTTATTTTATTTTTATTTATAAAATATAAAAATAGCGCAAAAACAATAAAAAAATGAAATAAAACTATGAAAATACTTTAAAATTAAATAAATATATAACATATAAATAGACTTATTCTGAGGTCAATCATTCAGAAAATTTTTGCACAGCAACAAACGTCTTCTTTATATTAACACATATTAATTAAAATAAAACATAAACTGGGAAATCTTTGTTAGTGGGAATTATCATATATATATTTTATACTAAACAATAGCTAGCTCATAGCGATACAATTTTTTCTTCAATGGAATGTCTATAAAGTTCAACAATAAATATGGAAGATATAGTTATAGCGGTTTATTGGAATATCACAAACTGTTATGAAATATGGAAGGTCCATGGGCCCACGCCCTCCTTCCACGGTCGCATCAGGCTCAGGAGTTTCGGCCCATGAGCGACCGGATGTACCTAGCCTGGCTTTCGCGCCTGCATACTGCGCATACAGGCGCTAGACCAGGCCTCCTTCCTAGGTCGTCACGTGAACGACCTGGACGGGTAGACCGTCGCGATTTATCTACTGATGGTCTCCGGCATCACTATCTTTTTTGGAGACGGAGGTTGGATAGGGGATGTGGGGGGAGGGAAGGTATGCGGGCAGTCGCGCTCCGCGTACCTGGGGTCTCTACGGGAGAGAAATGATTTTACGCATCCTGGAAAGAAAAATATTTATTTCATCAACTCATCCTTTGTGCTTGTTTTATTTATTTCCTCTTTCTTATTTTTTTTTTCCTGCTGCCTAGCTCACTCCGATGAGAGAAGAGAGCTCGCGGGTGGCCCTTAAGGGGCTAATAGGTGGTCCTATTGAGGACGGACGTCTGTGCGGGCGCCATATGCGGCGCAGTATCTCTCGAACGCCAGAAGATTTCCCTTCGTGGCCACGAGATGTCTGTGTTGTGGAGGGCCATCGCCCTCGATTTCGAGGTTGGAGTGTAGGACTGCTCTCTCCTCGTCCATCATTGGGCAGTCCCATAGTATGTGTTCGGACGTCTGTAGTTCGTGGCCGCAGGGGCAGTCGGAGCGGTCTCTTAAACAAAAACGTTCATGATAGGCCCGGAAAGCTCCGTGGCCGGTCATGAACTGTGAGGTGTGGAATCCACAACGGAACCACCTGAGCTCGAGTCTCCCTGAGATCAGGGGGAGAAACTTTTTGGTCAGTAGTCCCGTTGCGGACTCGTTCCAGCGTTTTTGCCACTCTTCTAGCACCGCAGCGCGAGTGACGCGCCGGATAGTCATCAGAGCAGCACTTGGGCTAGGCTCTCCCACTGGAGGGAAGAGCCTCTTGCCCGCTATTGAGGCCGAGCGGCCTCTTCCGAGGTGGTGGACCGCGGCTCTCATCTGGGCAGTTAAATCGATGGGTTCGACGCCGGCCATCACGCACATTGCCGAAATCGGAGCTGTATTGTAGGACGACGTGAGGAGCCTCAGCGGCGACGTCTGAGTTCTCAGCAGGATGGTGTTCGGTAGTCCGCGGGAAGATCTTTCGGCCCACGCACTTGCCGCGTACGTGATTATCGAGACGAAAATGGCTTTGTACATTATCACCTTCGCCCTGAAGTTAAGGCCCCAGTGTTTTCCGCCTAGGCGATGCAGCCTGCACATTGCATTTCTACTTTTAATTCCTGCCATTCTCAGGTGAACGCATGGGTCAAAGTTCCTGGATATTATCATCCCCAGATAGCAGGCTTTTAGTTCGAATTTAATTTTGTGTCCGTTCATGCATATTTGGGGGGGTCTCTTTGGGTCCAAGGATCCTCTCAGCAGCACAGCTTGTGTCTTGTGGGGGGCAAAAGAGAGTTTATTCTCCTTGCCCCAGGCGAGCAGGGTAGACAGTGCTGTCTCGGTCTTAATTTCTAGGCCGGTTCGGCTATCGGCGCTCACTAAGAGCAACAGATCGTCGGCGTACGCAATGAGGTCGCAGTGGTGGGGCAGAGGGGTCTCCAGGACGTCGTCGAACTGGACATTCCACAGCATCGGTCCGAGGACCGAGCCCTGCGGGCATCCTCTCTCTAGGGTCTTCCAGACTAGGCTTCCGCCTGCGTCGATCACCACTCGTCTATCCTTAAAGTAAGACGAGATAGTTTTGGTGAGGTCGGAAGGGACTCCTCGCTTCCTCAGCTTGTCGATTATTCCGGGCCACCAGGCGTGATCAAAAGCTCCCGATATATCCAGAAGTACTCCTACCACATGCTTGCCGGACTGTTATGAAATGTAGAAGCTAAGAAAAATCAGAGTTTTATAGAGGATTGTAAGTCCTCATAGAAACCTTCAAAATCACAAACTTAATCAACGACACGCAGAACCACATAGATTAGTGAGATTGATAAATCACATCAGACTCACCAATTAATAGCAATACATTCATATATATATATATATATATATATATATATATATATATATATATATATATATATATATATATATATATATATATATATATATATATATATATATATATATATACATATTTTAGACATTTTTTAAAATTTTAATTTCATATAAAAGATAGAGTCAAAGATAATTTTATACCATGTGTATTCATTTATTATATAAAAAATCTAGGAAAACCTGATCTGTGAGCATTGATAAGATATTATATTGCAAAAATCGCAATAAAATAAAATGTAGGTTAGGCTATGTTGTACATTATATTTTTTTGCAAAAAATGCAAGAATATACTAATATAAATTAGATTTTGTGAATTCATTTAATGCATTGTTTACGTAAAAGATCTTAAGAGATAAGCACAGAAATAAAAGCTAACATAAAAATAAAAAATATAGTGTCTTTAAAATTTATTTTTTATATAATAAATATTTTATTTATAATTATTTTAATCATATACATAAATACCATTTGCGTTTGAAATAAATACAAATAAGCTGATTACATTAAGAGGCAATGTTAACTAAAATAAATTACTCACATAGCTTTAAATCTAAATGGAATATATTTATTACAATATATTTTTTATGGGGAAGCTTTAACTGTAGCAGTTCAATAATTGATGAAAGGATTATAATACACTTTTATCAGCTTATTGAAATAGAACAACGGTGACTACTATATGTGAAAATGTAACTGATTAATGATCGAGAATTAAAGACTGCTTGTGCTTCAAATCTCATCATTGTATGTGATTAATATGTTGGTACGACTTTTGTGTAACAAATATAATTTCTCATATCAATATGCATTACATATTGACTAAATTATCTAAATTCCATAAAGATAAAATTTTTACTTATAAATGGTATCAAGAATTATTGCTCAAAAATATATCAATGAAGATTGGATTACATTTGAATGGTATGTCAATAATGTTTGTGCTTGCTCATCTGCTAATAGTTTACCGTTTGGCATCCAGCATACTCAAGAATACTGTGTTGTTATTTCATCTCAAATGCCGCGAAAAGGGAGGCGTCTCGCTACCGCTCGCGCCGACTTTCACCGTAGAACCAAACAACCTAACCTTTTTTTAATGATATTGTATTGATTTATTTTCATTTCGGTATATTTTGTAACTGTCCAGCATCATCCCATCTATGACTAACTGTTCAAAAAGCGAATCACTAGTTATAGAGCTGTCCACAAAACAAAATAATTATAATTAAAAAAATCATTTTCTTTCATTTTATTCAATTTTATAATTTTGATTTGCGCGGCAATGTCGGGGTTGTATTGCGCGGCTATGTCGGGTCCCCGGATTATATAGCTTTATAGAAAACATAAGCAGTAGGTTTCTAAGATATTGAGAAAATTGTATATATCCTAAAAAATACAATTGTTTTAAATTGTCTTTCTGACAGTCTTACTGTCTGCTTTCTAAGCTATTTTAGGAAATTAACAAAAATGGCCAAAAGACATAGCGGAATAAAACAAATAAGGAGTTGTGTCGTGAGACAATTGGAATATAATTATTTATTAAAATATAGTAATATCAAATATATGTTAAATTTATAATATTTTGTATGTACTTGTTTTAAAAATATAAAATATATACAATCTACAATTTGTGGCTTCTCTTAATGCATTAGTATTTAAAAATAATGATCGAAATTATATTTGAAGCAAAATCACGTTTGCTTATTATGCGATTCGGGCAGCGATCTCCTTAATGTTGTCATTTACTGAGAAGCGAAATTGTGAGCGCATGACGCTTGATATATTGAGCTTTCATATTCCTGGAAGTAAAAGTTTCGTTCAGCCCACCAACAGTGGGGAGTAATATTTCACGGGGAGTTGACGTTCGTAAGCTTTTTCGGTTCTACGTGCGCAAATTCGAAGGCTTATGGGCAAAAAGTAGTGCAGTAAATAAGCCTGCGCTCACAGAAGCACAAGGAACGTTACAACGCTTCGTGACTTATTGCAAATTCGTTCATACATATATGACTAACTTATATTATAGTAATGGGTAGCTTACTTTTATAATATGTTTCACAATCAATGTTCAAAATAATTTTTTTCGTTTTCAAAGATTAATTTTTTTATACCAGATTTTTTTTAAGATGGTATACTATCGACTAAAATAAACACGAACTGGCTTAATAACAAATAAAACTAATAAACTATGTCAATTTATGTCATAGGAGTGATTAATTGCTGCAAAACGCAAATTAACCCAATTTTGCATGCATTATCAAGTCCAAACACAGACGTTCCCCTTTGGCAAATTTACCTATCCGGTTCAATGATCACAACTAATATTGGTATGCATAATTAAATTACTGTAATTAGTGATTAGTGTAGAAAAAAGTAGATTTTTTTATTAAATAATACATTGTAAAATCAATATATATTTTAATTAAAATATTTAGAAGTTATTATCAATTATTAACCGTTAAATTTTCATAATCGATTAATAATTACTATTTACAATATATTGGATTGACTCAAAAGTTTTGACAATATGTATATTAGTAATTTCAATATTAACTCACAATTTTGCATGTCTTGTAGCGTAATCTAACCGATTGATATAATTAATTAATTATAAATATGTTGAGTGTTTAATATCACCATAATCAAATAATTACATTTTTTTATGTGACATCAAATGGTTGTGAATTGCCATGCTCATTATTTGTTCAATAATTAAAGTTTATCTTTTTGAGGGTGGGTGGTTAATTTTATTGATTGTGTAAAATAACGTTAAGCTGTATTTGTTGAGTTAGAATGCAGAAGGCATAATACACGATACTCTTAAGCAAGTTTATGCTTTATAAGTGCTTAATTAACCGTTAATATATTTCCGAATGCTATTATAATGTTGAGTTGCTTAATTGATTTTGCAGTAAAAATTAACGGGGTTCCAAATATCCTATCTTAAAATGATCCACATTAAAAAATATTATAATTACGTGATTTACATCACGTTTTCCGCAGAGTTTAAGTCTCAACATATTTCGCCAAAATATTTTTGGCATCATCAGGAGATTTTTATTTTAATATACACTTTTTTTACATCGTACAGAAAGTGTTTTTAACATTTAAAACCAATTAAAAAAGTGCGAATTAAAAATCCGGATCTGTGCGATGTAAAAAAAAAACGTATATATATATATATATATATATATATATATATATATATATAAAATAAAAAAATTTACGTGTTTTTTTCGCGTTCATCTTATTTTTTGAACGATTCTCTATATTTCGCCAAGATTACCCTCTTGATTTGAATATTATTACCCTCACTGCTCCGTGGATAGGAGCATACTGAATTTTTTTTAATCAACCGCTTGTCGTATTGTTACAATTGTTCGATCGTTGAAATCAATGTACAGCACGTTACTGTTATTATTATAAAATTGTTTATTTTTTACGCGATATTAAATATAGAAAAAACTCATTAAAAAAAAGATAAATGCGAAAAAAACACGTAAATATTTAAAAAAGAATAATATAATATTGCGTAAAAAACAAACAATTTTATAATATTAACAGTAACGTGCTGTATATCGTTTTCAACGATCGAACAACAATACGACAAGCGATCAATTAATTTTTTTTTTCAATATGTTCTTATCCGCGGAGCAGTGAGGGTAATAATATTCAAAGTAACGTGTTTTTAACATTTAAACCAATAAAAAAAGTGCGAATAAAAAATCTTTCCCTACGCGATATAAAAAAAAGTGTACTAAAAAAAAATGCTGGGACAATCTTGGCAATATATAGAAACTCATTCATAAATAAAAGATGAACGCGAAAAAAACACGTAAATATTTTTTTTTAAATATAATATCGCGTAAAAAATAAACAATTTTATAATATAAATCTGAATATAAATTTATTGCACAAATATGTAAGTTCACAATGCCAATCATTGCTCTAATTACAACACCATTAAAATTATATTAAAGTTTAAAATATTACTTTTCAACCACCCGTAAAAATATAACATATGTTAAATTGAGGGTGTGGCATTAAGCAATTAATTCAGAACAACGTGGAACATTTTGTAATGAGTTAATTAAAAGCCCACTAACGATTATATATAGCCCGTGAAAAATCGACTAAAACGATTTTGCTTTCAAAAGTAGATTAACTCGATTGATACAAAATGTACATAAATTAATTTAGGCCTCGTTACTCGAAACTTCTTCATTGACCTTGTAAACAAATTAGCACACTCTCTCTAAATCAAAGTTCTGATCGGCACATAGGTGCTTAATAACGAGGAGCTGTAATATTATATAAAATAATTTATATATGAATTCAGCGGAATATTAATGAGGGACTCTAGATATTTTAAATATGGCAGCCTTTTATTTTAATAAAAAAACTCACATATGAGTAATGCATACCTTTTGATTTATTCACTCGCATATATATATAAATAAAAAATATATAGAGATAAACTTGTATTAAAGTAATAATGTGATCTCTTTTTAATCTATATCCCATTTTTATTAAGCGTTTTGCTACAGATTTATAAGTCAATGCATCACAATGATCTAGGGAAGATTATTAATAAAATCTAGTGAAAAATAACAAATAAAGTGAGATATAATAATTTAAAGCTATAATTAATTAAATATATATGATTTACAGACTTTTGTTTTAGTCTAGTGTGTCACTACGCAGTTGTTGATTGTGTTGACCATGTTGAAATGCATTGGATTGACCCCTGTCATATTGCAACGAAATATTTATAAGAATTAAAATAAATAAATGAAAAATAAGTTACGGTATCTATATAGATATTAGGTCAGCATGTGCTAGATTATCTCGAGAAGAGACGGTTTAAGTTGCAATATTATGGCTAAATTCTAATATTTATTATAAACCCTTTTTACCATTATAAAACAATTTTAAATTCGTCCTTTATTGTACAAGTGAATAAATACATTTTTAGATTTTAGATATATGAAATGTAATAGACTAGCGATTCTTTATAAAAATACAATAAAGAATGGCGTGAAGTGTTTATTCAGTTAAAATGGTTCGAGTCTATGTATTATATGATATATTGGAAGCTTTCAAGAGTAATATCGAATTACGTGGTTGTGAGCATGCAATATATCGTATTATACCTAAACATACATACATATGCGGTTCAGAGTTCAACTTTAGAGTTCAGTTTAACTTTATAAAAATGTAACCGCACTTGTGCTTTTATTTGATTAAAACTTATTTTCAAAATGTATTTTTATTAATCATGATATAAAAGTTTGATATCCGGCAATGAAGTCACTTCGCGAAATTTGAGAACATAATTGGGAATTGTTTAGCTTTCAAGACTCATGATACTCGATTTCCCTATGATGATGATGAAATAAAAACGGGCGAGTTTAATCGCAAACGGCAATAAAGCGGGTTTATTCGTTTAATATGAGACTCTCGTGTCTTCATTATTGAAGTTTCTTATATACAGGGTGAGTATAAACATTCCGAGCTATACGTATTTTTTCATATTTTTTTTATTGAAATATTTTTTCATTAGAAGTATATGTTTAAAAAATCCGCAACATTCACCAACTCAAATCATTATTGCATTTGCTTTGGAATAAATATTTGATATTAACTGAACATGTTCTAATTTATTGAGTTTTGATAACCATTAAACGCCATCAATTATCACAAAAACTACATGAATTTTTTCAAAAGCTTCAAAAGCCTCGCACCAAATAAATATTATTTAAACTATCTTTGTAATTATCGAACAGTCACCTTGACTATCTGTTGTAGGGCCTCTAAACTAATTTTCTCAATGGGAATGATTATTTGGATGTGGAGTTAGACCCAAATACGATTGACTCTTAATTTGCTTCGTCTCTTATTTGTCCGAGTTTCCTCAAAAAAAACAGTCCATCACAATACCATAACTGGCAATCACTTAATGATCACAGTGAATCATCAGTACATCAACTCTTATATTTAATAATTGTATGAAAATATTGAATATATTGGAGGAAATATTTATAAGAGAAAAACTTTTAAAAAACTATACCAATATTTTAATATATTTTTATGAGAAAATTCAAGAACAATAAAAAATATTAGTAAATTTAATTTTTTTTGGTGGCAAATATAAAATAACAATACAATAGTATTTTGATTTGATGCCCTGAAAACGATAAAACTTACATAGTGCAATTACTAATTTGAGAATATTTTATATTTTAGGTAATTATATATCTAGAATAAAAGAAATACTTCAGTGGGTATTATATGTTTTTTAAAACATATTTTCTGAAGATAAATACTAAATATTTTTAAGCAAAATGTTTGTTACTTTTCTAGTTAATTTAGTTGTATACTATTGTATATTTAATACTATTTACATAGACTATTTTTTTACAATAAAAAATCATATATTTTTACTGTTTCTTTTTGAGTTAAAGTTGAAAAATTTCTAACCGGGTTCTAAAAATATAGTATTGATTAAATGACTTTATTTTGATAGGCAAATCAACTGTCTAAAAAAACTTATTATTCATTTAAATTCTAAAAGTAAAATCAGTTTTTATTTTATAGGTAGCATCGAATGCTCACAAGATCTTAGTTTATTTAATAAAATGGGTATAGCTATGTACATTTATGAAATATATATATATACACACGAAAGAGTGTATTAAAATATCATATTGTTTATATTATACAAATCAAGAGATAAACGACTTTGTATTATACGAGAGATATCTGGAAAGTAAAGATACAAGGCTAATATAGCGATAAGATAGAAGCGAATTTGTTTTACTCTGTTGGCACTTGAATGTAAATTTGAGTATTTAAAATTATAATGAATTTATTTTATGACTATTTAAATATTAGAAAGCAAAAAGTAATATATAGAGAAAACGCCTCGAGGGAAGTTTTGAGGTGTCTCTTGTATTACCACATGTATCCAAGTAAAGTGCATTCTAGAGATGGTTTTACAGGAATCTAATTCCACGTTTATTTACGCTTTATTTTATTTTATGAATGCATCGGACCTGTTCTAAAAGGTTTTTAAAGTATGGAAAAAAGAAAAGAAAAACAAAATTTGAGACACGAATTTTATAAAAATGTATTAAAAATAGTTTTATGAAAAGCAATCCTTTACTAATGTTGAAAATCCTGATTTACATAGATACGTTTGTCCAAATCTTTTAAATTCCATAGTTTGCTTTAAAAAAACAAAGAATTTTTTGGATTAACTTTCAGTGAAGTTTTTGGATTAAACTCAAATTGTACTAAGTTTTAAAAATGACATAGAATTTTTTATTTAAACTATATTTTAAGCAAGCACCTTCTCTAACATTAAAAATTTGCAAGAATGTTGGCGTCTTAACGCTCTTTTTTCAGATTACTTATTTAGGCAAGAACGTTTGTTGACTTTATGACCTTGAATTAAAATATTTATTTAATTTATATGGTAATAAATATCTGCTATGTAAGCCAACTCACAGATTTTCTTTTAAAATATGTACCAGGAGTGTTCTCTTTCTTTTTTTCAGAAAGAGTGAGATTTCCTATTATTTTAACAAGCGCTCCAAAATTTCAGTGTGACAGAGAAGCACTTCATATTAGGCCCCTAATTCGATTATTCGTCCTATTTTTAACTATATAAATATTCCAATAATTGAAATTTTTTCGAATGAAATTTTAGAAAGTTCTAAGAATGAAAAAATGTATATTTGAGAAAAATACAGATCGTTTTTTCTCGCAAAATACACAAGTGACTAGTGCAGCTTTAAAATTTTTGGTCCTGCTCGAAATGCGAGGCAATGAACAAAAAAATGTTTTACGATTTTGAAAAAAAATTGTAAATAGAATGTGCATCGATGGTGTCTATTATGACCGAAATACGCGGAACTCGCTCGTTGGACAAAAAATGTCAAAAAAACTTTTCATTTTTGAAGAACAGGTGTGCGTCGGAAATTTTTGTGAAGTTGGTGTGTTTCAATATTTGTGTTTCAAGAGGCAAAGATTTTATTTAAGTCAATTTAATAATTTTATCGCGGTTAATTTATTTTATGTTATTTATTTTAATGCAAATCTGATACAAATCCTAAACTATTTCACATTAGTTTTAATCATTATTATGTATAAAATATTCGATGAAGTTATGTATGTTCCATAAATTTTACTGATCTTAATTCTGGTGAATTGAAAGAGCTGAAATGGCGTATGTAATATTACATTAAGCAATATTTATAAACGATTATAAAAGTAATTAATGATTATAATTATAATTAAGTTTTTCAACTAATTGGTTAAATAAAAAAAATATTGGTAAAAACCGTATTCGACCATTTGAATATTTCATCCATTTATTGATTCAATATTCGAATAGTTGTAAAATATAAATAATTAAGAAACAGATATGTTTTGTGGGAGTTGCAAATTGCATAATTAACTTAGAGGTCATTTTAACGTGCTTTTTAAACAAATGAAAAGAAAAACGATTTAACAATGAAAAGGAGGTCACAAAGAGAGAGCTCGGAACTAAGCAATTGCGTTAATAATTAGTAATATTTTATGAATCACCTATTAGGACATCCGTTTCAAACAGTTGATCACTCATTAGTACACGAAAAAACTACTCTTTGTTGGGAAAGGATGCATGATAGACAATGGCTCTATCCTGGGCAAAAATACTATTGTTGTACTTCACTTCAAATGATTAAACATATATAATGGGTGTGTCCAAGAAGTGATGCAATTGGACCACCAACATCCGCATCTGCAATTCGAAAGAACTGTTTTGAATCTACACTCAGTCACACCAGACACACTCAACACAAGACTGATAGTCAAGCATCATCACAATAGCACTTCATACAGCCGACACTATTTTACCGACATTCCAGCTCTCTGATTTTCAAGAGTTGCTATTTTGACTCTAGCACCTGATAACAGCAGCTTCATTTCCATAAATATTTGCGTAATAAAATAAGCTGTATTTTGTCTCACTTTTTTCGCCTCAAAACCGAAAGTATACTATTTGTGAAATTAATCAGCAAATGGTTTTTATTTATGGCAATGGTGTTACGAATAGACAAAGTGTTTTAAAGGCGTTTACTGATCTCTTATATTTATCTAGTGTGTGTAACTGTTTTTTATAAATCTGTTTCTAAAATATTATGCTATAGGCAAAAAACGTTTTTAGGCTTGCTAAATACATTGCTATCTATATTTCATATTTAAAATTAAACGTTTTAAAATTATTTAATAGACTTAATATCTTTAGATGAATTATTATAATCTACATTCTACACAATAGATCTGAGTTGGAATCGAATATGAATGTTATTGTTTTTAAAAATCGTGTTTGTCGACACATATAAAAATTTTCTAGCTTTTTCTTATCTTAAATGTGATATCACACTATCGTAGAGAATATCACACATGTATGTATAAACAAATATATAAAATAGTTTTTTTGCTATACACCCTATATGTGTCTCTGCACTGCGCGTGAGCGATGATTAATCCTTTGCGGCAAATTGGTATTTTTCCACACCCGGTTGTGAATGAGTTTCATATTGATTGAAGCAATATATTCGACATACCCTTCGTTTGCTCTTGACATTATCCAACTGTCTCTGAGTGCATTCTCCGATACTCTGAGAACCCCACAGTTCGACGCCTACTCTCGCATACGTAAACGTCATGGATCCAATTGGAAGAAAGTAAGTTAGCACCGTAAATGCGACGTTGTATCTGAAATATTATAAAAAAATGTACATCCATATCGTATGTAGAGCATCAATAAGCTTAAAACTTATAATAATATAGAACTTTCGGTATATGAAATACGTATTCGATAAAAAGCATTTATAACTTCGACGTTGTGTGAGTCCGATGGGAATGTACAACGTCGAAGTTTTTAGTGAAATGAAATTGAACTCACATGTACTCGTATCTGGAATGATTTGTAGGACCATCTGGCCATTCTGCATAACATATCCTCCTAAGTGATTAAATAAGTATATTAAATTAATAGTTAATATTATCGTAAGTATACGTATGTATATACAGATTGAGTTGGTTGTAAGTTAATTGCTAGGTTTAATCCTTGCAATTTTTCGAAATGGTGGCAGAAAAATCCATTTGGGACATTGTTTGCTTTCAGAGTTCAAACTCGGTCGTGGAATTAACGTAGCCACTAAAAGCATATGAGGTACATAAAAGCACAAACCCATATCCATAGCTTATGCTTTTCGGTAATGCCAATCGATTTAGAAAGCGTAGCTTAATTAAGTAAATATGTTTGACTTTCAAAGCAAGGAATTAAATAATATATTGAAAAAACAAAACAATCTCGTACTTTGAATAAATATGATACGAAAACTATATAACAAAAGATGATCGAAATATTATAACAAATCTATGTTTTAGTATAATAATTTATTTTAATAATAGATTTCCTATGATATTGACAGTTCTTAGTTTTTATTAATGTACACCATTGATCTGTGCTTCTTTAAAAAAAAAAAAAATTATCAAAAATGAGATTAAATAATCAGTATGTGCGTTTTAAAATTTTTCATTATTATAATAAACCAAATTTTTGATTCAAAATCAGACATAAAATAAAATTGTACATAAAGTATTTGTCTATGAAAAAAATATGAGAATAAATATATCATTTTGAGCAAAACTAAATTACCTTATATCTCCATTTTCTAACGTGTCATTTACAGTAGTAAAATATAGAAGCATAGGTGAGCCAAGTGCCGCACTGACTATCCAAACACCAGCAGCTACAGCCAAAGTAGCTCTTCTTCCAGCTCTTGGACGCAGTGGCTTCATTATGGCCATATATCTGAAAAATAAATAAGAATACAATTTTAAAGTCTATTTATATGACATAAAAAATGCAAGCAAATTTTGCATAGGTACTTTTAAAGAGCCTGCTTAAAATATTCTACAATAAAAATTAGGTTCAGTGGCACTAGATAAATCTTTATAAATACAAATTTTGCATACATCGACACTTTTTAAGGTCTAGTTAAAACAAAGGTACATTTTAACATAAAATTGATTCAAACGTATTTTTTTAATTAAAATTAAAAGTATTATTGTTTATATTTCATTGTTATTTCGCGTTGACGCTTTGACGTTGAGTAAGGTTATTTTAGTGAACGGTTTCTGAAAAACCGATATATGTTAATATAATATATTTATGTAAATAAATATAAAAAAATGGTTCTCTCGAACTATTTCCAAGTTAATTTACGTTTATTAATAATTTGTTCAAAATAAGTTAGATTTAAACGGTCTTTATCTTTAATTTCAAAAATTCTTAAAACTGAAAGCGTCAAATAAACAAGGAAACATTGCAAACAAACCCATCATATTAAAACACATAAGAGCAAGTCATAAAAAGGTGCCGAGAACAAAATCTAGCATGTAACCAGGAATATCTTCTTCAAACAGTTTATTTGAAAACCTCCTCTCAGAGATTTGTCTCTTACATAACTAGCATTTAAACTTAAACATCATCTTACATAACTAGCATTTAAACTTAAACATCCACAAGCTGCCGCTTCTCTCTTCGTATCCATTGGTCCAGCTCGATTTTTGGAATCCAGAGCGAAGCAGCCTAGGGACAACATGTCTCAAAATATCAACTTCCTAGGCTCTAACTAAATAACCACCATATACTTTAAAACCCGTAGAATACATCAGTGTTCTTTAACGTATAAATGAAAAATATTTTCCGGTCTTTATTTTTCAAATATTTCTCGCATATAATATAGTAGTTGCGAATTATTTTCGTCGATAATATAATCTTAAATTATATCGAGTTAAGCTAACAATCATCTCGGTGTGGTTCTAATGCTCAAAACCGAGTGTAGTAGTTCAACTCGTTCAACTCGTTCAAAGTTTTGGTATTGCGAATATATGAACAAGTTATTGTATGAAAAGTTTTAACACAGCATTAATGGATTTTCCACAACAGTGAACGTAAGGGTGTTTGAAACGAATTGTATCTGAACCACAATTATGAATAAACTAGTAAAAAAGTATATAAATCTATACCGAAAGCGTTCACATTACATACATAGCTTAAGCATCGATGCGTATTATTGGAATACATGTAGGTGATCAAATAAGAGAAAATGTTTCCTTTGATCCCATTAAACCTTTAGAATTTTCAATTTTAGGCGTTTAAAGCGAAATCAACTAGATTGGCCTTATTTAAAATTAATCTATTCCTTTGAATTGGAGGTTGTGGTTAATGCATTAAGAAGACGTGCAAAACTTTATTAAACACTGAATTTCATAGCACAAAATTATAATGATTATTTTAGCATCCATGTAAAGTTTATTTGAGAAAATATTTTTAATTAAGCACCTAATTAAAATGAACACGATAGCAAGATTTTGGAAGGCATAAAAACTTTTCCGCTCCAGAAAACGCATCAGGCTTATGAATATTTTTAATTTTAATTAAAATTTAACAACCATAGTAGGGAAATAAAGTTTTAATATATTTTAACAACAGATTTTTTTGTTATTTATTCAAGTAATTCTGCATGAGTAAGAAATAACTTATTCTGCTGTTAAAATTTGGTACACTAAAATTATAAATTGAATACGTATACATTTAGAAAAATATACTTAAAATATTTATTAATTAATTTTAAAGAAACATATAAGAAGCGTGGTAAAGAAAGACAAATTAAGAATTATATAGTGATATGATCTATGTATTATTTACTAATTTTATTTGATTAAAGTTGCATGTATCATTAAAAAAAATATTTTTTAATTTCTTTGAAATTATTCCTAGTTGGTTTTATATGCAATATATTTAAAAGAATCTTTGGCAAAATTCACAAAAAACGTTTAGGAAATGTGTGAATTATCGGCAGATGTAATTTAATAATTATGTATAGTCCATCCAAGATGTTAACGCTCATCATCATTGTGTTGGAAATAAGGGTGCGGGTACGCATGCATGCATACATACACAATTTTCCGCTATTTTGTTTTCACCGATAGGAGAACGTTACCAATACTAAATCAGGGCTGTTTTAAAGATAGGGTGACCATACGTTGGAAATTGAATTAAAAATTATAATGTGTTATATTTTTATTATCAATTATTGTCAGGTTGTGATATTTTGTAATCCATAAAAAAATTTCTGTAATATTTTATTGATATTTAAAAAAATATTATATTGCACAGATATTCAACCTGGAGAGTGATATCAAAACTGCTCTCATGCTTTTGAGTTAAATATGTATATACATAAACAAAATAAGTAAGAAAGTGATATTTTACACTAAAATTCACAGTAAAAATTCATTGCACTTGTAATTTCACATGGTCACCCTTTTATATTTCCTCAGCAATACTGTGACGATGAGCGTTCATATCTTGAACGGACTGTAGCTGTTTTCTAAATTTAAATTTAGTATTTATAATCGATTTTCCTTCAAGCATTTTTTTGGTTACCATTATTAGTTCATATTTTGGTAGAATAGTTATAGGCATAATTTTAGTTTTCATATATATGTCTTTCGTCTGAGAACTTGAAGTGATTTTAAATTAAATTTACTTGTAAATCCTCAAACGCAAGATATATATATATATATATATTTGCTGACTATGAATATGGGCATAATACATGTTTAATATAATTTTAAACGATAATATATTTTAAAAGCTGTTTAAAAATTTTGATACTAGTAAAATTTTTTTTATTGTGTAATCAATATAGTTATAAAAAATAGTTTTTTATCTAAAAGTAGACCTAAGAATATTATATTATCACTTTATGTAATTAGAGAATTATTTACGGGGACTGTAATATCAAAATTATCATTAAATATCATATAGTGTTTTTTTTTTTTATTAATTGGTAATTTGTTTAATCTCATCCATTCACTAATATGGATCAAATCTCTCTGCATGACTTTGTATATTTTAGAGTTATATACTTAAAATTAATTTATTCTATTGGCTAGATTTGATAGAACTGTTAAAACAGATATAGAGCGATAATTGTTAGTTGTTATTTTGCCAACTTTTTCAAACATTTATTAAATAATTTTACTAAAATAGAAGCTAATTTCTTTAACTGTTATGCTATCAGAACCAAGCGCTGAGTTATTTTTTAATTTGTTTGTATATCTTATGACTTCTTCTAATTTAATTTGGTGAAAATAAATAGATCTGTTAACGTGAGCCATATTCGTAATAGTGTTTATTTATATTTGATCTGATAGAAATGTTCCAATCAAGATGAAATGTTTATTAAATTCATCAGCTATATTTTTTATCTGTAGTTATATCTAAATTAATATATAAAATATTTTTTCTCATTTTTATTATTTGTTTCAAAATTTATCCATATTCTAAATTCGTTACTATTAGCATCATACAACATTTTTATATACAATAGTAATCTATTTTTATTTTTTTAAAATAAGCTGTATTTTATTATTTCTCTGGGCTAAGATAATACTAGTTTTTTTTATCTACTTTTACTTCTAGCGGTTTTAATTTTATTTATAAAATCATATAGTCTTTAATATTTTATTATATAGTTTATTTTGATTATATCTTTCACGATTGTTTAATATTTTTATAAAAATTGTTATGTGTATAGATATGTTTCAAAATAAATAGCTTATTTTTTTAGGAGTTTTGTTGAGAAAAAGAGAAGCAACTACAATAATTTCGTTTATAAAAATACGTTGTAATCTTCGATACAAAAGATAATATCTTACTCAACATAAAGTTTTTCTGCGTAATTTAAATTTTTTTCAGCAATATAATACACAGACAATGAAGATAAATGACATCGAAATTTTATGTATTTGTGTAGAAATTATATTTTTTTTTGATATATGACGTGATGCGATTTATAATATGTATTTGTCAAAATAATAAACATTTTAACGATGTATATTATAAACAAATTTATAATATTAAGGTACTTAATGAAACATAATAATATAAATATAAATTTAGACTTATATAAAAATATTGATGTTTATTTTTAATTGTATTATTTATTCATTTTTTAGCGAAAATAATTCATCACAGATCGAAACAAATCTCATTAGGCTAGTTAAAACATTAACGCAAATATATATGTATATAACTTTATGTAACACAAGTCTTGTTACTTTTTCCTAGAATTATTCACTCAATATTTATCTTTTAGCAAACTCGTTCGAACCCTTAACTAATTAATTCACACCCTAATTTTTATGCGCACAGAGCAAGTTTTGTTGATTGTGACAACTTCAACGAAGTTCTCAATCGGTCGAAAACTCTGACCATTAGCTCCATCGGCGTGTGCCTAAAGTGTTTTTGTTAACGTCAAAACCCTTTGGCATAACAGTGTTGAATAGTTTTAACGAATTGCGGCCGCTTTAACGAACCGGGGATAAAATAACAATTTTAAATTCGCCTCAATTCGAAACGCAAATTCAATTTGCAGCGATTTATTCAGAATGGATGAGTTCGAAACGGTTATGGGAATAGAGACAGAGAGAAAGGAAGACGATAAAGAAAAAGTGATAAAGGGCAAATTGGACATGCGGCTGGCCATTTGGTACAGAGACGCGGTCTATCAAATTGAAACAAGCCAATTTGGGATTCGAACCGAGCACAAACGGTGGAAAATTGGCTACCGGTGGATCAATTTTACGCCGCAAGTATTTCGGCCATGGCGACAGATTGTGTTCGAATAATAAATTTTACGAATGTCGTAAATAGACGCGGCTTAAATTTAATAGTTGCACTATAAAATATGTCTCGAGAAAGAGTTTTAGTAACAAAATAATTGAATTTTATGTGAAGGATTTATGTGAAGGTACCTAATGGATATTTTGGAAAAATAAATAAATAAAAATTTCGAGGATGACTAAAACGTACGCAACCCTTCAAATAAAAATATAAAGTCCATACTAAAACCTTAGCATTGTTCTACATTCGAAATTTATTTTATGACGAAACGGTATTTTCGTCTTAGCCAGAAACTTATAAAGTGATGGGATGATAGACTTACTATAATATAATAGGGCAAAGAGAGGTGCAATCAAGCGATAACTAACTCTATCCGATACTTAAATTTTGTTAGAAATATATTAACCATATAATAATAAATTTAATTTATACTGTACCAACCATTTGCCTCAGGCAAACAAAACAATATTTTTCGGAACCAAAATAAAACTAATTTTTAAGAACCGTAGAAAGCGTGACTGAACAGAAAAAACTGATCTCCTTCATACGCCAGACAGATTGTTTACTACTACGCTTAGCAAGCCAGCATAGTAGTAAACAGCCATTCGCAAGTTTATGTCCTTGGCCGGCGCACCCCCTAAAGAAGACTTTTGACTTTGTCTGGTTGCACCTACATTTAAGGTATTCATCGCAGAGAAGTCTCTAGAGGGGCTTTCAAGAGGCTATAACATTCAGAGCTGCATCCAACGATAGAGGATGCAGCTTTGTTCTTCAGAAAACGACACCTACAGTTGGCTTCGCCAATCGCAACCTAAGATGGCGCGTCGTTAAAGATCTGCCTCTCTGGAGGAAGATCTTTGACGAATTTCACATTTCCGTAATATATTGCTAGAAGTATCTCTAAGTAAGCAATGAAATAAAATAATACAAATTTTATCATTAAGTCATTTAAAATAGCTTCAGAAAATATATTGGGTATGACATAGATTCCTTTGGACTGTAATGGTAAAACCATTCTAAAGGTTAAAGTTGATAATTTTAAATTGAAATTTAACGATTAAACGAATTCTGACCAACTTTTTACAAATCTGGGATTTTGCAAGGCTGCAATTGAAAATAATTTCAGCTCTTGATAAACAGCCAGTTCAAACAGCTTATCTTTATAGGGCAGCCGGTCAAAAGAGCGTGCGTCAAATGAGCGCGGTCATATAAGCGCTGCATTATAAGCGCTGCGTCATAAGAGTGTTTACCAAAGTAGCGCTGTAACAAAATAGCGTGCGTCAAATGCGCAGAGAGACATATGAGCGCTTTAAAAAAGAGAGCGCGTCATAAGAGCGCAAAAATACTTGGAAAATATCAAGAAATGAATATTTTAGGAATTAGGAATATAAAATATAAGTAAATTGTGGGAAATTTACAAAGAATTAAAATTCACGAAATATAGGCGGTAAAATTAGTATTTTATGTGCCAGAGCATAATGACGATTAAAATGATTAGTACATGATAAAAAAAATATTATTTATTAATCATTACGTACATACGAAAGTACATCAGTGAGATTAAGATTACTATAAATAATACTGTAAGATTTACAATATTTGACAAAATACCCTTTTTATCTATAACTAGTTTTGAATATCGCCCCAATATTTTTAGATATTATAATTTGGAAGATAAAGATAGACATAAAATCTTGTGGTTTTTAAAAAAAATATTAAAAATAATCACTAAAATCGAATAATTAATTTTTTTGCAAAACAAGCACTACAACATTTTGAAACAATGCTCAATGAAAAAATCAAATCTCCTAAAAAGACTTACCAAACTCCAATTGACAATTATACATTAATTTCAGTGGAAGAAAAAAATTGTAATTTCTTATTAGAAAACCCGATACCTTGGAAATATGAAAATACTGTTATTCCCTAATGATATTTGAAATTAAAACCATATTTGAACATACCAAAATATTTAGGAATTTATTAAAACAGTTTTTAAAAAAGAATTAAATTTATCATAAAAAATGATTACATTAAAAGATAATTAAAAAATTTGAAACTTGTACAATATTTATTATTGGTAGAAATAGTCTTAGCATACTAAATGCTCTAGCTGCACTATCTATCCAGAAAGTGTATAAAATAAATGAAATTAAAAATTAAAATGAAAATTATAAAAAAAAAATTGTAAAATTTACAATTTTAAAAGGGGACAATATATAAACTTGTTTTAGAAACATAATTTTTATTAGCTTACAAATAATAATAATAAACTAATCTCCCTTAGTAAATTGATTAGTGTTTTTATAAATCGATATAATATTTTATAGTTTCGGGTAAATGGATCTCTTGGTGCAGAGGTATTATATTAGGTTAACAATATTTACTTGGCGCACCATACCAATTAATTGTCATAATATTTAAGATTAAAATAAGCATAATCCATCTTGTTTTAAGTGGTTAGATATCGTTACTGTCACAGTAATAACATTATTATATCGTCATTCTTAATTATATGAATAATTTGTAAAAATAAATCAATATATGTATTTATAAATAAATAAATAGAGACTAATATTATTATTTGAGTTGTCGATAGTTGTCAATCGCTGATTTGAATAGTGCGAGCGAAATAGCGAGCTCTGCTTGCATCTCGCTCTTTTTTTCCGTCATACTAAAATCGTTTTTATTTCATAACAGACACACAATATTAAGTAAGAATTATGCCCAAATAGAGCATATAATCCCGTTTCATCCCATATCATAAAAATATAGATACCCTTCTAAGGAAAAATGAGTTTAATTGACACCGTAAATTATCGGTGTCAATTATTGGTCTTAACACCACGCAAAACGACCATATTCCGATTAAAAATTTTACAATAAACTTATTATTGAATTATTTGCATAAGTTAAAAATTGAATATTACTAAAATGTGTTTACCGGAAGTTTTTTTACCATTAATAAATTAAAATTGGCAAAATTAGCTTCAACACAAAACCAATAAATGCATTTCAAGTTTCGTCGACGTACGAGTGCAACGCTTGGAATTCGATGTCGACCAATTGTCGAGTTACAAGCGCAAAGGATTAACTATATGACACATAAAATTAGAAAGACATTACCTTGTCAACCGCATGATGCCTAGAATTGCAAATATCCTCGCGGCCTCGCGCTTTCGGCGTCAATCGGCGTCCCTTCCCCCGCGAGTCCCGCTGAGGAAGGGACGGTTGCAACCGTGGAAAAACACTGATGTAACGGTGCCTTGCATGGTAACAACATTATAAACACTAATTTGAATTATACACTGCATAATTGTAACACATACACTGAATTACACTATCACTTTATAATTAAGAACATCGAAACGGATATTATTATAAAAAATATGAACGAGAACACTTATTCGAGAAAAATGTAACAAAACAATTTATTCGACCGTTTACAACCGCGGTCGCATACCTACTGGTGTTTTTTTAAAAATTTCTAGATGCATCCAGACAATTCAAGGTTATGCTTCATTAAAAATAACAAATGTCATTCACCTCTTTGTCTATTTTTAAAATATTTATCTCTAATTCGAATTATTTTAATGCAAGTTGTTTGTTTTTTTAATGCGAGAGTGACGCGAAGGTCACCTTGCTGTTGTTGTTGACCTATTTAAAGTATAATGTCGAAGATTTAAAGTTTATTTATATGAAAAATATTATTAAAATCTAAAAATAGTTAAAACATTAATTTTGCTGAATTCAATTTAATCATATTGTATAATTATCAAAAAGGGAGTTACTTACGATTTTTTAAATACTAAAGTAAAATTAAAATTATGAATACGATAATAAGACCTAAAGTAGTAATTGGTGAATCTTTATGATTCTTTTATTAGTCTGATATTTAGTTTTAATGTGTTATTACTAGAGACCTAAATTTTTCGCGATTACGATTAAACTATTTTTTTGTGAATTTCGTGTTCCTTCCATCAATTCCTTAAGCCGAAGGACCCCAAAATCCAACCGCGTAAATTCTGTGAAAATTGAATATTATATTTTATTTATCACATATAATTAATATACCTGCCCTATAACTGTACGCATTTATTGCTAGTCGAGTCGACAATTATTTGTCAATTTAATGAAACAAATCTAATGATAAATTCAAAACCAGCGTTTCATTTTAATAAAAATATATGTATATCGTACGTATGGGGATGGGGAGCCATACTTGAGTATGTACGTAATAATTAATAAATAATAATGTTTTTATTGACTAATCATTTTAATAGTCATTACGCTCTGGCACATAAAATACTAATTTTACCGCCTATAACTCGTAAATTTTTATTTTTTGAAATTTCTCACAATTTACATATATTTTGTAGCCCTAATTCCTAAAATATTCATTACTTGATTTTCTCAAAGTATTTTTGCGCTCTTATCACGTGCTCTCTTTTGTCAAACGCTCATATGGCTGTCTGACGCACGCTATTTTGTTACAGCGCTACTTTGGTAAACGCTCTTTTGACGCAGCGCTTATAATGCAGCGCTCTTTTGACGCACGCCAATTTGTCCGCGCTCATTTGTGACGTTGCCCTTTATAGGCATCATTGACAGATGACAGCTGAGAAGTGAGGCCGGAATAGACTGCGCTTTTTAATCAAACCCTTGCACAAGTATATCGAGACAAGTAGTCTTGTCAGTTTCTTGTAATATTTTATATTACTGTACAAAAACACAAATTTTAAAATGTTTTTATACCAATTACAAAAATGTATAAAAATAAATTTATTATCAAACTAATAAAGCTAGATAGAAAAAAAACTTAGAAGGTATTATAGTATTGTAAAATAATCGTGATTTTAAATCAGCGTATAACTTTATATTTAAATCAGATAGTAATAAAATCGTTGTGACGATAAATTTCTTAAGAAATGTTATCTTAGTTAAGTAATCCATACAGGCAGTCATTAAAGAAGCAATAACAAAGCACTATGTAACAGGATGAAAATAATAATAAAATAAATGTCAGACTATACGCAATCCAAAGATATCCATAAGCTAGGTATAAATTTGATACATGTTCTTTACTTGACGTATTGAAATTGATTTTATTTAACGGAATAAACAGAATTTTTGTGTTAACGAATTAAAAATAAAACTGTCAAATAACTAATCCGGCGATCGTTAACAAAGGGGTAGAAAAACAATATTCTTTTGCGCAGGGTAGAGAAAAATGTTTACCGCGCATAATTTTTAAACAAATAGTAGGTTTTTTACGTTACTAATTGGACGTTTACTCGGGACAAATGTGTTAATAGGTAATCTGCAAAATATTACTAAATATTAATGTAATTGTTTAGTCTCTTCTATTGTTAGTTCTAATTTTCGAGACGAATTGGTTTTTCTTTAAATATATTCAAAATAGTCGTTAGAAGGACTTTGAAGTTAAAAACATTCACAGGCTCAAACTTAAATTGTTAAAATTTGGATCAACACAGGACAGCGAATAATATTGAACAAACATTTGTACGACTGAATTTTTTTTGTAATTTAAATTAAATAAACATATAAATTGTTACAAAAAAAATTATAAAGGTAAATTTAATGCCACTCCTGCTATAATAATTTTAGTGCAGAGTAATAGTTTTTTTTATTCCTTACGATTTAAAAAACTTAATGTCCTGTTGCGACATCCGGTGTAAGTAAAGAAGAAATTTTAATTTAAAAATAGTTTCATATTATATTATATTTACTAAACGGTATTCGCCGTACCATTAATTCGCAACTCTCACGTTCTCGCATCTTATGCCTCACTCTTTGAAGATGACAAACACCGACTTTCTAACACTTTGAAACATTTTTATAAAGTGATGCCGCGACGCCGACGGGGATTAGACGGATGAAGAGTTTTTTCGGATCCCCGGGGAGTCGGAGGATTTTAATTGTTTACAAACATCCGAGAGCGAAATTCTTCCCAACCCAATCTTACCCCACCTATATATAATATATATATATATAAAAAACGGAAAATCGTCAGCGATACAGCGATACAGCGATTTCATTTCCAGCTTCATTTTACGCGGTCAATCGTCTGTGTGATTTTTCCGGCGAACTATTCCGGAACGAAATTTTCCACTGATCGGGGAAAGCACTACTCTGTGTTTTCGGCACGTTGAAATTAGGGCAATGTGGGATTGGATTTTGTTAAATGATTATTTTATTAATGGAAAACACAAACGAAAATTTATACAATTAACATAAAGTGTAATGGAATATATTAAAAAAAAAAGAATTTCATTATGCTTCTGATGAAAGTCTCAATATTAAATAAAATATTATTGTTTATTTTATGAATATACTGAATATACATTTGTATATATATTTAGAATATTCAGAATGTGGCAGATTTCATAAGGTATTAAGTAGTTGCAGCAACGTTGTGCTT
The DNA here is from genome assembly GCF_051122295.1 of Plectrocnemia conspersa. NCBI lineage: Eukaryota > Metazoa > Arthropoda > Insecta > Trichoptera > Polycentropodidae > Plectrocnemia > Plectrocnemia conspersa. Next base: position 6,597,428 of record NW_028277176.1, on the reverse strand, counting down.
GCAGCGTGTGCTTAAAATGTGTTTTTAAAAGGTATTGAGCAAATAGCCTTCACTCAGTACTTGTATAAGTCTCACAAGTTTCATACAAAATCATTAAATATTGCAACAAATCTTTCTACAATAAAAATATTAACTTAAGAAAAGCAGGCATTTTGAGCTATCCATCAGAAATAATTTTAATTAACTTTGAATAACCAAAAACAGAAAAAAATGTCATTCACGAGGATTAAAATTAATCGCCTACTTATTTCTGTTTATGGTAAAAATATAATGGTAATGTAATGGTGTGAATTTAAATTATGTTTATTAAACATAAATAAATTATTGTAAGACCATCTGTTGTGTCTAATGAACTAAATACAAATTAATTAAAAATGTCGTTTTAATAAAGATTTATTGTCAATAAACCACCAGTGTAAAAAATTGTATATCAGAACGTATGTAAAAAAAACTGTTACATTTTAAAGTATGTACTAAATCATAAAATGATTTAAACTAATTAATTAAAAAATACATATATTTGTTTATACAACTTTTGAATTTGAAAGCTATATTGATTTTCATAAAAGATTAGTTTTCAATCACTTGAATATTTTGCCAATGTGCTCACATTTTCTCCGCATGTTTGAAGTATTCTTCGTGACTCGAAAATAAATATTACTTAGATAAAAATGCTCATGAATGCTTTTTGAAAAATCAGGACTTATTAAATATAAATATTGAACTGAAATCGAGCATCTTGATAATTTGTTAAAATTATACATATAAGTATAATAATTTGCATCACAAAGTTAGCTTAACTTAGTTTAGAGAAATGTTGCCTTTACATTGCTATTTATACACGTCATGGCAAATAAACAATTTAGTAAATAAACGAATTACAACTTTTCTAATTGAAGGCTTGAAAGTTATTCTTAAATATTATTAATAAACATAATATAAGGTGGAATTCTCTAGAACAACGCAATTCATTTTTTACCTGAAGTTAATTAATTATGTAAAACATAAAATATATTATACAGATAGGTGAAAAGGTTAATATATATTTAATTATAAATATTTCATAAAGTGACGTCAAAACTACAATTTAACACATTGTTTGAAATTAATAATCTACGTTTTCAAGACAAGAGGAAATGTGTCAAAATTGGCTTTAAACGTACTTTAAAACGAAATACTATGGACCTCTCGCGTATTCAATGTCTAAATCACATCGGAAGCCTTTTCGCATTGTCGAATTGAATTTAGTACTCTCGTGTTCTCTCGGAATTGCGATTTTTCACAATCGTTATTTAAAGTAGAGCTTCTGTAGTTGAGCATTTAAAATACTGCGAATTCTATTTATTTAAAAAATATTTTTTATCATTAAGGAAATCACGTCAATTAATTTGGAAATAATATATAATTTTTGACTACAAAATATTTTTTACAGTATTTTTATATTAATATTATATTGACCACTAAATCATATTCCTACTTACATCGCATCTATAAAATATAACGTTTTTTGTTGAATTATTTTTAGGTATTCGGATGCTCGTGATATTAACTTATGTAACTAATTTAATACAAATTATAATTTCGCAAAGTAAAGTAAAATCGCTAAGAATAAACGGGATTCTGAGAATACGCATTCTCAAATGCAATATGGCAGTCAGATATTTGTCTCAATCAAACGTATTCAATGCTTCAAAATCCAATTACGTTCTATTGAATAATTTGTGTTGTGGTAATCCAGTTGTATATGGGTAATTTAATAACGCAACTGAATAACTAGTAGCTTATTATTTGACCATAATATTGTCAATGGATGTATATTATAAGTCAAAATAATGTGCAGCTACTGACAAAAATATAATAAAAACAGTTGATTAATTATAAATAAATTATAAGAGTTTAAGAGTACAATATCAAAAACATAATATATTTATATAAGTAAATTTATTTATAACATTATTTTGAAACTTATTCATAGCAGATGTTCTGTACAAATACTAGTATTGTCGGTGACTAATACCTGAAAAACCTAGGTTCGAATCTCATATTGGATTTAAATTTTTATTGTGTCTAGAAGATTGAAATTAGCGATTATTATATAATTTTAATATTAATCGATATTCAAAGATTTTCTAGATGTTCCTAATCTCACAAATCAATATCGTAATTATTTAAAATTGAGCTAGGTCGTACATATTAAATATAAAAAAATGTATACTTTTTAATAAAAAATATGATATTTAATAACTGCACAAATAGTAAAGTTTTAAGTTAGTTTTAACTAAAATTAACAGATAAAATCTAAAATACATCAATCCATTTTAAATTTTATAAGCTACATCAAATTCCGTGCAACTCTAGTGAGTGACATTTTTATTTAATTTATTTGCAAAAAAAACATCTGATACAATCCAATACAATAAAAACTTTTAGACAAATTAAAGAAAGACATTATATTATATAATGCGGTTATTGCTGACATTTGTAGGAAGGAGCGTCGAATAAAATTAATTTTCAAAAAATAAATACATAATATGTTTATAAAATTAAGAAGATAAATTTAAAAATATAGTTTTGTTCCCCCCTTCTAACCCCATGCCCTGTTTCAAAGTCACCTCACGCCACTAATTCCCATATTATCAATATGTAATAAAAATATATTTTTTTCCACTATTTTTAACGGAAGAACGTCATTTGAAAATGTCGTGAATTTGGCACATTTAAATTAGATTTAAATAATATTTTTCATATAAATAAACTTCAAATCATCGACATAATACTTTAAGTAGGTCAACAACAACAACCAAGGTGACCTTCGCGTCACTCTCGCATTAAAAAAACAAACAACTTGCATTAAAATAATTCGAATTAGAGATAAATATTTTAAAAATAGACAAAGAGGTGAATGACATTTGTTATTTTTAATGAAGCATAACCTTGAATTGTCTGGATGCATCTAAAAATATTTAAAAAAAATACCAGTAGCTATGCGGCTGTGGTCGTAAACGGTCGAATAAATTGTTTTGTTACATTTTTCTCGAATAAGTGTTCTCGTTCTTATTTTTTTAATAATAATATCCGTTTCGATGTTTTTAATTATAAAGTGATAGTGTAATTCAGTGTATGTGTTAGAATTAAGCAGTGTATAATTCAAATTAGTGTTTTAATATTGTTGCTATGCAAGGCACCGTTGCACCAGTATTTTTCCACTGCGTGCAACAGACGCGACGTGCAACCGTCCCCTTCCCCCGCGGGCCTCGCGGGGGAAGGCACGCCGAAAGCGCGAAGCCCGCGAGGATATTTATAATTCTAGGAATCATGCAGTTGACAAGGTAATGTCTTTATAATTTTCTGTGTCATATAGTTAACCCTTTGTGCTAGTAACTCGACAATTGGTCGACATCGTATTCCAAGCGCGTTGCACTCAAAACTTGAAATGCATTTATTGGCTTTGCTTTCGAGCTAATTTTGCCAATTTCAATTTATAAATGGTAAAAAAACTTTCCGTAAACACATTTTAGTAATATTGAATTTTCAACTTATGCAAATAACTCAATAATCTTCAATTTACGAGTATAAGTTTATTGTAAAAATTTTCATCGGAACATGGCCGGACGGTTGCGGTGTTAAGGCCGGACGGTTGCGACGCGATACTTTACAATTATTGCTCCTTAATGATTTTTTCCTTCAAAGGGTATCTATATTTTTATGATATGGGATAAAACGGGATTATATGCTCTAATTGTGCATACTTCTCACTTAATATTGTGTGTCTGTTATGAAATAAAAACGATTTTAGTATGACGGAAAAAAAGAGCGAGATGCAAGCAGAGCTCGCTATCTCGCTCGCACTATAAATATCAGCGATTGACAACTATCGACTTGGGTATCGACATTTTTAGCCGCAACTCAAATAATAATATTAGTCTCTACACATTTGATGTATTTTCGAGCTAGTAAATTACTAAGTTATGTAAAACACTACTAGTAATCTGTGTTTTAATTACTTATAAGCACATATATTGCTTTATTTTTAAAATTTATCCATATAATTACGAATGACGATATAATAATGGATGTTTAAAGAAGTGACGATGAATTTGATATTAACCATGTTATTGTTACTCCGACAGTAATAGTAGTAGGAATGATATCTAACCACTTAAAAAAAGATGGATTTTGCCAATATTTTATGCAAATAATGAATACGAATCTTATTATCTTCTTAAATAATATGACAATAAATTGGTATGGTGCGCCAAGTAAATATTGTAACCTAATATAATATCTCTGCACCAAGAGATCCGTTTACTGTCTAGATACCCAGAGTATAATATATCGATTTATAAAAACACTAATCAATTTACTAAGAGAGATTAGCATAATAGTTTGTTATTATTATTTGTAAGCTAATAAAAATATTGTTTCTAAAACAAGTTCATTTATGGTCCCCTCTGAAAATTGTAAATTTAACAATTTTTTTAATATAATTTTAATTTTAATGTTTGATTATTTGATTTATTTTATACTCTTTCTGGATTGATAGTGCAGCAAGGGCATTTAGTACACCATAGGAAATCAAATTTCTATTATGTATTTAATGCGATCTAATGACCTGAATGAACGTTCAACATCAGCTTTAGATACGTTCATGCTAAGACTATTCCTACCAATTTTAAATCTTGTACAATTTTCAAGTTTTAAAATAATTTTTTAATGTAATAATTTTTCTGATCAATTTAATTATTTTTTAAAAATTATTTAAATAAATTTATATATATTTTGGTATATCCAAATATGGTTTTAATTTTAAATATCATGGGGAAATAACAGTATTTTCATATTTCTAAGGTATCGTGCTTTGTAATAAGAAATTACATTTTTTGTCTTCCACTGGAGTTTGGAAAATCTTTTTCAGAGATTTGATCTTTTCATTGAGCAATGTTTCAACCCACTGTTATGGGTTGTTAAGCACACACTCATTCAAGCTAGCGATAAATTACACAAATAGTGTAAAAAAGAAACACAAGAAATAATAACATAAATATTTAAGTGCAAAGTCTTTTTATAATAAATATAAAACATATCATACCATGTGTTATTCGATTTTTCTATAGTTTAAAATCGATCGACTGTGGTATAGTATTATTAAATTTGTATGACAACAGGATGTGGATAAACGAAATTCCAATATAAGTAAAACAAAAATTCCTTTCCGTCTCCAGCTTTTAACCAACTCTCGTCTCCCAAAAACAAATTTAAATTTATATTTAAGAGATATTATAATATATAAAAATATTTGTATTCCTAGCATGTCTTTAAGATTATTTTGAATTTTTAACGACTCTAAATTATAGTATAGATAGGTTCCAAAAAATTCGATCACTTCTTGCATATTTTTTTAAGCTTGCCATTACTTCATTAACTTTGCCACAACCGTGACAAGATAAGAATCACAAATCGTAGAATTTATTTATGTTATCTAAGCACGTGCGGCCCATGTAATTGTTCCGTATATTAACCTTACTAATCTCGAATGAACTCGAATTAGCATGGTACATATTTAGCGTCAATTATTAGACTAACAAGGAAATATATTATTTGATAATATTTGTGTGCATATATTTAAATAAAGTCAATTTAAGATTAGCATAGTTAAAAATAGGTACAATACGAAGGGTAGTCGACCGTTGTCACAAGTTGTCAATGCTGAGATCCAAGAGGAATGAAATGAAATGTATGCGATGTTTGATGAAATCGCAAATGTAAAATTATGCGAATGTCGTCTGGAATGCTCAATATCTGTGACGGTATAAGATTACTTTGTATACATTTATGATATATCAAAATTTCATTTTGTTTTTCGTACATGTGTTCATCCATCCATCCATACATATGCGTTTTTTACATCATATAATGCGACTCTTGAGGTATATGGGTGTTGTTTTTTAAAAATATTTAACGCGAAAAAATACTTCCATATGTTTATTTATTATTAATTATCTTGATATATATATATATATGTATATAAAAAAATTCGCGTGCTAAATTAGTATGTTCATTTTTATTTTCCACGTTGTTTTAGCTAGGAACTAGAAATTTGCATATGGTCATAGTTGTGTCTAAATTAACGGGTATGGAAATTTTGGATGAGGAAACGTGAATGTTTTGTCATTTCGCACGTGTACGTGTACGGAATACTACCATGTATATGTAGCTATGGTAACCAAACAAAAATAACAATTAGCTTTTATAGTGAATATAAATCCTTTGACACGATCAGGTGTAGTTAGCGAATAGTACAATTTGAGTTCCTGAATTATTTTTAACCATCTATAACGTCATCAGAGTTTTTTTGAGTTAAACTTTAATTATGCTACTTCCATAAAAATTAACATATACTGTGGGCATTCTGAAAAAATCTGAGATAATTTTTAGCTTTCTAAGGAAAAAAATCTTAAATGATCTTTGTTTTTTTTAAGCTCGGTGCGCTGAACATTTTCGGGCCGGCACTGCTTATAAAAGCTTTCAAAAAATATTTTTGTAGTGATTTGGATTGTGGATATAGAGGCATTAAGATGTGCGCCAGAAATGACCGTTGGTTATGTTTTAATTTTAATGGATCTGCAGTAATTTGTCAATCTCATCGAAAGGTCGCCCAACTTTTTGAGTACCTGCAGTGTTGACAATATACGCCTTTTTATATTTTTTTCTTTACACTAATTTTACCGCCCGCAAGCAAATAGTAAATTTGCCCATCCTAGATCTCTGTCCGATTGTCAGCTGTAATTTTGTGGAGTCCCGGGTAGAACCAAAACTGGGTACCCGGGTACCCAAACGTTTTTGAAAGAACCGAATATTCTGTTATTTTTAACAGGTACATTCTCCATGTGAAATGTATTATAATATACAAATTTCAAGATGCAAAATTATTTTATTTCGCAAAACCCATTTAAAGATTAAGTACGTAGTAAAAGCGGTATATCGAAAAGAGACAGGAAATATTTATTTGACAGTTTCAAAATGTAAATTTTGTGGCACATTTATGAGTATTTACAAAAAATACACAAGGCATACTCGAGGGACTGTCTTACACAAAAAAGGGCATTTAAGTCTATTGTTTATTGTTTACCGTCAGTGATTTATGATCTTTAGAGTTTTGCTGTTCGTTATCCATCGGTTGATGGTTAGCACAGCTAGGAAAAGATGTGAACAGATTTTTTTTAATAATCCAATGCAATTTTAATAGAAATTACACATAATTAATTATTTAATTAATATGTATTATCGATTTAGAAGTAACATACAATATTTATTCTAACTTTTGTAAATATGAAAAGAGCAAATTCTGCACCTACAATCAAGCGAAATCATAAATAGAAGATTATAAAATTTCATTCTCAATTTTATGATTCATTTAAGTTTATAATTTGCGAGAGTTGACAATGTTCGGCAATTCATAAGGTTACTGTTAATTCTTTGCCTCATAGTAAAAACACATTTTTGTTATCATCAATATATTGGGACGGGTGAGCCGTTTCAAGTGTTTTTACGATAAGCAAATATTATTATTATCCCACCCTTACGGACAATAGGCGAAACAAAAGTAGTTCTGGAAAATTTTACTTTGGTTTCATGACTGTGGATTTTATTATTTATATGTTATATCTAAAATTAAATATTTTTCAGATATACCTTCATTAAAATTACATCTGCGGTGTAGCATAAGTTATCAGAAATATTTTAAAACTTATAAATTTATCAACCATAATAGTTTTGTTACAAACAATATTTTTATCTGCCATATTTATATTAATCAAAATTTAAATTTGACTGTTGTAGTTTAAAAACCCAACCCCTCTTTTTAATTATATTTATTATTGTACCTCCGTTTTTTGTTCCCTAAATGCAATTTTAAATTGATCTGTATTTTGTAAATAATATTTATTTAAATCAAGAATCAAAAAATAATATAATATAATTATACATATTTTTATATATAATATATTTATTTTTGTTATTAACATTCGAATAAAATTATTGTAATAAATTTCAAAGTTTTTATTAAAAAAAATTACATCTTGAAATTTTTAACAACTAAATCTATTATTTTAAAGAAAAATATTTAATAGGATTTTATAAGATAATATTTTATAGCTCTAATGAATCGCAGATGAGAATGTTTTTGTACTAGTTGTATTGCTTTTTTGACACACCTACGAAATGTGTTTACGCCTTAAAATAGAAACGGTCCAGATAATCACTCTGGCGATTGGTTTTCAAGAGTAGAATAACAATACATATTGTATTTCGCGCATTTTTTCCCAACGGAGGGTATTTTTTTGAGCAGTAGGTATTTATGGTTAATTAACGTTTTAGAGCAGATTTTGTATTAGGTGGTCTATATATTAAATGCAATTGTTTGGTCACAAGATCTTTGTTTCGTTGTTGTGAAAAAAATGTGTGTGGTACAACTTTCGATACTTTTAATCTTTATTTTTTATTATTTCGAAACGATTGTTAGAATAAAATTTAATGATATAACAAATTGTGTGAATGATTTAAACTCACACAAATTATACCAGCGAAGATAAACAGTATAGGTTGATTAACAAGGTCGAGTCCGATAAATAAGTCCTTGTTGCTGTATTTTTAAATACGCGAATGTATCATAATAAGTCTCTCTAGTCTCTGATCTCAACTTTTGCTGATTTGCTTTGACACGTTAAGTATGCGTAAGTGTCAAGCATTTTATATGTTTTTTGCAAAAAAAACTGCTTACTTAAATGGGAAAAAGATTAATTGAGACAATATAGTATTATAGTATAGTATTATAATATCGACCTCCGTGTAAAGTATGATTAAGCGAAAGCAAAAAAATGACGATAAAAAATCCAGATGAACTTTGGATTTAGGAAATGTTTCATACATAACAATAATTAATGCTAAATAAGGAAAAAATGGATAAAAAGTTTTGGATTCCGTAATTAATGTTTATGGTCAGGGGTTTATTTTTAATAAGCTTCGTTAAATTATGTAGTAAATAACTTATTAATATTTGGCCAGCACGATAAACCAGTGGTATAGTCGGTTTATAAATATATAAATATAAACAGTTATGTTTATCAATTTGTATTGTGTCTGGGAGATCGAAATTAGTAGTTATTATATAATTATAATTCCTATAAGGATATTCACAGATTAAGTTTTCATAGATTTTCATAATCTCACAGATGAATATTATGCCAATTAATTTAAATCGAGATAAGTCGTACATATTAAGTATAAAAATGTATAATAATAAGCTACTTCAGTATGTATAAAAAATCAAAAATTGACTTAAAATTAGATATCAGCAATCTATGACATAAATTATAAGCACCATAGTATATTTACCGTTGATAATATCAAGAGAAAATTTAAGTGTTTTTTAATAATAAGGGTCAATTAAATTCTTGAGTTCAATTATCATTTGGTAAGGTTGGGTTATTTAGAGTCCAGTATATGAAAAATCAGGCAATTCGTATTGAGTTTTTAATTTTTAAAAGTTTTTTTTATTAAATACCATTACATTACATTAAAGCATATCCTTACATTTTGCCTAAACAGTTACACTAAATGGAAAGACATTTTATCAATTCAATCCTTTGTTTAGAAAAAATATATAAGCTTACACAATAATTTATATTACATTGTTCGCGGAAAGAGAATAATAATAATACTCGAAAAGAAACAAGATTATATTGTAGCAATTGTAATGTCTTACTGTACATTATATGTACCAAAATTAATTATATTACAAATCTTATATTATTTATTAATATGGATATAAAAAATTTAATTTTAAAATTACTAATCTGTATAAATTTTAAATGTATTATTTTTTCTAATTTATATATATGTGAGAAAAAAAAAATAGTGACACATCTCTATTGAAAGTATTTCTTAAAATTTTGATATCTTACTTATGCTGGCGTTTAATCAAACCCGATAAACATTTATCTGAAATTCTCAGACAAGTTTGCAAATCTCTGGTAAACACGTCTGTTCTCTGTCGCAATACATACATTCTAGCAAATTTAATTTATACACATATATACAGGAAACTGGGCCAAGAATTATACCACTGGAATTAATTGCAATTTCACGTATTTATGCCCTTATGGGTCTTGCCTGTAACGACACAGGAATTTCAATCGTTTCTAGGTGTGGGTGAATTTACCTGAGTTGTACTAACTTTGAAAACTGGCGAAATTAATGTCAATAAGCACAACTAGCTAGTTGCTATATCCTTATGCGACCGCATCTAGTTTAATATTAAATGTGTCTCTTGCGACCGACCCTGTGTAACCAAGTTGTGGGGATACGTTAATGCGTGGTAAATGGAATATTTACGCAGACGCTTTACTAATCACTATTTCGCATATAAATTGCGATGATCCTTAAATAAAACGTTCTATGAATATTCAACGGCGTGATCTGGTGTGATTTCACATCCAAAATCCTAAAACGCGTTTATTTGAGGGCGCGAAAAATATTTTTTCACAAGTCCGTAATCAGAACAAAATAATTTCCAGAAAGTTGTTTGAGCTGGTATTTATATAATAATATTATAAAAAAAAATTCACAATATAAATAATAATTAACACAAGATTTTATCTGTTCTGGTGCAGTAGGTACATATACATTGAACAGACGAAAGATTTTATGATTGTAGTAATAATCATGTTTACCTGCGAGAGTCTATTTCCGGTATTTTAATATATGTTCAATGCGATCATCCGTTTATAAAAACATAACGCCCTTGCCATACTTTCCTAAAACGGAAGTAATTTAACATAAAAAGGGTTGACGACTTCGGACTAATATGCAAAAAAATTGTATAAACAGAGTCAAATAACGACTTGATGTGTAAACATATTGTTTATAATATGTTTAGGATGTGACGCATGTAGGTCACAAATTAATTGTATATAGATATCACAGATGCTTGATGACTAGTAAATATAATAACGATAAAATTATTCAAGTTTAGGCCGTACCAAGAGTATCGTAGATCTTGCCATTAAATGTAAGTAAGAGTGCCAAAAATCCTTTCAGCTGTTCAATAACAGATGGGTGTCCTATTTACTGCCGAGTTTTAGAGCTCTGCCGTGAAAATGAGAAAGGAGTCGTAGACTTGATCGTCACGGAAGATAAAACAATGGTGCTTTATTATGCCCCCGAACGTAAATGGAAATGGATTGAGTGGCGTTAAAGGGGAGAAGTGCCCCCCTTTAACGCCAATCAATCCGGTAAAGGTCTCGACAGCATGAAAGAAAACAATATCTACAGTTTTTTGTGATTCTAAGAAAGCTTTAATGATTGATTTAAAAGAAATGTCAATGGGACATTTTACGTTTTCATTCAGTGTTTTTTTTATTAAAAAAAGACGCGAGAAACTAGGTTAACCCTTTGCGCTCGTAAGTCGACTATGTGTCGACATCGTATTTTAAGCGTTGTACTCGAACGTCGACAATATGTCGACAAAACTTTGAATGCATTTATTGGCTTTGTGTTCAAGCAAATTTTGAAAATTTAAATTTATTAATAGTAAAAAGACTTCTGTTAAACACATTTCAGTAATATTGAATTTTTAACTTATGCAAATAACTCAATAATCTTAAATTTACAAGTGTAAGTTTATTGTAAAATTTTTCATCGGAACATGGTCAAAGCGCGCGCTGTTAGGACGGCATCGCGCTAGACTTGACAGATTTAGGTTGTCAATTAATGCTTTAAAACTGATTTTTTCCTTCTAAGGGCATCTATATTTTTATGATATGGGATGAAACGGGATCATATGCTCTAATTGTGCATAATTATTACTTTATATTGTGTGTCTGTTATGAAATAAAAATAAAATTTTTAAGACGGAAAAAAGAGCGAGATGCCGTTATGCTAGCAGAGCTCGCTTACTCGCTCGCACTAGTAAAATGAGCGATTGACAACTATCGACCTGGGTACTCAACTCAAACGATAATATTAGTCTCGACACATTTAATATATTTTCGAGCTAGTAAATAGCTAAATTATGTAAAACAGAATTAGTAATCTGTGTTTTAATTATTTATAAATACATATATTGATTTTCTTTTAAAAATTATCCATATAATTACGAATGATGATATAATAATATATTATTACTGTGACAGTAATAGTATGCGTTTATGCTAAGACTATTTCTACCAATTTTAAATCTTGTACAAGTATTTAAAGTTTTAAGTTTTAGGATATTTTTTTAATGTAATCATTTTTTACGATCAATTATAATTATATTTTTAAAAACTGTTTTAATAAATTCAATACTTAAAAATTCAAAAATAAAGCCACGAGGCCAAGCTACGCTGGTTCGTTCTAGGTGTAAGAACGCCTGCCAATCCAAAACAGATCCCCACAAAAAAACAATGTAATATTTATCATTTCTGCCTCAAATGGGCAAATACATACGAAAAACTTGTAGAATATTTGTCTAAATATAAAATTTGATCATTTTCACAAAATATAATAAAACTTTACCGGCCCTATCTAATTTTTTTTATGTACAAAAAAATTAGGTGAGGCCTGGCCCCGATTGCATTTAGATTATCACCACAGCTGATATTTTTGGGCGCCATTTCGAAATTTGTTAATATGTGGGGACACCTATTCATGCCATATTTTTAAAAATATTATGGATCAAATAATTGATTTATAGCCTTAAATTATACTAAAAAGCCATTTTATTAGGCTCAAATGCTTACGGCACCTTTAAATGTCCAATGAGTACTGGCGATTTTCTTGATGACACCTATAGAAGTCATCCGCGGTGAAAGGGTTAAAAGTCTTGTAAAACATGTTTTTTTCAGTAAGTTTTAGGATTGTATTGTACTTATATAAATTTATTACTTATTATTTACACTCTAAAGGTGGATGACTCAAATATGCGTCATTGAAAAACTATTGTTAAAAGTCGTTTATGCACAACATAATCAACACTTACACGTTTAATTGAATAAGATTTAAAACACGGTTTGTAAATTAGTGATATCTATTATATATTAACTATAATTACAGCTTACAATCAATAGATGTCGCTTAGCAGTTAGGGCTTAATTTTAATAATAGCGCATTCTTAATATTAAAATGTTTAGTTTGCTGCGGGGACCTGAACCGATAGTCTCTAGGATATCAGTTCAACGGCTTAAGGACTACCGGTTATACAAGACAATCTAAATATAAAGTTGTAAAATCGCCATGACGCGCTTTGAATGTCTCTCTGTAAAACATATGACTGAAGAATATAGACAAGGTTATTTTGCTCGTGTAACACCATAGACCAGGGGTCGGCAAACCTTTTTTGTGAAGGACCAGATTGTAAATATTTTAAGTTCAGCGGGCCAGGAAGCAATATTAAAATGAGCTTTATCATTTCTCTCAAATATTCAAATGTTGTGTAAATATTAAATATAAGCACTGTTTTTGTTTTTAGCTTTAAGTTTAATCTGTTAAGAAATCTCATGATATCTGCAGCAAATGCTAATTCTCAAATCTATTTAATTTCAGATAATAATAGCTGAGGGCGTGGTTTTTCGTTGAAAAAATTTTTAATTGCTCCTATGATTTAAAAAATCTTAGTCAACCTATACCATGACTGGGCCATTGGACTACTGTATGGTAGAGAAAGTCGAAATATACGGCTTATATTATGATAAAAAAATAGTCACAGAACTGATGACGGTTAAGTTCACGATAGTTAATAAAGTTTACGGTTATTACAATTGTTTTAATAATACACAATAAATTTAAATGTTTTCTATAGTACCTGTTGGTGAATAGTGCATTTTTACAAAAATCATATTTTTTCTAAAAAAGCTTATACTTGTTCTGCTTTTAAATTTACCACAATCAGATGTTACACATTTTATTCGAAATTCACTTTAAAATGTACTTTGTTAACGTTTTTCAACTTTATTATTAATATTTTCATTTGTAGTAGTTCCATGCAAACTATTCATCAAAACTATTTTTTTTGTCACTTTAACATAGCATTGACTGCTTGAATAAATAATTTAGTGCAAACCAGTAACTTATTTAGTAACTTACTGTTTGCAGAAGCCTTTAAAAATGGATAAATACTGCTACTATTTATACATGGCAAAGGCTACATGTAATATTTTGACTTAGAGAGCCATGCAAAAGCAATGGTGTTAATCGAAAATAATTTAAAACCACTGAATTGAGTTAAAAAAACTGCTATTTAGTTGTCTATTGATGTTACACACAATGTGCTTATCTTTTAGCAACTGTTCTCGCCGAAAAACTGGTAAACGAACAAATCTATTGCAAAAGGCGTTACGTGGGCACTGAAGATGCTGTCAAATTTAAAGTTCATAACGTCACGGTGAAATACAAAGCAATAGGAGCACCTTATAAGGTGATACATAGCTAGCTCCTTAACTCGATTGTTAGATTGTTAGATTTTTTTATATGTCAAATCTATCAATTACTTGCAGGCCGGATTAAAATAAGCAGAGGGCTGGATTTGGCCGTAATTTTCTGACCTCTGGCATAGACAGTGAATATATTAAAAAATATCTAATTTAATTTGGCCTTCTTTTTCGTATCTTAAATATTCCTATCCTAAGTGCACGTAAACGCAGGACAAATACCCCCTGGACATATATCTCCATCAAAACTCCCCTGGACATTAACCCCTCGTACAAATAATCCCCTGTGCAAATAACCCCCTGACAAATAGCCCCCTGAAAATTAACCCCCCGTGTAAATAACCCCCCTGACGATTAATAGAGATAAGTATTTTATATAAGTTGTTATTATCTATAATAAATAGTCATTATTTTAATAAAATAATGTTTAATACGAATAATCAATATCAATACTAATTTATTTCATTCAGCAAAATACAGAATTTTTAAAATATCAATAAAACCAACACACTTACGAAGAAAGTATACGTATTGTATATTTTGTACCGGTGACCGGTGCGAGCTAAATTGTTATAAAGAGTATTAAAAAAAATAAAAAATATTATTAGGCTAGATACATATGTATGTATAATACAGCTAAACTTTGGTAATGGCATCAGTATATGTTTTATTAAGTATAATAGAGCGTCACGAGACGTGTTAAGTAATATCTGTATTATATTTATACGTGGCGGGGATTAATTGTCAGGGGGGCTATTTGCATGATGGGTTAATTGTCAGGGGGTTATTTGCACGGTGGAAAATGTCCAGGGGGGTTATTGTCCAAGGGGTATATTTCCAGGTGGTTAGTGTCCTAGAACCATATTTCTTAATCTACATTTTCCTTTATATATGGACCTTCGCTTTACTTTATTCGGAATCTCATTATCGGCAACTTAGCGTCAAAAGTGTTAAATTTTCTTTTAAAAATCATTGGTTAAATCGTCAAAATGTATCCTTTTGCTTAAAACATATGTGCTGATGTGCATATTGTTTGTGTTTTATTTATTGTAAGGTGCATAACAATTTTTCGTATTAAATATGTTTTAAAACGTTATTATGTTATTATATGTTTTATTTAACTAACAGTATATATTTTTTTTTTTTATAATACGTTTATTGTAATTTGATTTTCTAAAAAGTGTAAAACTTGTTAATGGGAATGTATTAACTATTTACCAAGAAAAAACAACAATTAAAAAAAACTAAAAACTAAGGTTTTACTAAGAAAAAAAAACAACAAGTAAAAAACTTGTACTCTTTGTAATTTTAATCTTGATTAAATTATATTGTAACCATTATTTTTTTGTATGAACGCAAATTGTTGATCGATTTTATGAGCGCTAAACGCTATAAAACGAGCGCGATGCGCAAGATAATAAGCGTATTGCGCAAGATAATAAACGATAGGTGCAAAAAAATACAAGCAGTCCAATATTTTAATTATTCAGAATTCATATGACATCTAGCTATTTACAAATTTCTTAATGGTTATAAACCCCTGCCGCTACAACACTCAGCTGTTTTTTAAATAATTAATTTATTTGTTTTGCCGCGCATTTGATTGCGATGGACGAAAAATCATCTAAAAACATCATTACATTTACCTTCCTATACTATGTATACCTAATACTATGTCATTTTTTTTTTTGTAAATAGTAAGTACAATTCTTCGTGAACACATTTTAATAAATTATTCTTTTCTAAGTTTCATGGTTATCGTTTTACAAGTTATTTAAAAAAGTACAATATAAAAAGTTATTTTCCGATTAAAGTATTAAAATTATAATGTATTTTAAATATTTAATTAATTTTTTTTTAACTAAAATACTGACAAACTATCCACCTTTCGCTGTATTAATTTTAATTTGTAAAAAGTTTAGTCAAAACATGTTTTATTTCATTTTTACTTCCAAAAATTGAACTTATAAAAAATCTTGAAATTAAATACGAGCTGGCTCTACCCCAACCAAAAAAAAAATACGAGTTCAAAGGGTTAAGATGTGATGTATAAAAATGCACCATCTCATATTATTTTGTATGCTTAATTACAGAATATATACTATTACTTACTATATATATAGAACGACAATATTATTAATTACTAAACTCAAATAGTTATTAGTTATTCGCGAGTTTCATACATTTTTTTAGCGTAATCGCTAATATTGTTAAAACACACAAAGCATACAAAAATAAACAGTAGCGCTAAATATCCATAGCATTAAAATGCTAATCGCCTACTGATATATTAAGCATATATTTTCGGGTTATTAGGCCCGAGGGGAGTGATTTCGCAGCCAAAAAATATACGCAGGAAAACTCGTAGCAATTTATTTCGTATTATATACATATATCGTAACAAACTATTGTGAGTAAAAAGAGTATTGCTCTTCTCTGAGCACTGGTGGAGAAGCTGTCAGAAAAATTATTTCCTTGGGATGGTTCTCTGAAGTCTCTGGTATCGATCGACAGTCTAGGTGTTTCTCGTCTGACACTCTGAAAATATCTCTCGATATCTACCAAATTCTATCTGTTTCTGACTGATCGTCTCCTGTAGAATCGTAGGTTGGGAAGGTCTCTAGCGAATCACAATCATACAGAAATCATTTAAACGATTATTGCGCTCGTTTATTTAACCAACGAAATATGTCTACGACTCTAGAGAGTAAAATTTGCTTGATGGACATTTCGAAGCGCAAAGCGCAAAAAATGCAAATAGTTAAATGTTAACGATGCTTTTTCTGTTGCCCGATGGCATATTGTTTGTCGAAATTTGATGCATTGTTTACTTATTCCTTTATATCTGAATGATAATTTTTTACTCTGGACATTACGAAGGCTATTGTGGTGGTTCGTTCCGTTACAGCCTTTGTTTATATTATACTGCGCAAATATACGAAGAAGAACCCCCACAATATTATACTTATGAGGATCTCTTATTGAAGGTGAAAGTGCATCGGAACATTTAAGAATCACATTACAAAAAAAATAATACTCGAGGTAGTCGTACTCAGGAGGACGAGCCAACGTACATTTATAGTAAACCTTCTTAAGATGGCAAAAAAAAGAAAGAGCGCTGTCATGTTACGCTGTTATGGTCATCGACCTAAAATCAACTAACCTGCCTGGATCAGAACTATCAATATCCTTGCGCTTAGCAAAGAGAGAAGGTTTCTAGGAAGAACAGATTAAGTGTAATAAGCCAATGATTTAAACTTATGAAAATCTGTATTATCATTTTAAAAAGTTTGTTTAGTAAACGATCGCAAAATACTATGTTTAAAAAAGTAGCATAGTATTTTTTTTTGTGTGTATTGAAGTAAATTTTTATGGATTACAACTTAATTAATGATTAATTTTTTATCAATATTAGTCCACTAATAAAAGAGTTTCTGAAAAATAAATTGTAAAGCACGTATTATAATTTTGTTTATCTTAAATACGATGCCATAAGAAAATACTAAAATAGTGCAAAAGAGTTAAAAAATCTTTCTGGATTTTTTATACTAAGTTTCGCCTTTACTTTTTGATTAAATTTTTTTTATATTCAAATAAATACATTGTTATTTTTTTAATGTATTTTTAAGTAGGTATTTATTAATAGTTTCCTGAAAATTAATTACCCATACGCTGGTATTTAAAGGAATATTATTGTTTATCTTTAGGGATAATCAGAGTTTTAAGGCCTGATACTTAGTTAAGGTAAAAAATAAAATCTTTGGTTTTGGATATATTATTATATTTTTGAAAACCACAAAAAATAATAATTGTAAATATCTATTACATAATTTGAGAAAACATCTGTATTATAATATTACAAGCATATCTACATCCACCAATCAAAAACTGTTTAAGTTTTACCAATGGTGGGGGTTTCAACCACCTACACAATTAATTTAGAGTTCATATTAACGACTAGTTTGTTCAAATGAAAATAAAAGCCATCTCCTCTCGGAAG
Source organism: Plectrocnemia conspersa (assembly GCF_051122295.1). Lineage (NCBI taxonomy): Eukaryota > Metazoa > Arthropoda > Insecta > Trichoptera > Polycentropodidae > Plectrocnemia > Plectrocnemia conspersa. The sequence continues at coordinate 6,578,963 of NW_028277176.1, read as the reverse complement.
TAAGGCATTAACAATGAAAGAGAGATCGGGAAGAGCTAAACAATTGCGTTAATACTTGTTAATATTTCATGGATCATCTATTAGCACATCCGTTTGAGATATTAATCACTCGTATGCATCCGAAAAAGCTACTCTTTGTTTGGAAAAGATGCGCAATGGACAATGCGTTCTACTATTATTATTTTTACATTATTTGTTGTTAGTTATTTTTAAACAATAACCATTTGCTAACCACCTAGCGTAGTATTGTGGTGTTGTCACGATCGTTAGTTTAGGTGCAGTTATTTTTTTGGCAGAATATGCCCGTTCACTATTTTGCAAAGCTACAAGATTTAGTAATATAAAATAATTTTTTTAACCAACTTTATATTTTGTAGATAATATATTATATATGGGTAATAGATTCAAGTGAAACTTCTTTTTAATTTAGACCATTAAGGCTAACTATGAAACTATTCTCACGTACTAAATTAAGCACATGAAACTTTATGCAATATAAGCAGACCTTTTAAAACTTTGTGAAAATTTTATATTTTCTTGTTTCAAAAATCTCTTTATGATACAACATCAACTTTATATCTTGCATGAAAACTTTGAGCTCAACTTCTATAACTGCACACATCTTAGAGTATCATGTTAGATACAGTAATTACGTATCAAAGTTATAGTGAATTTAAAGCTGGAATAATATTGCACTTTTAAACTTTAATATTAGGTTTATTTTTAATTTATGAAAATTTAAAATAAAATATGTTTACATTAAAACGATATTAAAATATACACTTTATGCACACATTTAAGTTGTATAACTAATTAACCTTTGATAAACTAAGATAAATATTTATGATGCATATTGTCTGGTAATATTAAGATTAACAGGCAAAATTTACATATTTTATGTTACATTCAATCGTTCAATATTGTGATTTAATTTTCTCAAATAAATAAATATATAAAGGGACAAAGATCGCTTATTAAAATTACACGAACAATGAAACGAAAAGATTGAAAAATAATTGAAATTGATATAATACAATAATACTGCCTTGGGAATAAATTCAATCAACCGGTTAAAGATTTAACCGCATTATGTTCATAAACTGTGATTATAATAATCTGTACCACTGTTTCCCAAAAAGAGCCTATTAATAATTTTCATATTAAATATGTACAGGCTTTTTTTCATTCTAAATAATAATTATATTAATTGAAAATCTTAAAATGGTATACCTTTGTGTACGATTTCATATGTGGTATTTTTAGGGTTTAACCAATTTATTCATTGAAATTTCCATCAAACCAAGGAGATTCTACCGTGTGTGGTATTACGGAGGTACACAATTTTACCGATTCAAATCTCTTTGAAACTAAAACCATAAGTCCTATACGTGTGTTTTTGATTTGGGTTTATATGTAACGATCCATTACCGCTCTATAAAAAATGTGAGTATTAAAAACGTTTTGCCATATAAATAAGTGATGAGGATTAATATGCACATTTTAATGAGCAACGATTAATTTGCAAAAAAAGCTTTTTGAATTCAGTGAAATAGAATAATGTGCCTCTATAGATATTTATTATTTTTTTAAACTTATGTACAAGCTTGTGTAAAAAAATCAATTCAATCAAAATTCAATGTCTTTAACCTGAACTATTAATGATATACTCTCATACTAAACGTTCATTCGTTTATTTTATTTGCTTTTTAGTTAAAGGATATTAATGCTAAAAATTGCTTCAATTAAAAAGTGAAAAATTTTTTTTTGGTGATATAAAAAATTTTATGAGATAATTTATAACACCATAAAGAACCAGTCGTGATAAATTATAATTTATTGAATTATCATAATGAATTAAGAGGGTCGTAATAAAAGCTTTTATGTGTCAATAAAAAAAAGTTTCGCTTCATATTCTTAAGCAAATGTTTTTATATGGTAAATATATGCTACGCCAGAAGGTCGATGTAAATTTACATGCTTTAGGTGGTGAAACGAAGTGTTGGTCATAAATCGTCGAAAAAATACATTAAAATAATACAAGGAAAGGTAAGTAAATTTTTTTAAAACCATACAAAAACAACGGCTTAAGAAAATAAATAATATTCAGGCTATTAAATTATTATGATAACAAACAATAATCAAGATCAATAATATTTTTGATGTGGTAACATGTAGTTTGAGATGAAAAAATGTTTTTGATAGAATTTTTCTGTAGAATTGTTTATTTACCATTACGTTATAATTATTAATATCGTATCACTGTAATATTGTTATGGTTGTGAAAACAAATATTTTCTGAAAAATTAATTTTGGAATGCGAGAAGGAAAAAAATGTATCGATGTATGTATGTATTGTATGTATTTGATATGAAAGAAAAATATGAAAATACTTTACTGAGTTGTCTATATCATATATTAGTGGATATATTGCAACGTTGAATATTTCTTTGTATGATACTTTTTGCTTATCGATTTGGGAAAACTTTCCCTTGATAAAAAATGTTTTGATATATGTTAAAAGCTTTTATCATTTATTGTCCTTTTTCTAGAATTTATTTGCGAGAGAATGAGAGCTTTAAATTTAATTTCTGGTAGCGAATGAATCCACACGAGAATAATCAAATTTCGTTCGATCATTTTTGCACTGCGTTATAATTGAGAATTGATGCACAATATTTTAAATATAGCAATAACTTAGCAATCCTATGTTGTCGAGAAATAAATTTCATAGAAATATACAATACACTGAAAAAATCAAAAGCTCCTAAACTTAATTTGTATATTTGCATATTGTGTATAATTATTTTAAAATAAACTGTAATCAATACGTTGATTCTTATATATAGTTTAACGATTCGTCAAAAATATTTCTTAGCATTATCTGGACTAAAGTAGCAATTTTTTGATAACATTCAATTTTTATTTAATACTGTTTTTTTTTTAATAGTGAAAACCAAAAATATTTATTAGCGTCAGTAAAATAAAAATTGTGCTTCCCATGAAAGCGAAACGTTGAAATATATAAAATGTATGAAAAATAAAGTAATGATGTTCACGTTAAAAATTAATATGATGTTATGTACATATAGAGTTCTTGAGATTTTAAAACTTGAAATATAAGTTATAAGATTTTGTGCGTATAATATATTATTTTATACAAAAAATAAGAACAATTCTTTCAAGTATAAATGCTAATATTATTGGAAAAAATAACATTGGTTTGATTTTGTCAATAGCAAAAAACAAATCATATACGCTAGAATCTATTAATAATCAGATGTGTATATATAAAATAAATATAAAATAGATTAAAATATTTAGCTAAAAGCATCCTTAACGGGTGCTAGAGATCTTTACAAATACAAATGCTATTTTATTGCATAAATAAATGGAATGCAAAATAACAAGTGCGAGGTTGCCAAATCTCCACTTGTAACAGTTACTCAAATATTTTATTAAGCAATAAAGCTACACATTAAAATATTCATAATTGGTCTTAAATGTCATCCAGACCAATCGTTTATAAGTGGATACATAGCGCATATCTTCCATTCTGAATTTGGTTCTGTCTGTACTTCATTAGGAACTTTCAGCTGATATCCAACGTATTATGACACGAGAGAGATCATCTAAATTTAAACTAAATAGAAATAAGCTGACCTTCAACAGAGCTTAAAAATACAGATAAAGCAGCCGCTTCCCTCTTCACGTTAAAATATATAAAGTATTTGTATTTAAATATCAGTAGATAAAGTCAGTATTTAATTTATTTAAAATACAGTAAAAATACAGAAGGTTGCTTGTATTTAAATATCTGTAGATAGGGACAAGTTGTTTATAGTATTTAATTTATTTAAAAAGTGAAATATTGGAGTGATTTGCACTTTCTCTACCGTTGACCTTGACTAATTTATATAATACATCTTTTAGCCGTAAATAGTTGAACTCGGAGATATCACGTACTACATTTTAAGGTAAACTCGCCTGACCGTCCGCAGGGGCAGGGCTATAACGCGTTCTGATAAATCTTTCTATTCCGCTTTACGGCTCATTAAGTCTATGCTATTACTATAACGGGCGCAAGCTGGGTACGCGTCGAGCCTAATGGGCCAGGACCTGCCCATGACGACCTTTCCAACTCAACGACCACTCCAACAAAACGGTCATAATTGGCATGAAAAATTGCACTATTCCCACTCAAATTTGTCGCACGTCAGTGATTTATTTGGGTGAGTCAAATAATGTGAGCCTATTACACCTTATCGAGATCAATTTGGATTTGGTAATATCTTGGGCAATAGACATATCTTTTAAAACCATAATCAAAAGCATATAAGTCACCATAGTCGGTATATAAATAAAGGACTACTCGATTATTATGTAGAACAGATTAAATTTCAATGTTAATACCATATTAGCTGGTTTATGGATGTAAGGTAATGCTGTTAAAAATATATTTTAACAGCACTAGAAAACTTATATTAATACATGTGTTTTGACCTCGCAGTTAATTATTAAATTATAATTTAATATTCGACGTGCAGTAAAATAATAACTTTGTGTAGTTCGTGATATTCTAACAGTCGTGTGGCTAGAGCAGGGTTGACGTAAAGAGGGAAGCAGCTGACCCATTGGTCTTTCAAGCCTCGGTCCACGCTTCGGCTTATTTCTGCTTGATGCAAACATGTTCTTGTTCACTTAACGGGAGGAACTAATAGAAGTTTGTGAAAATATTTTCTATCGGAAGAAAATTTCTTATTGAAAATGAGTGAAGTGCGCTATGTATTTGCTTAGTTTTATTGTGCTAACAACTTTAATCACGTGCAACAATTGCAATGATTTTATTTTTCTTATAAAAACGTTTACATAGTCGTTGAAATTTAAACAGGTGGAGATTTTGCAACACTGCACTCATCATTCCACATTCCACCTGTTATCAGCACTGTCGATATATACCATTATTTTATGTTTATATATGCATCGAACGCCTGTTGTTATGGTACATTTAGGAAATTTTAATTCCTTGGAAAATTCGATGGTCCCAACCGCCACCATTACAAAAATGGCTTATTGGCAACTCGTAAAGACTAAGAGAATTTTGTATTATTGCACTTATAACGCGTTTTAGTGACAAAATATTTTTTACGATCAACTGCTTTGCATCTGAATTATTTTAATTATGTATTTTTTATATATGCATTTTATTAATAAATCATTAAAAAACTATATTTTAAATGTTTTTTGCAATAATAATTTATTGTACCATAACGTTCCATCAATCGGTAAATATTTAAACTAACTGTTTGTAATATATGGAATAACCTAATCGAAGCTAGCTAATATATAATTTAAATATATCGGAAGTTAACCCATGATTCATGAATAAATAAACATCTGTATTATAATTAATTTAATCAATAATCATAATCCACAAAAGAGATGTTTTATTAACTTAGAACTACTACATAGTTGCTGCAAATTTAACTTTGGTTAAAGCTATTTAAAATAATAAGAATAACTGTCATCTGAAATTTTAAATTAAATTTATCAAAATATCATATTGTTAAAATTAGCACAGGAGAAGACACATATGACAAAGTTCATAGGAATATATCTAAACTTTATTATTAATCATTAAGTATCTTGTAATTTATGTAAAGATTTGATTTACTGTTCAATCACAAACTTTTTTCTCTTTACACTTGTAAAATTAATATAAAGTATAAAGCTTTTCTCAGTCATATTTTAGCAAGTCCATTTCAAAGACTTGCTTTGGAATATAATAAATAATATATAGATATAGTTTCACATCCTCTAATAATCTACGTGACAGTTTCCTTGTTGTGAGAGGTATAAAATATTATTACACGTGCTTTACCAACTTAAAAATAATGTTTGGGTTATAAATCACAAGCTGCTAAAAAATTGTATTTAAAATCAACGGTTGTTAAATGTTTTAAATTAAGTATTTACCCATTACCTAATTATTCTACTTATACACAAAGAAAAAAAATTAAATTTTAGTTGTATAATTTTGTATAACTTAACTTATTTAATTTATTTTTATTTATTACAAATATGAACATCATGTCTTGACAGGTTTTCTCAATAGATTATGATGTCCTTTATACAAAATCAAATTGGATTTCTGTGGTACTCTAAGTAAGCAAAATGCTCAATGTCAGTGGCCATTTAAGTAGCTCTTATAAAAAAAACTAGCAAAATCGTTTAAGAAACCGAAGTTGCTTAACTTCTCAAAAAGTTTATAAAAAATATTTTAAAAGTTAGTATAGACTTAATCAATATGTATTTTTATAAAAAACATTTAAATTCGATATTCTATTTTTGTAATCTTTTGTAGTCAGCAGCATCAACAATTAAAAAATGTATTTATTCAGTAATGGATAGGTTAATGTGAAAGTTAATTATTAATAATAGGTATGTTGACCCTGGAAAGCTAGTTTTAATTATCTAATAACTAGCAGTGACAACTTTGGAGCTTGGTGTGTTATAAACCTTTATTCAGGTGGCATCGCTCGACTCTGGCGAAAAGTTAAGGTTATGACGAGGTTTAATTAATAAGTAAATTTAATTTCCCAGCATAGCGCCATTTATAATATATGTAAAGCCACTGCTATCTCTGTATTTAGGTGAATTCGTTAATTGTATGCGGAAGAATCGTGAAGCAGCACGATTTTAGAGAGATGAATGTTTTGGAAAATAATTGTTATATGTTCATATCATAATAATATAATATTGAACTTAATATTTTAAATATATTTATAAAATCCATAAAAAATGAAATTATAAAAACCAAAAATATGGCCGAAGTCTAATATAAAAGTTAGACAAAGACATCATAATATCTATCAAAATTTTAAGAACTTATATAAAGTTTTCTGCTTCCATACAATAAAGTTTATTTTACAGATTCAATTTGTAAGCTAATGAATTAATTTAATATTAGTTCTAAAAATCATATTTCACCGATAATATTTAAAACTAATTTATTAATTCAACATTAGTTGAAAAAATCATAAAAATGCAAGACAATGCTGCTATTATCTATATGTAGCACTATACATGTTGTTTACTTCACTGTTATAGGTTGTGTCTAGTGTTTCTTTTCGAGAATTTCTCGAGAAAAATGCCAAATCAAGAATTCTCATTTGTTGAGAATTTTCATTAAGCTTTTTTATGTTACAAATTTCTACAAGTATTTTTAAATGTGTATAATCGCTACATTTTTTATACCGTAGCATAAATAACGGTAGGTCCGTGCCAGATGTTTTAAAATATGTGTGATTTTTTTTGAAAGATTTTAATAGAAGTCGAAAGTATTTGAATAGCAAAAATATCTTTGAACTACTAAGTGATCTAAGAACTACATATGTAATTAGGTATGAAAAAACCACTTTGCCTAGAAATCTGCAGATTAAAAAATGTATAGGGACTTTTCAAAAAGTTACGTCATAAAATTTGTCTATCGGCGAACTTAAGTTTCCTTTTTTAATAAACCAAAAAATTCCTAACTGGTTCGAAATATTAAAAATGTAAAGTAGCAACAGCTGTTAAGAAAATTTTTAGAAGATTTATAGGGAGCTAAGAAGATTTATAGGTTCTGGTACTATGATTATAAGTATTCATTATAACAAACATCATCTTGAAATTTAAGTTTAACCCAAAAAAAAACGCATTAATCCTTTGAGGAGTATCGCTGTACATGTACGGTGATCGATTTTTCACTATTTTTGAGTACCCCAGATAGTTAAATATTTACATATATATCTAAAAAATAATAAATACTTAACATTTTAATTATATAAAATATTTTTTTTTAAATTTTTATTACCGTGAATGATTTCTAAAGAAAAAAATACCACAATACGAAATAAATTAGCATAACAAAAAATATTTTATATTAATTTTATAATAAAATATTGAAAGCCTATGTATTAATGTAAGAAAATACACAAAAGCAAAATAATAAATATATTATAAATATGGTTAGTAAATTAATGAAATTTAATAATAGAAAAGCATGAAAATGAATTATTAAAACACAATAAAACGAATATATATTTTACTATAAATGCTAAATAAAATAATAATAAATAAATAGCAACAGAAAATTAATTATAAAAAAAACGTTAAATTAACTCACTCACAGGTGTATACTAACAAATTTACAAATGTGTGTAGATTAACTTACTACTCAAAGGGTTAAAATAAAATAGCGAGATAAAGTCGCCATATCAGCTTTTAACGAAACAAGGTTTTATTTATTTGTATGTTACAAAATAAAATGAAAAACGATGGCACAGAAGAGGCAATGAAATAAACTCTAAATCAGCTATATATTTGCTTGTTGAAATTATTTAACCTTAAGATAACAAAATACAGCTAATAAAACGTCTCCAAACGATCAGGTAGCTAAACCACTGTTGCCGACTTGCAACATTAAAAAATCTTGAATAACTTAAAATAATATTTATTTGTTCAGAATAATAGCATTTTAATTCCATCACAAATTATTATCTGATATAAAAACTAAAAATATGCTAAAAAATCACTTGACTATACTTCAAACTTCAACATTAATAACCACTTCTAACTTGAAATACAGGTCTCGTATCTAATTTAAGTTGTCGCTAAATCTTCTTAGGAAATCCATAGAAGTTAAGCCTGTAGTTACATTAAAAATCTAAGAGTTTAAATAGATATTTAAAACGAAGAAAATTGTTAAGAGATATTTTAACTATTTTATTTTAATTTTACATTATTTGTAAATTAACTAAAAATCGTACAATTTTAGGCATTTCAAATTAAATCCTATACAAAAATTTGCTACAACAAAGTACTTGTTAGTTGATTAGTCAGAAACTTCAGTAAAAAGTCGTTTAGATCATATAATAAACAAACATTGACAAAGAAAATTATTGAGCTACAACATGGGACGAGATTGACATTTAAGGTAATAAATATACACTAATAATAATTAAAGGGTAATAATTTAATTTTAAAGGGCAAAGGTATTATAAAATTGTAATAAGCACAATCAGTTTTAATTAATATATATATTTATTAATTACAAACTTGCTATTACATTATTATGTTACTTAAGTATATTCTTAATCCACCAAATCTCTATAAATTGTTTATTGCTATTTCAATTATGAATTAATTATAGCGAACATAGATTGAGTTGAATTATAATTACATCACTTTATTTTAATAATTGTATTACTAACTAAATGTATAATAGTAACTATTGAACAGCAAAGAGTAAATACAAACGACTGGCATGTATGCTTTAAATTGTATTGGCACGAAAATTGCTTTAAAGCACAAGTATTTTAATCAGGAAAAGAATTTTGCTTAGAAAGATTTTTTTAGTGAGGTTGTTAGATGGTACTAAAAATATAAAATTGGATTGGCAGTTTGTTTTTTAGAGTAACGCATATATTGTTTATTATTGTATTTATAAACAAGGTTTTTCAATTCCGGTGTAAAAATATGGGAAAGGGTAATGCTGTTGTGAAAAGCTTGCGGCAGTTAAAATATCTTATGCATCCTACTGATAAAGTTTTCAACGTAAAAATAAGCACAAAATATATAAAAGTTACTAGAGAAATGCAGATCTGTTTAAAATACAACCAAACTGCTTTTTATAAAGTGCTTTGTGAAACGTTTTATGCGATTTCAGTGCAATTTTATTTTCCACTCGAGTGAGAAGCTCAAATATTATATTCCTGAATTTTTACTATGCAATATATTGCAAGAACAGACTGTTCAATTTGTACATGCCTTACGTTGCTTTTATTACTCTTAGAAAGTTTAAACAGCGTATATGACATAATAATTTATAATTAGGCAAAATATTATGTCTGCTTATTTATAAAAAAATATTTAAATTTAATTTGATTCAATTAATCATAGGAGATAAATACTCTTATGTAACATTTTACGCATGGGAGACAGCTCTAACTTTAAAGGGACAGCAATTACCACAGGTAAACAAAGTAAAACATTTCAGATTACACATAGTAGAGGCTAGACAAACGCTTGACACGCGAAGTACACTTTGTGGCTGAAAGGAAAACAAGTGGATTTAATTTTCCGCAATATAGGTGGAAGGACCTAAGTTATCTTTAGACACTTCTAAGCAAGGTCTTCCTAAAATATACGGAATTTATACTATGAATTAATTTAAATATTTACTTTTAATTAATATATTAATTTGTAAATATATGTTAAAAGCACATAAACTTCATGTAATATGGTTTCCAGATTGTCTAAGATCAAAGTTGAAACCAAAAAATATATTAATTAATTGCTTTGTATTTTTATTGTCCTATTATTAAAAAAAATATCACATTACAGAAAAGATATAGTTTCAAATTTTTTTTCACTACTGTTTCGATCTAAATAAAAAGTTAAAACATTTATTAAGAATATAAAAATATTTTTTTCACTTCTTGCACTACGTTGATTTGTTTAAATATATTAAATACAAATCACCCAAACAAATTTTCACTAAATGAGCAATTATAAATTGTGCAAGAAATTGTAATAATTTCAATGTGTTGAGCAGAATCTAAATAGCTGTTTAAAATTGTCACATAAATCTGCCAAATTATCACACATTATCTTTTTAAATATAATATCTGTTTTACAATATTTTTTATTTTATTAAAAAATAAAAAAGTAGGTCATTGTTTAATGTTGCTTTTATACATCACATAAATTCGATTTAATATATGACAGTTATAATCAATAAAGGATAATTTATTAAATATAAAGCTAAGAACATGTGCTTAAATATTAATTTATTGTTATATTATTAATTACGTTTTCTCATTTCAAGCAAATTTATATTATTATTGCGTACAAAATTTTCATTATAATTTAAACTCATTTTACATTAGATTTAGTCTCGGAAGCACCTTAATGTTATAACTCCATAAATGAACATACGAGCGTTCGCAACAATACATATTTATCTTGAAGGAAAATTTAAAACAACGAACATTATGTATGTATGCTCGGTTTGTAAAGATATTCAAATGATTTTCATACAACACAAAGAATTTTTTCACGTTACGCGAGAGTATGGTAAAATACATTTGAATGAAAAAAGGCAGAACGCTCAAAAATGTATACGCGAAAAAATAAAAACCGACTTTTATCGGCTGAGGAAAGTCGTCATATATCATCGTCTTATATAATACGCTATATTCATATCAACTTTTTTTGGTTCACACGCATATAGTTTATTACTTGTTATCAATATAATAAAACAAGTATTTTTAAGTATTATATATTTTCATTAAAAAAGTAATAAAACTAGTACGATTCAAGATCGTTAATAAGTTTGCCACGTACAGAGGTTAAGTGAAATCGGGTGAGCGAAAAATTCCCTAGAGAAAAAAGGTTTAAAAAACGCTACATGAAAAAATATATAATAAATATGATGTCAAGGTGTATAAAGTGAAATGACAGGGATTAGAAGGGGAAAAAATGTGATAAAATATATTTATAAATATATAATAGACGTCTGTTTCGATGATTTCAGATAACTGCACAAAACTGATAATATATAAAATGTTAAAAAAAACAATTTCAGGCTAATATCATATTTTTTTCTATTAAATACATAATGATGGTAATATATGTATTTCCATTACATTATCTAATAATGGATACAAAATATTAGAGAAACAGCTCAGTGTTTTAATTTATTACTATACAATAATACACAGCAAAATGTTTGTAATACATATTATAATAGAATCTAAAAATAAAGTTTCATTAAGACTTCAACAAAAATAATAGTCGATAAAAACGACTTATTTATAAACAAATTTTATGCCCGCAAAAAGTTAAAATACATTATTATTTTTGTAGATTACCTTAAATATTATTTAAAAAAGATAACGCTACGTTAAAAATAATTCTATAAATATAAATTCAGTGTACGGTTTCAAGAATATGGTGAGATATACGTACTTATAATGTAGTAAGCACACGTAATCGTCGTGTTAAAATCAGTACAATACTAAATGTGCTTGGATGCTCAATTTAACTAATTTTTTTCGCAATTAGAGAGATTAATTAGGCTATTTCGACACATAAAAAAGCATTTTTACCGTCTTTAAAAAACAGGTCTCTGAGTTAAACTGAAATACAACAGATTAATAGATTAAAAGATTACTCCTGCATTCGGGTTTGCCATTAAAACGGCCGTTCCTAGTCTCTTATACAACTTATTTTAGGAGCTCGACACCATTATGTAATTAATCATCTCACCGACAGAAAAATTGAGAGCAAAATTAATATATAGCAGGAGCAATGGTTTTCAATCCTCTTATACATACTGACATTTACACTTGAACATCTTCTTTGAAGCTCAAAGCATCCGTACTTCAAGAGCCTTTCAACCAAGAGAAGGTTGACTCAACTTCAGCCAACCGATTCTCTCTTCGCGTCCACTGGTGCAGTACGACGTCCGGAATCCAGAATTTAACCTGTTCGGAAACATCTGAAACTCACGGACGTACATACGATTTTTTTCTCAATTATTACATAATTAAAAAAATAAAAATAGCCACTCCTGATACCAAGGTACAACACACATAAATTATACAAATGCCTCTTTTGTCTCATTACATTTTCACGTACATTTACTGAATTGACCTAAATGTAATCATAAATATATAAATTAAATAACAATGTTATAGACATATGTGATATATCTTTGATAGAGATATATATAAAACGAATTGAATACAAATGCAGTAAGGGAACTTCTCTCCTGCATGAAAGAAGAACACGTACAAGTCTAGGTACCTTTATATTGATTCAAATTGGCTTTCCACAGTGAGCTTGAATAAAAGAATTGTGCTATTTTCTCCAACAGCTCTTAAACACATTTTCTGAATATATTTCTGGCAAAATTTGTGTAAAATGCATTTTAGTCTATTATATGCATATACGATTATATTATAATAATATACGGAATTCATAGTTAAAAGCATTCATTTAAATTTGAAAGAGCATTCTTGTTCCAGGAGCGAATACCAATGCTCCAATAAAGTCATATCTAGAAGCAATAAATGCAAATTATCGATTTTGACTTATACCTGAACGTAATGAAGATTATTGAAATTGTTTAGGAAAGGTATTTTTGCTGGTCGAGTATTGCGATTATTATTATGAAATATAATTTAAGTTGTATAAGAGTTTGAAATTGTTTTCTTTTTTATTTATCTGTGTCACGTATTGCAAGGTAACAATTCACGGATTATGGTGAAAATTATAGCCTAGAATAGAGCTTGCATATTAATAAAATCATAATATATAAATTATAACAAAACACTGGATTGTTTTTATTATATAATCTTATGCTATATAAACCATTTGGATTCTATACTATAAATATCAAGGATGAGCATATTAATAATATTAAAAGTTTAATATATAAATATATATTTAAAAAAGTGTAATTAGTTTTTAAATTATATTTTTTAAGATATAACAAATTTACTGGGGGTGCCCCGTATAGTTCGAGTTCACTCTTGGCGACTCTAATTGCCGGTTTGATTAAACCAAATCTGGCGATCGAAATGGAAAAACTGCTTTTCACAAGACTCAGTTATACGGCTGTAATATGTCGACTGTGTTGATTTAGCGTGCGCTATATTAGTATGAGATTTATACTGAATTTATCTAATTTAGTCGCATTTAAAAATTGCGTGTTTAAAATATGATGATTTATTTTGTGTCATTGTTTAGTAAAGAACATTTGTTCGATTGTCACTTTCTACTAAGAACTTAAGTTACAGAATCACGCTGTAATCTGGTCAAGTATATTAAATACATTTTCTCCAAATCTGTTGTTGTAACATTACAGATGTTAAACTATTGCGTTAACTATTATCGACATTCACAACAATTACTAAGACACCATAATAAGATTAAAATCTGAAAATCAGTCACAACGCACAACAAAATAAAATAATAAAATAAATTAAAACTATTATCACCAGTGAGATTTACAAAATTTAGGAAAACCTAAAATGTGCCGATCGAACGAAATTATAATAAAAGTAAAAATCTTAGATTTGGACTATATTATAATCCTGTCATTATTTTATGGCTAACAAGTACAAATATTTGTGTAAAACAAACAATGCTTTTAAAAATACACAGATATTTTTTGTCTGATTTTAATAAACACTCGCTGATTTTTGGCTATTGAACTATGCTGGGGCACATCTCGTTTTAAAAATGATAATTGCGCCAAAAATAAAATTTTAGCGTCATACCGCTAATCTATTTTCATCAAAATTAATTTACACTCAAATGTCACTGTTTTTGTGCACGTATGTAAGAAAAGCATCCATTAGTGATTATGATTTTCTTGACATACTTAGCACAATTTATTAATTAAAACTATAAAATAATCAATTGTCCTAAAATTGAGAATATATAAGTTGCTTATTAAATCAATTCTTTCTTTGCCCCCGTATAAATAAACCATAATTTCGTAATTTTAGATGCAGTAATTTATTTTCGAATTGATATTTTTTTGTGACTGCCACAAAATGGATTTGGTAAAGTTTGGAACAAAAAATATAGGATGCATTTAAAAACCTCATTTTAATATTTTCACCGCATATGTATTCGATTTTGCTTTGACTGTGTTGAAGTGGTCTAATAAATTTCTGTTCTTAATAGTAACAATTTAAAGCAACAGATGATCAAAATCTTAATATTGTTGTACAATAAACGTTTCGTCGTTATCTCCTGTTTTTAACCGATACGCGTCCCCATATACAAATTTAGGAATAAAACCAAGATTTTAATTTTATAAAACAAGTCTGTAAAATTCGCATAAAAATATCTTAAACAATGAATATAGAGATTTAATATAATATTTAATATTAGGCGAAAGAGAAAATAGTTAAAACTATATAAATATAAAGCATGAGCTATCAATTGTTTTAAATAAAGGAACTAAAAACTATATAATACTCTTTTCCTCTCAATTTAGTCTATGAGTATTCGTTGCTTTAAATTTTATATTTATTATTAATAATCAATGACATAATTTAATGTTTCACAATATAGCTTTAGATTAATTACGTTATGTTCAAACATCAATATTGCTCAACTAATATTTCTCACTCTTCTCGTTTATAAATTTAATGAGATAAAATAATTAATTAATATCTCAGACAATAATGAATACATAAAAAATACAATCAAATGAAGGCATATGAATAGCTAGCTATAGCATCGTACTGTCTTGAGTACCCTTTATATAATACCATTTTATATTATTAGCCATTTCTTTCTTCGACGATTTATTCCAAAGCCCCTTACGAGCTGCGAGCTTAGTGCTACCGCAATGCTTGCATCCAAGAAAAGACTGCAGATTTCATAATATAATCTTATGTATACATCATACTTGTGTGTGCAATATTTTCAAGTAAAGAAATTTGCAGGTCAAAAATTGCATTTTTAATTACAAAAAAGAAAATATATAATTTTCATTACAGATATATGACGCAAGCGGCTATTCGTGAAAGAATTTTCACGTTTCGTGTTGAATGCGTAGAACTTCAAATGAAAAAATCTATATACTTATTTCTATTATTTTGTGAAGTTTTAATTAGACACTGCTCTTCGTAAACATTCTAAGTGATGCAAGCGGTCTTGTAATTAAACCGCAAATGGTGTTGCATACATAATGCATTGACCGTTCATTCCGCCATTGCTGAATTACTTATTAATCTTGCTACATTGGATATGTATCTGTGAGTATACAGCTTTCAGAAATTAATTAAGGAACCATTCAATCTAAGGAACGAGGCACCGTGAAAGCATATGGATCGATTTTCTATTACACAAAAGTAGTTGTCGTTCGAATGGCAAATGCTCTTTGAATTGTATATTTTTGAAGATCATGTAATGGATTGTACAAAATTAAATTACAGCGGTTTCTAAAACATGGTTTAGTGAATAATGGTATTGACAAACATTACTTATTTATTATTCATATATAAGAAAAATAGGTATTTTTTCCTTGTTATAAGCTCAAATATAATTCCTTTGAAGTGTATTTTCAATTTAATTTATGAAAGTGCTCTGTAATGATATCTGTTTTTAATCACATTTTAACATAAAATTGAGGACAAACAAAGAAGCATTTAATGTGATCTGTTAAAAAATATTTGGCTAGATTCGCAGATTTATTGGGTACTTGCAATTAGTGTTTTTTTTTTAAATTTCAAAAAAAAAAAAAATAATAATCTTTTAATGAATTCTCATAAAATGTTTTTTTTTCACGAATATTGCGCAAATATTTTCGATTAACATCCCCAAAACATTGTTTGACAATATATGACCGACTCTAGGAATTACGCTTAGAAAACTACTTTTTTAGAGCACAAACATAGAAAGAGAGAAAGAATGACTTAAGAATAAGTATATATTAATTTAACGTCTTTACAAATTCGTTCGCCGGCTGAATAAAAAAAAGAGTTGTAATTTTGCTGCAAAACGCGAGGGAAAATATTTTGTGATAAAAAATCTAATTAAACATAAATCATATAAACAAATATAAGTAACAAAATAATTTTTAATGTCATTATAATGTGCTAATTATTGTTTTATTATAATTCTCGTTCTTTAATATTAAAATTATTAACTATAATATAATATACACTTATGAAAATAAAAAAAAAAATTGTAAATAAAATAAGGTAAAATATTTTTATCATACAAAGATATATACTGTAATAATATATATAAATATAGACTATAATATATATCATTTTTTCATATGTGCAAATTTATAAATTCTAGAGAAAAGGAAAACATCTATGAAAGTTTAGGGTTAAATCATAATTTTTAAAATTTGTATTTTACTTTACAGTTTAGTTTAATTAATAATAATCTATTGTGATATCTATACATTTTACCAATCTAGAAAAAGCTTTTTTCCTTTTACGAGAAAACATTACCCCGACGCTTTTAGTGAGATTTACAGTGACATTCCGTTTGTCGAACCATTTTTAAATTAATTAAATTTAATTATCAATCACTCAATAGGGATTCATATAGTCAGTGAATAAAGTAATTATTTCGTGGTTTAGTTAGGCAGTCACTCATAAATATTGTCAAAGGGTTCTAAAATTTAACGTCGGGGAGTGACAACAGATTAAGTGCTGGAAATAATAAGAAATGTTTATATCAATAAAATCCCTTAAATTATAATGCTTGTCTGCAATATATAATTTGATCAAAATCATAAGTAGTGTTCAGAAATTCTGACTATAAATTAACATGTTGCTTCTAACATTGAACATCGATTGACAATTTTGGGGTTATTAAATATGTGCACTGTTTATGTGAAACGATTGAGCAGTTGGAATATTATTTTTTAATTTAAATATAAGGAACGTATACTTTTTATTATTAATTATTTAAAAAAATAAAATAATTTGTACGATTAAGAAACTTAAAAAAATACAAATATTTCAAAATATTTTTTTTGGACTTGAATGAAAATAAGCCTTTATCAATTAAATAAGCTAATTCAAACTAAACTTAAAAATTTAATTTGTAAGTTTTTCATACACTATGTTTAACAATAAAAAGACTTTAAAAAATTTATAAACGGATATAATGTAATGTATATGTTCGCTATCAACTACAGTGTTACCGTGGAAGGCCACGACCAAAACTAATATTGTTCTCCACCTCTCTGTGCTTTTGGCCCCGCAGCGCCAATTGCTGATGCCGAGCGTTCGAACGTCTCTCTATTCTTCATTCAACTAACAGTCGTTGTTTACCTGAGCTTCGCTTACCCCCAGGCTTATTAAACGTTACCAGCTTTACAGGTTCAGAGTCATCGATGCTTGACAGATATATGCCCCATTTAAGGCGTTGTATTTTAGCAGTTCACTGCTTTAATTAACGATACAGTATATTTGACTTCCAAAAATGTAGCATTGATTTCCTATGAAGACAATCGTGGAGAAAACCATCATTAGATTTGATTTAACAAATAAATTATTACTTATTATTAGTGATTTTGTTAAAATTATTTTTTTCATTTGACGGAATGAATTGATACCCAAAACTTGAAATATTTCCTTTGTTCAAATTCCTAACCAATTTTGTTTTTGTTTCTTGATCAAACTTCTCGTCAAGTAAGGACAAGACAGTTTTTTCGTCAGTTAATAACTTCTGTAAGGCTGCTTTTGGGATGATTTAATCAACATTTTCATATGCCTTCAACGACTTTAGACAGTACAGATCTTGGTAAGGAGCTTTTAGTGTTGAAATACATTGCATTCATGGCTTAACATAGAATGTCACAATGAACAAGAACACATCTTGCAGTGCTGCCTTGTTTTTCTTGGTTAATTTGAACTGAGAGCTGAGTAGCGATATTTTCAGAGAGTAAATTTCTCACGTCATCCAACGAGCTTGGTGCATGGCATCTGGTGACCTAATTTTCAATCCACATCGATCAACATCACCGCCTAAAAATAAGATAGAGAGCTCTATCAAATTTGGAAGTCGTCTATTACGGTATTATTTGTAGTTTAGATCCATATTTGATCCATGATTGAATCTAATTGGGATTAACTTTTTTCCAATTTTCTTCGACCATTTCAAAAAGTGTAATATCCGGACTTGTCGAAACTTTAGCTTCAAACATACTTTTTAATACAAGGTCATAGGCGTGATGGTAGTAAGCAAAAACTACCAATTATCTGTTGCAAAAGCAAACCTGTATTCGAAGCCATGGTATCACAACAGAGGATCTGCACTTTATCTTCGAGATTCAAACAGCTTGTCTGCTCTTTACCGGATGAATTGTTCAATTTTTAATAAGTTGTTCCTTATTTCCATATGAAACTACTGTTCTTATTCTTGAAACTTGCGTTAATGACTGTGACCAAAAATGATCATTCATCAATAAGGATAAACTAGACAATAGTGTAAAGGACGGAACCACACAAAAGCCCTCGTTACGACTAGAAAAAAGGGTTTCACATAAATAATACGCAAGGATTCTTGGGTGCATTGAATGAATATTTCTTTGTTTCGAAACGGTCACGGAAAACAATACATCACCGGAAGCCACAATATTCCCGTTGCACAATTCGGCCTCGGAATGATGTCCATTAAGTAAATGTCACGAATGGCGAGTTTTTCGCTTTCATTGATCGTTAATTTATCTTTGCGAATATTACAAAATAGCACTGCGAGAACTTAGAGATTTGACGGAAGTATGCACTCTGATATTTGCTGACAAATGTCCCCTACTGAAAAAAATATTTTTTCGAACTTCATAATTTCACGGACATAATACTTGTTAAGAACTATTATACAATACTGACTGAACAAATGACAGGATATGACTTGGAATAATGCGTCCTCAAAAATTCAAAAACTAACATGCATTGTACATTTGAACCAAAAGTTGAGAGACACACGCCGTGCAAGTCTTGACATGTTTAGATGCATTTAGTATGCGTTAAAAAAATTAAGTCGAAAAATAAGGGTCATTATGCTTTTGGCCATCGTGACGCGCGATGGTATGGACTTTAAATAAATAAATAAATCATATAATAACATTTATGTCAACATCCATTAAACGCACTGGCAAAAATGACCAGCACTAGTTGCATAATCCAAACGATCTACTATACAAAAGAGACATTTGCTTTCAATACAACGCCGATATACCCACATTTCATAAAATGACACCATTGGAAAGTATACTAGGTAATCTAAATATTCTTAATTTGCGTTAATACAGTCAGTGCGAGAGCTATCCATTTCATAATTATGCAAAATTAAAGAAAATTTTTTTTTTCAATAAATGTTTTCAAAAAATAAACCAAGTAATGATAAGTATATTGAACGTATATATATATATATATATATATATATATATATATATATATATATATATATATATATATATATATATATATATATATATATATATATATATATATATGCATCACGAAACTGTAAAAGCTTATATATCCTTTAAGAACTATAAGTAATCTATCTCTAGACACATTTTTTATATTTTGATCAATGCATGGAATTCAGGGCAGAAATAAAATATTTTGTGTTATTTTAATTAATACAATTTTTTAATTACTTAATATGATTATTTTCTTTTTATTATTAATATTTATAAATTATCACAATACAATTAACTAGGTAATCTACACTATTTGCGTTAACACAGTTCGATCAATAGCTATCCATTTCATCATTTTTCATTATTTAGAAAGAGATGGCAAGTTTGGATTTACGCCCTACTATCAGCTTTAAAGCACACGATATATATATATATATATATATATATATATATATATATATATATATATATATATATATATATATATATATATATACATATATATATATATATATATATATATATATATATATATATATATATATATATATATATATATATATATATATATATATATATATATATATATATATATATATATATATATATATATATATATATATATATATATATATATATATATATATATATATATATCGTGTGCTTTAAAGCTGATAGTAGGGCGTAAATCCAAACTTGCCATCTCTTTCTAAATAATGAAAAATGATGAAATGGATAGCTATTGATCGAACTGTGTTAACGCAAATAGTGTAGATTACCTAGTTAATTGTATTGTGATAATTTATAAATATTAATAATAAAAAGAAAATAATCATATTAAGTAATTAAAAAATTGTATTAATTAAAATAACACAAAATATTTTATTTCTGCCCTGAATTCCATGCATTGATCAAAATATAAAAAATGTGTCTAGAGATAGATTACTTATAGTTCTTAAAGGATATATAAGCTTTTACAGTTTCGTGATGCAATTTCACCATACGCTTTAGGCACAACTTGACCCTTTTATTACTTCACTTCCGAACAAACAAGAGCTCAGCTGAGCTCGCACTAAGCGGAGCTACGCCATATATAGACCGAGATGGCCCGTAGAATATCGAAAAAGCAGCCGCATTTTACTTCCACGTCACATACGGTCCAGATAATAAATCCCTGATTTCCTAAAAGGTAAACCTGATCTTCGAATACATCAAGAAGAATACGTTTAAAAACGAGTCCTATGGACAGATGAGTCCAAATTCAAAATTTTGTTCTCAGATGCCAAGAAGAACAATATAAAGACCAGTGTTTGAGCACGGGGGTTGTTTTATGATGGTTTGGGGGTGTTTTTCGGCGAATGGGGTTTGACACTTGGTCAGAATTTATGAGAGATTGAAGGCAAATGGCTATATAAAAATATTAAGACTGTATGATATTCCATCTGGACGTCATTTGATTGCGAACAACTTCATCCCACAGCAAGACAACGACCCCAAAAACACAGAAAAAAATATAAAATATTTTTAGAGCAAAAATGTGCTGTGGTCCTTGATATGTTCGATTGGTCGGTCAAGAATCCTAATTTAAATTTAATTGTTCTCCATTGGGAATATTCAAACAATAAAACTAAGACGTTCAACAAATTAGGAAGATCTGTGGAAAGTGCTAAAAAAGAATGAGCAAAAACACCCAGAGAATTCATTTAAAAACTAATTTCAAGTGCTCCGACACAAATGGCATAACTAGATATAAGGTTTTAATTTCATTTTTAATGTAGTTGTTTATAAATAAATTGATTTATATTAAACGTAAATGTAGTTAAATAATATTTTTTTTATATTTTTAAATATAATTTTTTAATGATTAGTTATCAAAGAAGAATATATTGAAATAAAAAAATATAAGAAATAATTCATTAAATATGCAGGAAAGGTATACTACTATATTATCATATAAATTGAAATTACACACAATTGACTTGATTTTTTTATATGATATTTTTTTTATATTGTGTAAATATCCTTTCTGCTAAGAAATCGACTTGTTTTAATATGTACGTTCGGACCTTGTTTCCTCTCGTGTAAAACTTTTTGTAATGGCTTTTAGTAATTACAAAGGCCCATCAGCGGCAGAGTACGTGTTCAGATCCCGGACATAGTAACAAAGTTTACCAGATAGGAAACAGGAAAGGCCTAGCGGTAGTCGGTTGGCATACTTTCTATAATAGTAACCGCAGCTAATTTTGCGGCAAGGTTCAGACCGCGTTTTCGGTTTCTCTTCGCCAGCAAGAGAGACGCGATGGCAATTTCCGTTTTCCTGTGGCTTTTGCCCAAATCAAACGAACTGAGCACAACACGGACGCCGGTGATGGAATACGGTAATGTTTTTTGTACACAACAGCTTATGGCATTACCAATGAAGACTTATAATGTATTATATGCGAGCGAGGAAGTAAACAAATACGAAACTTTCATTTTCGACATCACTTCCAAAATAGTTCAGTAGCAAGGGATTCAACTTTTGTAAGGAACGTGTTTATTCAATCTTACGTGTAACCGTAGATGCAGTTGATTTTTATTCGGATTAGATTTTCTATTGATTTAATTTACAGAGAGATGAAAAACGAAAAAAATATCATGAACAACTATTTATATTTATTTGAAGCACCTAATGTAATGTTCTTAAACTTTACCACAACTCCGTATGTAACCTATTATTAATGGTTTTGTGTAAATCAAAAGACTTATTTATTATATATTAAAATATTATGTTCAGCTAGAATAATGTTTTTAATATATATTACTAGCGATATTTATGGCTACAAAGTCATTATTGTTGACTACGCCTACGGACACCAGTGCTCCCATAGATGCAATATTTGATGTCTACTATCAATGATATAAAAAGGCTTTTCCAAAACTTACATACCAGGCACTTTGATTAATATGGTGTCCTGGACATTTCAACTTCTATTTTTATCTAGAATTTAGACGACTTGTGATTAACATAAGTTACTTTATGCCATAATAAACATATATCAACCTAGATCCATTAACCACCTCATTAACAAATAAGTCACACTCGGACTCGAAACCCTTCTAAGGCCTTTCTAATGATTTAAGTCCATATGCATGTTAGTTTAAGGTCATTCTTTAGTTAGCCTTTATCAAAATTGATAAAGGTCGCGTATTACAATTAAGAATATATTTACGTATACCGTATAAACGCGAAAACATAAATTAACTTCAAATTAACAGTAATTATACGACATAAGAGCTTTGATGTATAATGTAAAAGCTAGCTTAATTAAATGAGAAAAGCTTCTCTGTAATCGTGATTTATAATACAACGCTTTATGACAATAATTTATGAATATATATTAACAATATTAAATAGAAATGTAATTTATTTATTTTTTATCTGTCATAAAAATACATTATTTACTTACTAACTATTTAACTAACTTTTACTTAAAATATAGATAATAAAAGCTTTAGCAATAATGGAGTAAAATGTGTAAAATACTTTGTGGGCGCAAAAAATAAAATTAATAGTTATAAAAAAACGAAATTTGAAACACTTAAGATTGGAAAAGTATGCCATTAAAATTGGAAAACTGTGTTTCCACTTCCATCAGTGCATTTTATTCAACTCTACTTTGAAACTTGATCATGTCGCGTCTGCTCGAGGCGAGAATCGATGTAGAAAAACTTATTAGAGTTACATAAGACATAGTCTTATATAACGCTAACAACCAACAACGTTGCTATAGTGCATCGCTTCGCCGCTATATATAATTTTAAATAAGCTTTTTTCTTCTATAGACTCAAGAATTCACGATATATCGACGTATTCTATTTATTTTACAATAAACAATTATACACATTAAAAAGACTAATAAATAAATAGATAAAAAAGTGCAAAAATATATTATATTTCATAAGCCAAAGTTTAAATTTACGTTAGCAATACATTATTAACTTAAATTCCAATAAAAAATATACATAACTTTGTATGGATCGCAGAAATATGTTTTAACCGATTTAAGGAATATAAACATATTTTCCACGTACTAAATATGAAAGTCAATCATAATCTTAATTATATAGCAGCAAAAACTTTCGTACAGTAAACACTGAGGTTATGAAATTTAAACAGATTATTTCTTACTACAACGCAATAATTTTAAATATTAATTTAACTGCCAAATAAAAAAATACATTCTGCGTAACATAGCTTTTATTTATCTCTGATCATCGCTTAAAAATGCATAATCGTTAAGGCTAATAGCATTATTATTTATTGCGTTTTTAACGCGGATAATTGCTTTATATCAGGCCGAGATTTTTCTGCATAAAAATCAATATTTCTCATATTGATTTCAAAATATGTGTGCGGATTATATCCCGCAATGTTATTTCTCCATAGATTTAGCACTCGCAAAAGTAAAATTTTAATGCAGAAAATATATAGGCACATTATAACTTTTCTAAAATAAAAATTAAGATTTATTAGAAAAATAGAGCGCTGGCGAATATTATACTATATAATAAATAATACTCTCATATTACTAATACTGTCATGATCAATCTTTTCAAAACTGATCCTGAAAGCTCCATTTATGCTATAGATATTATATAAGATTGTAATATAACACATCCTTAAATTTGCTATTATTTATAAAGCAAATCAAGCTAATTCGACCCAAGATAACATCCACCCCAAAATAATACAAAAGCTTCAATGAATCACACATAAGCTGTGCAATCGTGTGAAATATATCGCGTCCTAAGGACGTAGTAAATATCCAGTCAGGGTGTAGTGGAAAGAGATTTATACTTGTCGTTAGTATTAGAATACACCCGTGGAACACACTGTAGGCAGTCACGAGAGGCATTTTCTTGCCAAGAGGCAAGTTTATTATGAAACCGTCGAGGGGGCAAAGGTGTGCATACCTGCTAACGTTTTTCCGCCCCAGTCGGAAATATAGCTTCCGGTTTTTCATTTGCAACATTTGTACCCATTTAGAAAATTGTGACTGCAATAACGACGTGAATGGGGACGCCGTTTTGATGTACAAGTATGAGTAGATTAAGCATGATTTAATATTAGGGTCTTTAAAAACGTTTTGTGGTTTGGTTAAACTATTGTACCATGAGCTGAAAGGACTGATAATGATTTAAACTTATATTTATATTAATGTATGCTCCAATACTTAATTAAAAGATGAAGTATTTTTGACACAACAAAAGTCCATATTTTCCTAGCTGTTTTATTTATATATGATTTGCTATGCAACTATATATCTCAAAATTATTAGATATATTAAATAAAATCAATTTTATTATGCTGTATAAATACATATAATCTGTAATGGTTGTAAATGACTTTATTTTTGAAAGTACGAGAAAAAGAATTAGCTTAAGCTCGAATAATTTGTTCAAATAGAAGGGTAGATTAATTAAGAAAATATATTAATATTTTAATTTATGTCTTAGATCTGCAAAAATAATTATAAGAGCTTGACGTTTAAGGCTTATCAATAAAATATTAATTACCAAACATACATATTTAACAGTATCAGATGATTTTTATTGGTCCATATGTCTTTTAGTTAGACAATATAATACAATTATTGTTGTGTCATTTCATTTAAAATAAAATAAAATCACTTATAATAAAGCAGATTAATGTAATTTGTTATATAACTAAACTCAAAAACTTTCAGATTTAATAACCTCACTTATCCTTTATGATGCTTCCTTTAAACTTTTTAAATTTCACCGAGTGACTTCGTACAATGAAAGAAAAACAGATTAGAGTTGTTTCAAACTAAAATAGTTACACAGAGTATAATATAATACACACTACTAATATTTTTATGAATTATTTTAAATTCGTTACTCATGATAAAACACCTATATCTAACAGAACTAATGAGTTTATTAAGTGATTCAAGAAAACATATTTAAAAAACGTTTTATTTCATATTTTTCTCTCTGAAGAGTAATGCGATAAAAATGGTAACTTTGTAATACTCGTTTTATTTTTGCGTCTAAAAATACATATTGAGAGCAGCTGTTACTTTATATATTTGACCTCGTGTAAAGCCTCTACTTTATTTTCTTTAAGAAAATAATAACGTTGCTTTTTATGTAAGTGAATTAATTACGCTACAATTTTCGAGTCATAGGTTCAATTCCTGTAACAGAATATAATTTATAATAAAAAATAGGAAATTAATAATCAGCTTTAACTAGATAGTGAAATTAAGTAAAAAAAGTTTTATAATTACAATTACAATTAATAAATAAAATATAACTTTGCTTGTCTATAAGAATAAATAAATTAATTATTAAACAGTATGAACATGCATAAGTAATACAAATTAATTTAATGACGGTTGTAAGCGTAATACATAATTGTAATTAAACTAATTAGCTCATTCAAATATTATATATTATTGTCAAGGTTTATGCTTGTTACTAATGGTATCTGATTAAACACAAATGAAGTATTTTTCAGAAACGTATCTAAGCTAAATAAAAATAAAATGATGTTTTGACGAAGAATAACACGATATTGCTTTCTACCTGTTGCCTTGGTGCTCAAATATTATATTAGCTATAACATACGCGTGTAAATAGGCACCTATTGAATCTTTTGGAGTTTGGGAAGACCATTTGGTCGTGTGCCAATATCACGTATTTTGTTGTTGTTATAAAATGGAAAACCAAACAGGAAGGCTTCGTGGCACGTCCGTCGGTGTGGTGATAAGGCATATTCGAGTTTGGTGATCGTATCCATTTAGAATGACGTATACGTGGTACGTGACGACATCCATGACCCTAAACTACTCCCTTAAAATACGTTTTCGGTAATACTCTTGTGTCGTAAAACACATGACGACATTGAAAAAGTATACGAATTTTTCGGTAATCGCGTGGACCGAACCACAAAATTGGAGTTGTATATCAAATTATTCGTTGGACGGTCGCTTGTTAAAAAAATCCGTCGAACCCCTGCTTTTATACGATGGTAAAAAATAAGTAATACAGAGTGCTACATTCAGGAATTTACAGTTAATAATCACAGTGATAATTAACGCATTTATTTTTAATATATTTTATAAAAAATAATTATCAGCACTATAACTCTACCAAATTATATCACGTATTCGAACTAATACACTAATTGTATTAAAATAGATAAAGATTCCCCATCCATTTTTAGTATTAAAATAATTTTGTAAAATGAGGCAACATTCTTGTGTAATATATACTTTTCTTATTCCTATCCTACTTTTAAAACTATTTAAATTCAATTTAAACGAAATAGAGTTTAAAACATATTACAAATTGAATAGATTAAGAATATATTAATAGATCTCACTACAGTTTTTAATAAAAAAAATACTCTATTTAGTATTGCTCCTAATTTAAAACCTTAAGGCACTCCCTGATGAATATCTTTTTTGCTATATGTAATTTTTGTTTTTTATTTAATATATATTTGTATACACTCTAATATATTACTCGACACACCCGTTATTACCGATTTATTTATTAAAATATTCTCTCTATCGTTTGCAAGGCCATTCTTAAATATAAAATTATGGTTCAATTATATTTTTGTTGTACGCGCAGTTATTCCTCATAAATTCATTTAAAAATAACAATTAAAGGGAAGCAAAATACTCCTTGTTGTTGGATATATTTAAAAAAACCCTGGGATAACTCTAGAATATATAATACATATATTGCATTCTCAGCCTAGCACTTTTTAAAATCGCTAAGAGGCGGTATTGAAAATCATCAATACTTTTCATTGCTAGTGCCCTATAAAGTTGCGATCGCGTCCCTAATTATTGACCGTTGCGGCAAGAACGCTCATATTATACGAGCGATCCAGAACATATACATATATTTTTGGCGATAGCTTTGAGTTGCTGGAAAAAATTAGGTTGGATGATGTTCATCTATTTTAGATGTCCGCCATTTCTAGTTTTTTTTTAATATTATTTTTTTAAAAGTTTAATTATAAAATAACTGTTTGTATAAAGACGCATTGGGAAAACTCATCAAGTAATGATAGTAGGATTTGTAATAAAAAAATAAATTAATATAAGACCGACGATAAACATAAAATAAATTGTGCAGCCATTTTATAAAGAAAATTATTAAGACTTGAAAAAGTTAGATATATGTATAAAAATTAAAACGGCGAATATTAAAATTAATATTATTTATGTGACAGGCGTTGCTACTCCAAGGGATATAACGCCGTTTCTCAGAACCGAATTAAAGATTTTTTAAGAAAAATAAACAGCAGAACTTATTAATTTCATACGTTTTGAATAGATTTTCGCTTCTAATAATCACATGCGCTAAGGATATCAACGGTTTTGGGTCACGCCCTATCGTCTGGAGGGTTTACGCCTGGAGGGGCCCTTATAAGCGCCAGCAGAGACTGCAGTCTTTTAAGCTGTATCTTTACTTTAAATAAGTCTGTGCTATTTCGCCCTCTTAAGAACAATGACACTGAAGCGCATCTAGCCGACTACAACTGGCAGATGGCGCGTCGCCGAGGGCCTGCGTCCCCTGATACAGTGCCTAAACAACAGTAATGTAAATTAGCAATGCATAACTAATATTAAATAAGTGCTTTTTTGTAATATATACATTATTATTATTTGTTGATAAAGAGTAGAATCGTTTATTTTTAATATTTATTTAATGTTAGGAAAGCCAAAAATATTAGGAGTGAAATTAAGGTATCCAATGAAGTCCTACAAATATTAAAGTTAGGTCTATTACTGTTTAAATTCTACATAAATAATAAAAATTAATTTAGTACAAATCTTAAAGTTAATCTATTTGCAAATGTTGAATAAATATTATGGCGTATATTATGAATTGAA
This sequence comes from Plectrocnemia conspersa, assembly GCF_051122295.1. Lineage (NCBI taxonomy): Eukaryota > Metazoa > Arthropoda > Insecta > Trichoptera > Polycentropodidae > Plectrocnemia > Plectrocnemia conspersa. Next base: position 6,550,082 of record NW_028277176.1, on the reverse strand, counting down.
TATGATAAATGGTTTGCTCAATTTTTCTTTATATAATTTTAAAGAAAATTAAATGTTAATAAATAGTTACTTATGCAAAACATAATTGATTAATAAAATTAGACACTATCTAAAAATCAATTAAAATATATTATCAAGATGATTTATGAAAAATAGGATAATTAAGTATCATAGATAAAGTTATATATTAAATAATACGCAAAAACTAATACAAAAATGCAAAAATAAATCTAACAAGAAATACAAATATTAAAAAATTAGTTTATAAGTATATTACAAAAATGATTTTGTGTTTTTAAAAAGGTACATATTAATATATTTTAATATATTTTTTTACAAAATACACGTTTTAAATAAGATATGATAATAAGTAAAGAATAATCAGTATGGATAAGCACTAAACAAATAATTATTCACTAGAAGGTCTTAAACTATTTAATTATCTAGCTAAAAATATTATTAAAAGAAAAAAATAAACACAGTTCTTATTCAATTTTATACTTTAGTTGATTAAAATATATATTTACTAAATGAATAACTTATTTAATTAGTTTTTTAGTTAAAATTAATAAACTATGTAATTACAATTCATTTAATATTCTGTAAATTACTTTAACAAAGTTATGCGAGCTGGCAAAACGAGAGCTATATTTAATGTATGCAAATATCATATAAAGTTTATAGAATAATATTTATATACTTTATTTATATAATAGAGCTGAAAATCTATTCTCACTTTGACTCTTTCTAATGAATGTATTTATTCTTTTCATTGTAGAAAATGCTCTTTCTACCGAAACACTTATTGCCGGTTTGGTAAAAATTAATTTTATTAAATTGAATACTTTCGTTAAAATATCTTTTAGTTCATTCTTAATAATCACATTATTAATGCATTTTATAGATATTAAATAGAATTCTGGTGATGAATATATATAAATAAATTCACTTTTCAACCTCATAAAATTAAAAATTCTATACGAGCGTTGAAGTGATTCTAAATTTTTTTTTGTATTGCTTAAATTTAGAACACGATCGTCGGGATGTAAAGTGTACGAGATATTTCAGACCTGCCTGGCTATTGGTATGGGAAACCGGCAGCTCCCACTGCGATACATAAAGACCGAAAGGCCGGTGAAATAGACAGATTCAAAACGTCAACTCGATTTTCTAAGCTTTCATTCATTTCTGAAGTTTCATAATTACGTAAATTGAAAAAAATATATTTATTTAATATAATTTAATTGTTTTACAATCCCAAGGCATGTATGAACAAAATATTTATCAATAAAATGTAATAAAAATAGTTATTGTTTTAAATGGATAATGGATCAGCCTGTATAACAATGAGAAGGTTAACGCTTGCTATGATTTATAACGGTTGAGGTGGTGTGTTGATAAAGTGGAAACTTTGACCCCTTGAATGTGATGATCTTAAAATATTGCTTTTTGATGTAAGACGCTATAACTCATGTTAAGGAAAAATCTGTGACGTGATTTATTATTCTATAATGAACCTATTATGTGAAAGTTTCATATAGATTTTTTAAACTATTATAGTATATAAAAATATTATTAAAATCAATATGTTTTAACATTTTGTTTGAGACATGTGGATTTGTAAATATTTTTTTTAAGACTGTATGATTTTATAATTATTTTTTATTTTATATTAAACTTTAAAGATAATGCTAGGTAAGCATTCATGAGAAAGATTAAATGTGACGGAATTAAAAAGCTTCAAAACTGATTAATGATAGGGTTTTCACTGAATTTATAAGTATGTCATTGTGAAATATTACACTTTCGTTTTATTTTTGTTGCATTAAGGTGCAAATTTTTTTTTATAATTATATCTAATACTAACGTATCAATCAACAATCTTTTTAATTCGCAATCGAACATTCAACGAATCGGTGTTTTAGAAGGGTGGCTTAAAGGAATGTTTCGGACAAAATACTAGCGATGTATTTAACGAAAGCAATTAATGATAAAGCATAATTTATTGTAGGTTCCAAAAATAAAAATAGTATGCTTGCTTTTAATGATAACGGTTACTATAACATCAAGATAAAAAACAGCTACAATAATATCATTGTCGAGCAGATAGTAATTCCATTGATTTTGGATTCATGCAACTTAGGATATATTAAATAGCTAATATGATATTTATCAGATAAAAACAAAGATTGCTTTTCTATTAGGCTGTTGCATTTATATGTGAGATTTAAATCAATAATTATTTTAACTACCATTTTCATTAAAATTTAGAGCATTTTTTAATGGAATTATTATTATTAGTAATTAAAATATTGTCAATAACAGTTGTGGAGTCATCAAAGGTCTAATTGAATTTCGTATTAAATAATTTATACACATGGCGAAAAAGATTAAATAAAGAACTAACATAGTAGTATCGAACTATAAAAGCTAATAATAATGCCAATTCAGTAATATAAAAGTATATATGATAAAAAATGTACGCGAATGTTAAAACACATATATTGACGTAATTGAAATTCAATAAAAAAAGCTCAAAAGCAACTTATAAAGGCAATATAAAAGTGTATACGTCAATATGCATATATACATATGTATGTATTTTGTTGGCAGTATATTGCCAAAAAAATACCACATGTGCGACTTAAATTTATTATATTTTTTTTACATAGTCGAAGCAAATATAAATAATTATTCAAGTTCTTTGAAATAATCATATACATCCATTTAATCAATTATCACGATCCTAATTTAAGGATATTTAATTTTTTTTAAGTTTTAATAAATAAATCGAGCATGATTTTTCAATGTGTACTAATAAGCTTAGACATATAAATCGCTATGGTAATAAATTTACATTTATAAAACAAACTTAGTGGTGAATAGAAAAATCGTTCAATTCATCGTAAAAGACTTACTGCGTAAGTGGCTTTTTACCAAAGTACTATTAACAGAGCGAAATGAAAGAATTTCCCGGAGAAAACTTTGACACTAAAAGCGTCTGTGGAATTTCCGCGCAATAAATTGGCGTCGATTTTTTCCTTTTATCATTCTACCACTAGTTATGAGCTCTAAGGCTTTGGTGACAAGATATGTTTTACAGCCGTCTTGAATGTTAATGCTGAAACTTTTCGTGAGTAATTTTATTCTTGGCGCAATATAGTTTCGAGTGCCGAGTGGAGAATTTGCGTCCGCTGCATACAAACGGGGGGTAAAATACTAAATTGCAATTATGCTAAATAAATACGCTGCGATAATGTAATTTAATAACTCATTATAATGAAAAGTTTATTTTAGAATGCAGTATAAAGCTTCAAAATAATTTGAATAGTGAAAAGTATATGAATTGTTATTAGAACTCATTAAATAATATCAGTTGCTTGAAAATAATCCACTCAAACAATTTCAACGTATAAGCTTGCAATAATACACAATAAAAACAATCTATATATTAAGAAGAACTCTTATATAAAACACATAAAAGTCTTATCTTTGCAAAGATATATCATTTTTACAAGCAGCTCAATAAGGGATTGCTAGAATTCTTAGATTATATTATTTTAAGCTAATAAATACAAGTGACGTCTTTAAATTTTTTTTAAAAATCTTCTCAAATAAAAGACAAATACAAATATGCTATTTTGATTTTGAAATTATATTAAATTATGGTTTTGACAAAAATGTTATTTATTATTTATTTATTTTATTAATTTATTTAGCTTAATAGATAATTTTTACATCCAACAAATTTATTAAACTTATATAAAAATATATAAAAAATACATAACAGAAATAAAAAATAAAAATATACAATAATAAAGACTTAATATTATAATTTATTTCTATATGTACGAAGGTGTTTTTTTATTCCATTTATGAAACCCGTTATATTTTTGCTGTTTTGGATTTCTCTTGGAAGACTATTATATAAATCAAAACCTCCGTACATAATTCCCCTAGCCGTACTCGTTTTCTTATACTTAATTATCTTTAAATTTTCTCTATTTCTAGTATTATATTTATGTACATCTTTATTTCTTATTAAATACTTATTAAAATATTCTGGTAACATATTATTTTCTAACTTATATATAAATACTAAAACATTCTAATCTATCAATCATACTTTTACAATTAGTTAATCTATTTTTATTTAAGATTACTCTCATTGCCCTATTTTGTAATTTTTGCAACATTTGTTTATCTAATTTATTTAACATATTTAACAGTGTTGCACAATAATTAAAATGGGGCAATATTATACTATTGTAATTTTTTTTTTGTATTTATACTTAATATATTTCTTAATCTAGATAATAAACCTATTTTGCTACTAATTTTTTTTTAATATGTAATTACAATGTTCTTTAAAATTTAATTTTGTATCAACAATTACTCCTAAATATTTGATATTATCCACTATTTCTATACTAGAGTTATTTATTACTATTTTGGTACTATTATCTATCACATTTTTATAATTAATAAACATACATTTAGTTTTATTCTCATTTAATTTAAGTACATTATACTTTAACCATATTTCTAATATACTTAATTCATTATTTAAATTATTTACAATTTTTTAATGTTATCACCTATGCAATACATTAATGTGTCATCCGCAAATAGATGAATTTTACATTTTTTCACGTTATTAACTATATCATTAATATACAAAACAAATAACAATGGTCCCAATTTAGACCCTTGTGGTACTCCATAAGACACTAATTTCTCTTCAGAATAAACATTATTTATTTTAACTTTTTGTTTTCTTTTATATAAGTAATTATTAAACCATCTTAAAACTATATCACTTATACCTACTCTCCAATTTCTATAACATTATTTTTCTGTCTATTGTTTCGAAGGCTCTCTTGAAATCCAAGAAAACTGCTCCAATGATTTTGTTTGTATCCTTAGCCAACAGCCAATCATTTATCACTACTTGTAATGCAGTTTCAGTCGAATGCTTTTCTCTGAATCCCGATTGTTGTTCACATATTATGTTTTGAGAAGTAATAAATTCCTTTAATTGTTTGATTACTACTTCTTCTATTATTTTTTCTATACACGGTAGCATGTTGATTGGTCTCATTTCTTCAACTTTTTTACTATTTTTTATTTTAGGTATAGGTACAATAGTAGCAATCTTTAAATTTTCAGGCATTTCTCCTAAGGAGAGTGCTTTATTTATTAAATAATTTAATTTAGTTCCTATTATATTCCATGTTTCTTTAATTATATTTATATCTAGTTCATCAGTACTATTTCCTTTTTTAAATTTACATATTATGTTATGAATTTCATCTAATGATACTGATTTAAATTTACTAAATTTTACAATTATTGCTTTATTATTATATTGTACTAAATTACTAATCCTTGGTATTGAATTCACAATTTCTTCTATGCTCTCAATGTAATATGTATTCATTTTTTCTGCTTTTATATAAGGATCTTGATATATATTTCCATTAATTTCCATTTTTATTATGTCGTTTTTCTTAGTTGGATTAATTAATTGTTTTATTGATTTCCACATCTTATTTGGATCATTTTGTATTTCATCTATCAATGTCATATTTTTTTTCAATATGGAGCCTTTATAATATATTTTTTTTATAGGCACGTATCAGTTTCAGTGAATAATGATATTTCTTTCTCCATTTATAATTATTATTAAATAAACTAAATCTGGTCTTTTTGTACCCACAAAACTTTTAAAACGCCCTATCCTAATTTTTAAATGAAAGTTATTAATATTTATTTGAGACTTATCTCAGTGATGGATAAGTGTGTTTTTATCAAAATTGCTGACATGCCATTCAATTACTACATTTGTACTATCATCTCCATTTTAGTTATAGTCAGTTATCAGATATCAATGAGTTATTGTCTACGTGTTTTACGAAAGAGCGAAAATGTATCTGTTTTTATTCACGATTGTCACCATAGAAGACATCTATCATTGTTTTCTTATTTGGAACCTTATCTTATCTACGCATTAGATAATATTAAACGCAAAAACCTATTTCGTTCCTTTTTTATTTTCCTTTTTCTTTGTACTAAACATTAAACCCAAATTCAGTAATATGTTATATTATAACACTACATTCCGATTAATTCATATTTAAAAATATCCTTCTCTTTCACCACGTGTTTTCTCTTATTATTTTAGATGGATATCATATTATTTTTGCAGCTTAAAAAGATATTAACTTACATTTACAAACTCGTGTTTATCTATTTTCAAGCTATGACAGAATATATTAAGTGACACTAGACAAGCAGCGCTTCCATTACAAAAGGCGAAACTAATATGCGACACTTTTTATCAAAATAAAATGCCGTTAAACAAATGACAGCAGACTTTAAAGTATAACCTAGCGTTATAACAAAAATCCTGTAAGATGAATAGTCTTACATATACACTTTTTTTGAGTTATAATTTTTTACGAACTAGCAATTGTTAACTTGATTATTCCTTTCTTAGTCTTAGTTTTAAACGCTTAAATTAAATGCACTTAAAAAATGTTTAACCTTAAGTAATTATCAGTGAAATAGTTTGCATCTAAATAAGTTGTCAACTATATAAATTATTCAATGTTGAGTTGCGTTTATGGCAAATTAATTGTGCAAGGCTTGTTACAAAGTGATAAAAGTGATATATTTACTATGAATCATATTGTAAGAAATAATGATTGAACCATTGTCTAGATATAATACAATTTTCGCATTGACTGAAAATTTTTTGTTGCATTATGAGGCGAAAGAGAATAAACAATTTGGTATTAACCTTTACAATCTGATGACAAATGGTACTGTTATGCTGTTAAGTATATTTGTACGTGACAATTAGAAATTCGAGGGTTTAGCTAAAAGCATTCCAATGATCTTTCAGGGCTTTTACAAGTACAAATACTATTGTATTACATCTACACAAATATGCAATTGGTATTTCGATAATTTTAATTTATCGAAAAATATGAATTCTATTTTTTACTATTCAATTTTCTTAAGAATTTTTATTAAATAAAAATAATTGTTATATATAATTAATGTAAATATATATTAATACAGTATATAACTGTAGATATATTTATATACATATGTATGTAAAATATCTCTACTGTCGTAATATTTTTTTGCCAACATTTTGGTATGTAAATTATATTATTCAAATTAATTAAAATATAAAATTACTTAAAAAATATATTTCTTATCAAAACATCACAAGTTTCATTATCACACATTATTCTTAAAATAACTTTTAGAAATTGGAAAAATTTAAAAATCCTTGATTTTTTTTGTTAGGGAATTTACATTTTTGCAATCTGTAGATTCCCACGCGGAACAAATTATCTTTATCACATTATAATTGTAGATCTTAGATTACCAAAGCAAATATGAGACCGATTATGAGCAATTTAAATACTTGCGACCTCAAATGAAAGCTGGTAAGAAAGCGCGTATATTTCAAAACATCTGGTGCAGATCTACCGTTTACTATGCAGTTTTTAAATTTAAAGTTGTGAAGCATTTTAAAATATCCGTAAATTTCTCGTAAAATTAGAACACTGACGGTTACGCAAGTATTTCAATAAGAGTAATAGCGGAAATAAACAAAATTACATCCTAAATATTTCGAGAGTGTACGAAAAATAAAGCTACATTCATTCAAACCAAGCGTATATAAGCGCACACATAATGCATATAATTAACCTACATAAAGAATTCAATTCCGATAAAAACTTATACATGATATCTTGGGACATTAGAGAGTTCATCTCAAATCGCACCAAGGCAAGTTACGCTGACTGAGAAAACCAAGGAAGCAGCCACTTAATTTTTTACTATAACTCTATTCAAGCATTAACGTCTAAAATCAAGAGTTCAATCTGATTTTCAAAGACGATTAAATTCAACATACACAGAAAAAGCTATAAAATAATCACATATGGATTCTTCAGACGCAGATTAGTTTTTATTCTGTACCTGGATTTAAACATTGTTGTATAATAATACCTAAAAAAACATGCAACGAGATCCATTAACGGTATTTATAGTGCTGAAATAATTTGCACTAAACCGTTGGACCGTTCTTTAACATGAAATGGTCCTAAATATTTTTTCAGAGCAGGTATAAAATAATCTGCATTAGTCAAAACAACGTTAAAATTTAGCTTGAAGTCATACTTAACAACTTCTTATAAAAACTTCCGTCATTACTAGACAAAAAAATAACCACTTTGCTTCTGGCTAACGAACGAGAATCAAATTCATTGAGACGATACTAAAAAGTCAGAAAAATTGAGTCTCTTTCCCTTTGATCGTCTGATCTGGTCCAGTCAAGCAGTCACCCCAAATAACTAAAATTTTAATTCTAGTTCCTCTTAAAAAGTCATTAAGTAGCAAGGTAATTGATGATTCGTTTTTTTAAAACAGATGCTAGCTTTTGACGAATTTAAACTTATCAAATCAAAACCTTAAATGTATAGTAAGATAGAGTTCAAGAATATAAATAAATACATTTTGTTGAGTTTTTTTCTCAAGGGCGACGATATGTTGTATTTAGAATATTATTTAAATTTACATATTCTTACTTATTTATTAAAATGTAATGGAAAAATATAACAAGGAATACAATAATAATTATATTACAGCAAATTTAAAAGTATAATAAGCAATTTTAAAAGATTCAGCTTTTATAAAATAATTCTCCCTCGGGACTCACTTTTTATATACGAAATTTCCTGCCATTAGGAAATTACTTTTACTTACGTTAAACGCTAGCTTTATTGTTGCCAAAGCTGATAATAGTTGTTTCAAATTACTTGTAATATGCCCATTTATTTTATACATAAATTTATCTTATACGAATCGCTATTTTCAACAAGAAAAAGAATTTCTGTTAACGTTAATATATTGCAAAAAAATATGTGTAGTATTTATATTACGTAATATTTTACAAAGTTTGTCGTGTGGTTTCTATGTCGTAATAAAACCTTGAGATATTCTTGTTTTATAAAATATTTACCAAAAATATTAGTTTACTTAACTATTATATAAAATGAAATTTGAATATTTCTACTAATCATAAAAATAGCTATAATAATTTGTGATAATCAATAAAGTATATTTATCGATTTAAGAGATTAAGTTGCGTTTGCCAGCTTTATTGTTTATTTTATTCATTGAATTCTAATCAGAGCATCATTCCAATGCGTCACGATGATGAAAAAATCAATACATTGTATTATTACAATACACAAACAATAATGCATAGTAAGAGGGAAAAAAAATAATCAAATATTTAAATTAAATGATATGAACCAGACAAGCTCCTCGTAACTGACATCAAACAGTTCAATGTGCAATGTGCGGATATTTTTTATTTTGAATCGCATAAAATAAAAAAATACGCGTTTATCTATAATATATATTATCTATGATACAGAAATTTCAACTAATAGCAAAAAAGTACAAAAATCTTTAATAAATATTTTGAGAGGTAAAAAATTAAAATCAACCAAATTAAAACAGAAGCAATTATTTTCACATAACGTAGATAATCTCTCCTAAATAATTTTTTTACTGATCTTTAAGAACTCAATTAATTAAAAATTGTAATCATGAAAATACACAAAGTTATATGGACAGTCGCTCAATGTGACAAAAATATATTTGGTAATGGAATGCTTTAATCATGGTCAATTTGAAGTAGCGATGTGCAGCAATAATTATATTCTAAATATTCTGACATATATTTAACAAGAAACATAGTATTTAACAAAATAAAAGCTAATGTTTTTTCATTTCTTGAATAAAAATGCTGTTGATTTTTATAGAAGTTTAAATGAAAATGACTTTATAATGATTATTTTTATGATTTATGATGCCATATTAGAAAATATGTTTTCACATATTTTTTATCAAAATATTACATACGTTTTCCACCCGACTAGTGTAATTATATTCACATTGTTTTTTTTTGCACGACACGTTATATTTCCTAGCATGATTTAATATGCACATACAAACAGGACAAAAGGTTTATTTTTTTCACAATACATAAGACAAACATGGCCTGTCGTGTTTTGTTTTTTTTAACCCGAAACAAACGTTTTACTCACACACCCCTTTACTTGAAAACATGTACCTCCTATTCTTTGCCTTCTGACCAAATAGAAAAACTACGGCATTAATCAAAAATTATATTTCGCACACGTATCGCGGCTTAAAGCAAAACATTCAACCACAGGGATTTTCTAGTTAATCTTACGTATTCTATCCGACCGCTAACTGACACGTAAAAAGTTATTGTTTTACTTTGTACGTAGGGTATCGCGTACGTTTACATTTTTTTTATCTTTTACATCAAGAGCACGGTGAATACTAAATTATATATTTACAAGGGTTGCAAATTCAGATTCGTTGAGAATGTAACCAAATCCGACGCTCACTCTGGTCTTATGTTTATTAATACCAAAGATCAAACATTTATTTTCAGTTAAAATTCAGTTTTAAATGTTACAGTGAATTTATATTTTCACTATTTCAGCCAGTTAAAATGCATTAAACAATTGATTTACAATTTCACTGCATAGTATCACAAGCTGTTACTTTATTTTATGTTGCTGGGTTCGAATCTTATATGAGCTTGTTTGAGAATTTAGAAATAGTGATTATTATATAATTAATATAATCTTGCTCTATCATCACAGATTTTTTTATTTAGATTGCCTTATCTCACAGATAAATATTAAAAACAAAATCAAACTAAGTTGTGCAAATAAAATTTATTAATTGTAAGCTGTAATAATAATTTATATTTATTCAAATATAAGTCACTGATTTACAGACTTTGATTTCAGTCTGGTGTGTCACTACTTACTTAGTGGTTGTTAATTGTGTTTACTATTAAGATTGAGTCAAATTAAATTACTTAATTGCTAAAAAATAAATATATAGAAATTACACTGTATAAAACTGTATATATCAGCTGACACAGATTAGAGAAAGTTATAAAACACTAACTAACGCCTTTTCTATACTGTATTACTATAAATTTATTTATTCCAAAAGTATTCACAAAGTTGGCTCAGAGAAATTTTAACGTTTGCTTATATTTTATTTACTTTCTTCTATACAATAGATTTTAAATGGTGAATTTTCACTAAAATTTGGAAATCCGCTAAAATTTACCCAATAAAAAAACCCTATAAGGATCGTTTTGTCATTCAGTAAAATATCATATATAATTATCATTTTGCGTTTAAAAAAAACTCTAAGAAATAAAATAAATAATAAACACATTGGCTTCTGCATTTGATTTTGAAAAGAGTACAGGCTTTTTATTAAACTTTATAGAAATAAATACACATAAACTTGAGAAGTAGAAGCTACATTGTTTTACAATAACATAAAATAAAAATCTAGCGGTGAATATCCGGACATTTGGACTACTTAAATTCAATACGCAATTTTGAACTTTTCTGTAAGGGGCTTGCCGTCATTGTGACCTCAGATTAATATTTAATACAAAAAGTGCGCTTACTACAAAAATAAAATTTTGATTAAGAAACAAACTATTAGACCTATTTTATGATATTTTTGCTCGGTGTTAAGTAATACCAGCAATACTATTTTTTGTAAATTGGTCTATTAAAAAAAGCTATAATACACATTTTTATATTTATTTAATAAAACTTTATAATAACTTAATTTTAAAACAGTAACCACGCTAACTCACTAATCTCATATATCAGAAACTATCTTAAATTTAAATATAAGCCCAAAATGCCACAGCACATATTGAGTGACGTCTATGAATGACGTCCGGACGGAGGCTTCTGTCACGTACAGCTGGCATATTTGCGTGCGATCGAAAAATGTGGCAAATAATTGCAATTTTTAAATTGTCATATAATTAAAATTATGCTATTGATAATTATAAAAGTTTGTGTGAGCACTCACCAGTACAATATCAATAAAAACTTTCGTAAATATTCAATTCACGCAAAATCTTTGCCGGCTTTTGCAAAATGCCATAAGGCATAAATATGATACTTCAGAATACGAAAACCAGATCTGTGACTATCCTAGAGTTTGTCGCCATCGATTCTAAATAAGAATTCATTATGGTGTGACATTTATATAAACCGATCTAGAAAAATACATAAGGATATTCGAAACGATATTCTTTAACAAAATCAAGTATCACTAATTATTTTTTAATTATTTAATTTTATATGAAAAAAATATAATAACGATATTTATTAAAATAATATACTATCAAAAATGTAATTAATCCCTTTTGGTGCGATAAACTATTTAAAGATGTCAGTAAGAATCTATTGAAGTCCCCGATATGCATGTGGTATTATAACTTGAGCACGTGACCACGATGCAGCGCTCGATATGCGTGCTAACCACAGAACGCCTACGTGCATACTGAAATTGAACCGAGTTACTTGTTCTATCTCAGTTTGCGAAACACCATATCATTATCTCTCTCACTCTCGTCTCTTAACACGCGAGAGAGCGAAAGGGGAAGTATCTCACCGCTCGCGCTCGAAAGAGCAGCTCCGACTTTGGTTCTTTTGCCGACAATGTTCGGAAGCGCTCGAAGCTGGTCAAGTCGACTGAATTACCCCCACCTCCCGTTCTTGGTAAACTCGGATAACTTTCGAGAGACTTTAGAGCGGGCAGAACCGAACTCGACTGAAGTAACCCATTTCATTCTCCGTCTTTGGCCAACTTTGGCCAACTTCCAGTGTAGTGAAGGCATAACCACTAACGTTTTATTTGCTACTTTATATTTTTATCATACTGTTGTCAATAATAAAATTGTCAACATTAAAATGGTTATAAACCAGTCACATGTATGTTTTATAAAAACTAAAAAAATATCTGTAATGAGCCAGCTCATTTCATATTTAGCCTACGGGGTTAGTTTTATGATCATGTATTCGAAACAAGGTTAATAAAATTTGACAATATTAGTTTTTTATATAAAAAACGAGTAATAAATCAGTATTATTAAACTCATGCTAGAAAAGACGACCCATAAACGTGCGTTAATGAAAAGCGTGAAAACTAATAACGTAGTTTAATATTGACTTAGCAAAAAATCTTATCCTGGATTATTTCATTATTGTTATATATTAATTTGTTTTCGGGATGGTAATAAGGCAGTATATAAGTGGCATCTATATGTTTAAAAAATAAAATTAAAACACAACCAACTTAAATATTTGCTGTTATATCATATAAACAATTCGATATTTTATTTTATGATATTAAAAACATTTTCTGTAAAATAGTTTTTTAAAAGATTGCTTAACAAATCACTATTTGGTACATAAAGAAGAACTAACATATCACTATGAATGCTTATAAACATTTACAATTTAAAAAAACATTGTTTTAATATTAGATCAATAACTTATATTGATAAATTAGAGAAGATTTTAAGTCTATATTTTAATTTATGTTTTGGGCAATCGTTGAGATTGCTATTGCAAAATATTATTTGTTATAAATTCAGTAATTGTTTTAATAAATTATTTATTTTAAAGTTTGTTAATGTTATTATAAATTATTTATATTGCAAAGTTTCATGTTATTTGAAGGTTAGACAAATTAGTATTACTGATGTTACTTCACACCGGGCAGGCGTATGTTATAGCTAAAGTTTTAATTAATACCCTGTCTAATTAAAGGGCTAGCAAAGTTTTCGTATGGGTCGAAAATATTATAAATTTCGTTTTATATTTTAATTTTATTTGTGCATTAAAAAATAATTGTTTGAGTTATATGATTTAATTATGTTTAAATCTGAACCGTAAGCAATAGTTAACATATTTTTTTTGGTTATTTTACACATATTACTGGTATACAAAATAAAGAGTAACTATTTACATATGGAGTAAATAATTAATCAGCATAACTTCAAAAAAGACAATCCAATTTATAATACAAAATAATTAACAGTACATGCTTTACAATAGATAATGTTAATGGAAATACTGCAACATTAAAAATTACTTAATATGTATTTTAAGAAAGGGATTTGCTGCAATTATATTGCAAATTTTGGAGCTATTGTTGACAAATTGAAGGTTCAGTTTTTAAATAGTATACTTATTAAACTCATACACATATTATACATCAAGCATTAAAAAACACGTGATATTATTTATATATAAATTGTTAAAAATGTATTCTGTATGTCAGTTATGTTAGGTTAGGTTAGATTTTACCACTGATAATATTTTAAACTCAACATAATTTTGATTTTAAATATTTTATTAGATAAAAGAACTACTAATATAAACTGATTTATATTTAAATAGATTTTTATATATTTTTAAATACCCTAAAATATTTATAAGCATTCATAATATATTTAAGATAGTTAGTAATAAGAATTAATCTAGAGATTTTTTTTCAAAATACTATATAATTTTTTGCATTTTTATCTATAAAAATATCATGTGATTAGCTGATTTATTTTTATTAAGCATATATTTATATAGTGTGAATTTAAGTTTGTTTGTTATTAAGTGTTTAAAACGCGTTAGTAAAAATTTCCGTCTCTTTCTGATTGGTATTGATGATAAAAACCACTGTTTTTTTATAATTAACTGTTTAATTTGCTGCGTAAGTTCAAATGAAAAGAGTTTTTAACTTCAGTCACTTAGTTTTGAATCTGATGAAAGTATCGTTATCGATATTGTAAAATTTTATAAACTATAGTTTTAAAGTGTTCCAAGTAAATTACTTTTTATATTACTTTTAAAACTTTTTCAATCGGCTCCCACGTAATCGAAAATGAACTCATAAGGTAAGACGCTACCTTCTAGTATAAAAAATTGATCCATATAACCTGGATGCAATAAATTCTTGACATCAAAAAGTTTTTTTTGACTAATGCAATATATAAATAGTTTATGATGTAGTAGAGGCTCACAATATATATTGCTTTTAGAAAGTTTTGGTGAAAAAATGATGTTTTAGTTTCGAACAAAATATGCAACCGAAACTTATTATTACCTAAATTATCCTAGTGGTATGGCCATATTTGTTGCTGTTATTACTATTTAATAAGTTTTATTTTTATCCTTGTTACTCACCGGGAAAATCGATCGCCGTTGTCAAGTCTAACTTGGCAATTAAATATACCTATAGCACACTTGACATTTTTGTAATAGCGATATTAAAATGTTAAGTGAAATGTGAAAAATAGTTGGAGCTAATTAAATAAATATTGACGTTTGATTAAATCGACTCATATTATATAATATACACCAAAGGTATTCGCGCATCTGAAAACATGCAAACGATAGTTGTCATTTGGACATATACATGCTATTTTTAGATCCCTACCAACCTACGTGGTGGGGATACGGCGAGTCGGCGAGACCGTGTATATACTGTGGTAACAAAACCGCACTAAACACGCTCGATTTTATCATCTCAACGCTCGCTCTTTGGTACTAGTTAAGCACCATCTTTATACATAACATCGCAATAGAATACCTGAAATCAAAGCGATTAGACCTGTACCCTTCAATATTAATAACTAATTAATAAAATTGTTCAGGATACTTGTTTGAATTAAAAAAAGCACACATTATATGCTATTCCTTATTAAAATCATGCTATTAATTTAATAGACCCATGATTGAATTTCTAAAAATACTTCTTTGTTATTTGATAGAAAATATGCTTTTGGTTTGGCTTGGTCTAGTTTTAATAAAAAATGCATAACATGGTTTTATACTACTACTAAATCTACAAGTTTAAAAATATATGTTGTATATGTATTTGTATATGTACGAAAAAAAACATTTTTTATAAATCGCAAGATAACTCGTGCGTGTACAGTTACAGCTCAATTTGTAATCCCTTTTGTCCAAATCCGTTTTTGTATCAAACGCTTTTCCATCGAAAATCTCGACTATGATTTCTCTGATTACGATACGCTATAGAATGAAATTTCTTTTGTGAGAACGTTGATTTGAATTTTCACTGTGGCGCAGCTTTGTGTCAGCTTTTCGCTCAACGAAAATGTACACAGTGAGTAGTGGCGCTTAAAGTTACGACAAAAACAACAAAGTTTGTTTATTGTGACAATATATCCTGTCGTCTTAAAAAATATAATACGACATTGTGAAAAATCGCGTTTTGCGTTAATTTAAAATACGACCACTGAGGAAAATAGATAAGGTAAGCTTTTGCATTAAAATTTTTACACTAAACGTAAACACAGTTTATTTTTAAAGTAGCAACCTTTATTTTATGTTTAACCTTATATTTTAAAAAAACGTTGCTTTAAAGTATGTTATAAACGTATTATCTCGGTTAGTTATGTACTTGTTCTGTAGTTAGATTTTGATACTACGTTGTCGAAATATGAACAAAGACATTTATGTATGCTCCGTTGAATACCAGAAAGCCTTTGATAAAGTGCAGCACGTCAAATTTATGGAAATTCTGCAGAATATATCCTGAGTTTATAAAACGGAGAATTTATAAATAGTGATTTTTTAATTTAAATGTATAATACATACCAACTAAATAAGACGATTATTATCATAAAACGCAATGCATTTCATAATATAAATAAAAGTTTAGTCTCCATTTATTATTTGCGATTTGCGTAAATGCGAATAATAAAATGATCAACAAATAAAAAAATGTTGAATTTTACTAGATTAGTTTCTCGGATAGCTGAAGAAAAGTTTGAGTATGATTTACATACTTTTATTTCTGGAGAACTATTATTGATATCGTGATTTTTCGTTGAAATTTTTTAAGCCATATTTGTAGCTGATAGATATTTAATGAATCATATGGCACTTGGCCGTAGTTAAAATAAATTCATTTAAAATGCAGTTTTTTATAAATAGTTTACTTGGTAATAAAATCTGCTATCGTAAATTTAAGGCTGATTTTTTTATATAATATGTAGGAATATAAAGTCTAAATAAAATTCAACACATACACAAAAAAATACGTACTGATTGTATTAAAAATGTAAATTTAAAAAACGACATTCATTACGGGGTTACCTAATTTTATCTGCATATAAATGCGGAAATCAATTAGTGAATTAATTAAGTTAACCAATTTATTTTACCATTCATGGCTAGATATGTGCTTTATTATCTTATTTTTGGCTAAAATTTAAGGGATCTAAAGATATACGATACACATACACTCGGTTATCTTTTTATGCGGTTTATATTTCAAGAAGCATTTTTTTTAAATAACTAAGTAATAAGGTCAGAAATTCGGGGAATTTTGTCTCCGGATATATCGCTTCCTGCCACGTTGAGGGTCAAGGACAATTCAAGTAATCTATATTTGGAACGTTCTAATGTACAGCTACTATTTATTACACCCAGCACAACAAGCATCATCCAACCATTGGATCAAGGCATAATTTCCACTTTCAAAAAATATTAGATTAAGAGCACTTATCGATATATATGATATATTGGATAAACTTGAGCTCTCAAATAAGACCCCAAACTTTAAATTCTTATTGGAAAGTAATTTGGCTTGAATGTATTACAGTTGTGGCGACCACACATATAGGCACATTTAAAAGGGCGATTGTCTCATTGTTAATGATTGTGACCAAAAACGTTCATCCATTAACAATGAGACAAACATCATGGCATAAGGGGGGTTTCTTTTGACCACACACAACATTGGTCATTAAGAGAATCCCTTTTGTGACAAAACGGTACGGACGCAATTGATCACCACCATAGATTAAAGAATATCATATAAATATATACATTCTTTACTCTATGATCATCACAATGCAAACCCTTTCCTTAGAATTCAAAAGTCTGGAGCCAAGCAAAAAACTGGCTTTCAAAATACACATCTGATTTCTCGAATTCTAAGAAGCCACTGCAGCGATTGGCTAGGAGATCGATGCACAATCGTGATTGGCCAGCTAGCGTGTATTCCTCTAAAGGATATAAGCCCGGACTCCGACGAGGAGATGGCAGACGGTCCGAGATACGAGATGGTCCACGGCACTTCAAGAGACGTAGGCACAGAGACAGCAGAGCCAGCGACGCAGACAACCAGAGAGCCAAGATCCATCCGGAGGAACCTTCACATTCACCTTCATCGCGAATTAATAGTCCATGCTATACATGTAATTATAACTTAATAAATAATCTAATAGGATTCACTGAAGAGTCTCATTGGCCACGAGGTCAACCACTTCTAGGACTACGTCCTCTAAACAGTCAATGAAACCAACCATACGTCGACAGTTTTAGCTGAAATAATTTCTTTAGCACATGAAATTTATGGAGAAGGTTTTGAAACATATACCGAAAACGATGTAGACGAATTAGTGCTTGAGGATAATGTCATGAATGACAATGATATCATTGGTATAACTCTTGATACTGTTGAAGAACAAAAAAAACGAAAATGAATCGGAAGAAGATGAAACATCAGTCACCCTCACTGCAAGTGTAATTTGAGAAGGTCTTCAACTTTCGAGTAAATTGGCAAAACCATTCAATGAAAAAGATTGTAATTCTGAAGAAGCATTCAAGTTTCAACGCGAACTTCAGAATTTAATTTCTAGAAATCAGGAATTTTACAAAAAATTAGCAAAGCCATCGCAAAGTTTAATCACTGATTAAATTGGCAAAGGAAAAAAAAATCAACATGCGTAGTTGAGGCTAATTTTACTTGTGAAGAATCGTTATCTTCAGGACATAGATTACTGATGAAAGTGATTTCGAACCAGTTCGCAAATTATGCCGAACACTCTCATATAGCGATGATAATTCTAAAGAAAAAAAATGTTAAATAGGATTAACTTTTTTGTAAAATTTTTATATATAAATTTAGAAAAAATATGTTCAGATTATATTTTTCTGAAATTTAATGATTTTTTCTGTGCGATTTTTGGTAATTTTAACTTGTTGGTTTAGTAAAACTAAAAAATAACTGTTGTATAGCGATGCTAATTCTAAGAAAAAAATTGTGAAAAAAATATTTTTAGCATTTTTATAAATAAATATTTTAGAATGAATATGGTAAGATATATTTATAAAAAATATTTCAAAAATATTTAAGAAAAAAAATATAGATATATTTTTTTTCTGAAATATAATAAACTTTTTTTATGCGATTTTCAGAATATTGTAACTCATTGATTTAGTTACATGCGATTTTTTAAAAATATGGAACGTATCCTTTATTTTTATACGCGTGTCTAGTTTTTTTTTTTTGTTTTCCTGTGGAATGTATCTACTGCATAAAAAAAGAACCGAGTGTATTTACATATATTTATGGTACATTTTTTTATTTTAAAAAAAAATCTTCAAAAGATTTACTTACGTTTTTTACCAATGAATATTCAAATGCACCATATTGAGAATTGCCAAGTGTTTCCATTGAATAGATAGAGAAAAATTGCAATTCATTTGAAAGTCAAGTGCTACGTTATGAAAAATTGCGATCTGCGTATATAATAAGTTATTATTTAGAAGTATTCGAGGTATATTCAAATAAGCGAGCATTACATTTCCTTTTATTGTAATTTAGCATTATAATATACAATATGTATGTGTTCGCATTTACATTTTGCACACAGTACGTCAAAAGCATGTGCAATATCGTTGCACACATCTTTACCCCGCGGACATTTCAGAAATTCATACAATGCACCATTTCCACCCCAACATCTGAAGAATTCACTATTGAAATATATAAAAGCTCCATATTCCAACCCCAAGACCCTGTGGCAATCTTCATTTAACGTTAAATTTTCAGACATTGCGCCAACTTATACGTACACACATTTTGCACTTAAATTTTCACAATATATACTACGTAATGCCAAATCGTTTTAATAAACACGTTTTCTCGGATGCATGAAAAAAACTTAATAAACGTCCTTTACGATTACGAAAGTTAAAGAGCGTAAAATTTACATTTAAAACGCGGCATCACAGTAAGGCTTTGTATCGTTATGAAATTGTATTTTTTTCTTCTCTAGAAAATGACTCCAATTAAGTTCAGGATAAACGTTTGATGTTGGCTTTTTAAGCCCTTATATAAAAAAAACTTTAATATATATATATTATGCCATGTAATAAAAAACATGTTTAGGTACATAAGCATTAGAAATAATGATATTAATATAATAGAACAAAATGTTACATAAAATCAATCTTTTTGTTGTAATTTTACCAAATATTTTTACAAATTAGTATCGTATTTCATGGTCGTTTATTTAATGAAACAATCCTTCGGGTGGTCGTTGTGAGATAGAAAGGATTCGCAACGACCTTTCCTGTATATGAAAGAATTGGGATTTACATATATGCTAACGGGTGGTCCTGATATATAATAATACAAAAACAGGTGATCAAAAATAATATAATGCATACCTTATAAATTGTTAATGCCTCATAATTAAGGTCAAAATAACTAAAGATAATCTAGTAGTTTTTTCGATTCGCTATTATTAAAAACCCCATATTGCAATAGTTTTAAATTATTGAAATATAAAACATATGTCGACGAGTGGATGCATCTTTGACTGGTCTTACCGAACCAAAGTTCACTGAAGTCGGCCGAGGTCGCCGACTTTCGGGTAGCGGCCACACAGCCACAAATTTCATATGCCGTCCGGACGGCGGGCGTAAATGACGTCCGCACGGCGGCTGCTGTCATGTACAGCTGGCATATTTGTGCGCGATCGAAAAATGTTCCAAATAATCGCAATTGCAAATACTGATAATTATAAAAGTTTGTATATGGAGTCATCAATACAATATCAGTGAAAACTTTTTGGTCGTAAATATTCAATTTACGCAAAATCTTTGTCGGCTTTTGCAAAATGCCATAAGGCATATAAATGAAAATACGAGCACCACACATGTGACTATCCTAGAATTTGTTGCCATCGATTCTAAATAAGAATTCGTTATGATATGACATTTATATAAACCGATCTCGGAAAATACATAGGATATTCGAAACGATTTTTTTTAACAAAATCAAGTACCACTAATTATTTTTTAATTATTTAATTTAATATGAAAAAAATATATTAACGATATCTGTTAAAAGAATATACTATCAAAAATGTAATTAATCTCTTTTGGTGCGATAAACTATTTAAAGATGTCAGTAAGAATCTATTGAAGTCCCCGATATGCATGTAGTATTATAACTTGACCACGTGACTACGATGCAGTGCTCGACGTGCGTGTTAACCATAGGACGCATACATGCATACTGAAACTGAACCGAGCTACTCGTTCTATCTCAGTTTGCGAAAAACCATATCATTATCTCTTTCACTCTCGTCACTTAACACGCGAGAAAGGGGAAGTATCTCACTGCTCGCGCTCAAAAGAGCAGCTCCGACTTCGGTTTCTTTGATTTCGGTCCGTTTGACTTCCGAGAGATTTTGGAGCGGGCAGAACCGAACTCGACCGAAGTAAATCCGAAGTTACCCACTATATTCTCCGACCTTAGCCAACCTTGGCCAACTTCCAGGGAGTGTAGTGCAGGTATTACTTTTTTGAGTGTGCATGTGAACGGTTCTTTTTAATCTACATCCTTGTTTCTATATATGATATTTGTGACAATATGTTACAAATATTTTTAACAGAATCATTTAAGGCCTCAGAGCCTCTCAAAAATCTTACTATATACTAAGCTGATGCAGATCATTATCAAGAATATTTTATGGGGACCATGTTGGCGTTTTTTTACAAATTAAACTAAAAGATTCATAGGATCTATACTTTATTATTATTTATATTTTATTTAAAAACATATATGTATATGTAAAGTTCTTGAGATTATTTTTTCTTAGTAAAAAAATCAATTTGATAATATACTTTTAAATTAACAATAAAATAAAATAAAAATTCGAAGAAAGGACACAAATCAGTGGTAAAGTAATAGAAAAATACTTAAAAACTTCTCTTGGTGTTTATACATTATCTTTATTATTACTTGTTTACGATATTACAATGATCATTTATAAATAGAGTTATATGTATATTTTTTTTAATATAATTTAACATTAAACTCTGAAATAGTTTAAGAAATCATAGAATAAACTAATAAATAATTATGTATCAGACCAGCTATTTTTATTATGGAAAAATAAATTCTAGTCCGGACCATATTGTAAACGGCCCAAATTACAAAAAAATTTGCGTGCTTCTAAATATTACGCAAACAGCAAAAATAGCAGAAAGGCATACAGATTTATTGTTTCCGGATTTATGCAACCCAAGACGAATGTACATGTGAAGCAGATAGAATATTTTATTGAGACATTAAAAATCCAGTAACGTCCTTAATAGAAAATAATTAGTCAAAGAGTTAATGATCTCGTCTTGTGATCTTATTGCTTACTTATATTTCAACTTAAGTTTGAACCTTCCACTGTTACTTTACAGTTAGCTCCTGAACTCGCATCCAGCGAAGATTACGCTGAATCGACACGAGTCCTCATAAATAACCACTTGTTCTTATATCATTAGACTTTGTCTAGAGTTTAGGGTCTTAAAGACGGTTGTAAAAAAAATATTACCGAACCTTTGAAATGTTAATTACAAATAAACGCGTGTGCAAAGAAATTAAATAAAAAAAATGAAAATATAATATTTTTGTACTTTACATATGTACATTTTATTACTGTAAAAGTAATTGCGCAGAAAAATAATGTAAACAATGAGTGACATCATATATTCACCGGCAATAAAATTTAATTTTAGTGAAAAAAATATATGAAACTCATAGCTTAAGTAATTGTTAATTACATATACTATATACAATAGTAATATTCATTAATTTTTAATAAGTTACAAGCTAAATTCACATTTTACTTTTAATTATAATATGAATAGAATTTTTAACACTTGTGTATATATATATATATTAAAATTAAAATATGATTTTACTTAAACGCTACTGAAAATGTCACTTCAGTGGTAATAAACATTATCGATTGTAACATGCATATGTATGTGAATATAAATAACCTTATATGTCAAATTAACTGTAGGAAGTTGTAAACTGACTCAGGATGAAGATTGCTCAATTACACTTAATCTAAGTATTGCAGAATAAAAGCTCAAGATCTCTAATGCTTATGTTTCAGTAAACTTTTCTGATATTATACCCTCAAAGCTAGCAATATATATTTTCTCGTTTTAAACTTTTAATGGCCACACCATGCGCCGGTCGTAGTATTCCTTACAAGAGTCAACGACACTATAAAAAGTAACAACATTATTAAATATTTCATTGTGTAGCCAACACCATATTCTTTTTTTTGGTTATATCAGAAAATCTACAAGAGTTATTCAAAAGTGCCGAGATCCGGATTAGAAACATTGCTGACCCCAAACTTTTCAAAGCCAAATAGTTTTTGCTGTCTGGCAGATAAGTTTTTTACGCTTTTTTTCTTTCACGTTTTATAGTCACATGGTGGTCACATCATCGCCAAAGTATTTTTTTTACGACCTCGAAGGTGGAAAAGGGGAAAATGGAATGTGAAAATATTTCACGCAATATGTCGTCCGACTATTTTATATACGATACGTATAGATGTGCCACGAATGGGAAATTACGTTATGGTGTTAAACAAATACATAAATCGACCCATGTGACATCGTATTTATATTTTAACTACACATTATTTGGTTTTTATTGTACCATACTGCTATACAAATGTTTGCGAGAACTGTGCTAATCAGATATTTAAAATGTTATACGAGATGGGAAAATTTCTCCGAAGCGTAAAGTTTAATTAAAAAATTCACCCTCAAGACATTCGCCAATACTGTGAAACTAAGACGCAAATAAAGAAAGATGTGTATCATTATAGATTAAGGATAAGCCATCGACACCCTATCTATATATTTCTATCAAAGAAAATCATTTATAAGAATAAGACGACACAATAGCGGGATATTAAAAAAGATAATATACAAAACCTAGAAAATATGTATGTATATATTATATATAGCATTTTATTTTTTAATTAATTTGAGAATATTTCTGTGTTTATTTTTTTCTATTTAATAATCATGTAAATAATAATATATATATATATATATATATATAAATATTTAATTTCACTTGCGATAACAATCGCGTGCAAAGTTTATGATATAACAGTAACTATTTGTAATTTTTGTAGTCTGGAATAGACCTAACGTAGAAATGCTGGATTGCTTTATATAAGATCGTAGGTTCAATCCCTGCAGCAAAATGCAATATTTAGTTATAATAAAAAATTACAGAAATCTACTATTTGAAAGTTTTATATAATATTTATTTGGATGAGTAAAACATTTTTTTAATGTAAATATTTTATTGCAACGTGACAAACGTTAGCCCAATGTGTTGCACACAACCTAATTAACAATTTCTAAGTAGTGAGACACTAGACTAAAATCAAAATCTGTAAATCAGTGACAGTCTCATTCCCGTATTAAGTCATTATTCGTTCGTAATCTCCAAGAGTTTGTATTTTATTTTGCACCCTACAATACTAGATAAAAACATCAATCATCAAACGAAAGCTATCGATCTTAAGATGAAAATAAAGATTAGTGAATGCCAGGGCTTCTAATTTTTACACATATATATTTGCGCGTGCTAGAGCCGAGTCACAAAAAGAAAGTCATATACGTAGCACGAAAATACGATTGTGTGTTGTTTTTGTTTTTACTTGCACTGCAATAACGGCTGTTATTGGGAGTTTATGCAGAGATCGATAACAATTTTACAAGCATTACATAATATTTAAATGTAATTAAAAACATTTTAAAAAGATACATATTTTAAAATACAAATAATTAATTTTAATATCGCCAAACCCATTTAGAAATTAAGTAGGCAGTGAGAACGGTCCATTGAAAAGGGAGATAACAGTCCAAAAGTAGTTTTTCGCAATGTAAGTTTAACGAAACATTTTGTTTTGGCATCTGCAAATATTAAAAGAGCAAATTCTGCGTGTACAATTGGGTGATTTATTAATAGAAGAATATAAAATTTTATGATGCTTTCAAATTTACAATTCTTTTTACAAAAAGTTTACTTAAAAAACTATAGTATAATTATTTAAAATTTGTAGTAGTTCCGGAGGCATTACTTTCGACGTTAGAAATTGACGATGTATTACACAGTGATTGGTTAAAAAATCAACATTCGCAACTGCTCAAATATTTGAGTTAACTTCAGAATGTACTCCGGTCATTGCTGGGACACCGTCTGTACAAAGACCAATAAACCGTGTTTTATATATATATATTATATTATATATTTATATTTGCACTTTTTGGTAAATTTCAAACATTTAAAATTGTATAAATTTGACAAACCCTAACAACACAGCACCATTTGATATTTTTTTCTTATGAAGTGACTCGTAGATTTAAAAATAATATAAATATAAAAATAAATATTTCGCACAAATTAAATAAAAAAATCATATTTATGTAATATCACAATAACTGGTTGTCGACTACTGACGTGCGATTGTGTTAGTCCAACGTGCGTGTGTTTTGGATAAAAATATAGTATAGCACCTAACTTGGATCTGGCGCATTCGATCGCCAGAACTTAAAGCCATAATAATTAGGCGGTGCAAAGGCCTCATTTATGAGATGGATTAATTATTGTCTGTCTGGTTTGACAACCAGATGTGAAAGAGAATGCCGATAAGGCCGTGGCAAGTCCACTTTGTTGCGCAGTTAGCTCTAAAGCCATTCAAACGAAATTTTCGAACTTGTGAAAAGGAAATAACGTTTGCTAAAAGGCTTAATAAGATACAGATAAAACTCAATACCACAATTGTGCTAGAAGATTTTACCTCCTTGTGCTAGCCCGCAAACGTCAAGCTTATGCCCTAGATCAGTGTTTCTTAACCTTATAAGTGAGCCGCACCCCCTTGAATCTGAAAATTGGTCTCCGCACCCCATTGAAAAATGTGCTTCGATTTTTTAATTTAGAAAAATACATTTTTTGCGAAATTTATTGTTTATTTAAAAAAAATTGAATTTTATATATCAAATACAAAACAATATTATTTTTATCAATAGATAGGCCGCTGTTGCTTGTTCATTATAATATTTGTGAAGCGAGACTTTTTTTAAAGAGACACGCGTAAATCATCACTTGCATTTAAGCGATTTCTCGCTTTAGTTTTTATATGCAAAAGCGATGAAAATCTACAGATAGTGGTAGCAAATGGTAGAAGTGACTGCAATGCTTCTTTCGCCAACTGTGGATAACATTCTAACTGTGTACACCATAATTGTTGTAATTCTAATTGTTCAAATTCCATTTGAATATGTCCATTGTCTCGCATTTCAAAAAGATCGTCTTTTTTTAAATCACTATCATCCATCGAATTTAGGTTATATAGAAATGGATCCAGTATCCATCTCTGAGTTTTGATTATATTTCTAGTAGAAAAATATCCATTGAATGATTCGCTCAATCGTTTCAAATGTATTGCAATGTCAGGTATAATTGTATTTTTTTCATTTTCCACAATAATTGTATCAAGCAAGGGAAAGTTTTCAAAATTCCCGTTTTCAACTCGACGTATCCAAATTTCTAGTTTTCCAATAAATAAAGATAATTTTTCACTAGCTATTATCATATTCTTTATATCAAATCCTTGGATTGATATGTTCAATTCATTAAAATAACTAAATATATATGTTAAGTAGGCTAGTCTCAGAATTGTATCCTTACTCTCAAAATCTTTTACTAAATCACAGTTTTGACTAGTCAGGAACTGAATAATTTCTTCACGCAATTCAAAAACTCTGTTAAGCATGCGGCCTTTAGAGAGCCATCGTATTTCGGTGTGATATAGAAGCACGGTATGAGCAGCACCGATTTCTTCATAAAAGGCATGAAAATTGTGATGATTTAGCGGTCGTTCACCGATATATATTACTATATTATTTGCAGTAATTAGGTGTTGATTTAAACTTTCTGGCAAAGCTTTTGACGCAAGTGCATGATGATGCAACATGCAATACGTTATTGTAACTTGCGGTAATTCTCTTTTCATGTGTGAAAAAAATCCGGAATTTTTGCCTAACATTGCTGGGGCCCCATCAGTGCATATTGAGGCAATAATATTCATTGGTAATTGATATTTTAGAAAAAAATCTTTGATATAATTGAAAACATCAATTCTTCTCGAAGTCAACTCCAGTGGCTCACAAAATAGAAATTCTTATATCATTTCTTTTACATATCGCACAAATACCAAAAGCTGGCTGCAATTATCAACATCAGTTGACTTATCAAGTTGTATGCTTACTTTTAGTGGACTGACTTTTATATCTTATTATTTGCAGTAAAATATCTTCACTGAGATCTTGAATTCGCGATCGAATTATATCAGAATCTAATACAGTTTTAGCTATTAGTAATGCACAGGGTTTTATTAATTCCTCAGCGATCGTGTGAGGTTTTCAAGTTTGCACACAGATATGCCACTTGATAGAACGCTTCTAACAAGGGCTTTTGAATTGCTGGCTCGCATAATTTTAAGATAGTACCACTGGTGTCAAATCGAGCCTTTTTTGACTTTAAACTGTTCATGCTATGCACACCTTCACCACCATGCAGATGGTTGAAATGCTCTAATAACTTTGATGGTTTGAGATTGCAGTTTGAAAATATTATGGAACACAAGATGCATTAAGGTTGTTGCGTACCATCTTTTTCTGTTTTACAAGTGAATCCATAAGCAGCATACTTGTCGTTCTATTGGCATTTTTTTTACATAGTAGGGTTCACTATAATCAATTAAATTATTTAGAAATAATGTTAAAAAAAAAATTAGCAAAATATTATTTCAAATTAGTGAGAAAAATTCTTACGTTTGTATCATCAATGTATCCTATTCGGCTTGAGTCACTGACCAATTAATAATGTATTAAATAGGTAGTAATGTTCATAATCGGATGCTTACATGCGTAAACGTGTTTGTTTCAAGAGGTTTCTTGACAAACTGCCGATGACACAGAAACAATAGTAGACTTAGGTAGAGAGTAAGAAAGGAGGACGACAGTCCCCGGGTGCTCTCATCCGCTTCCTCAGGTCGTGTGTAAGCCAAATTCGGCTCATTAACGACCCTAGCACTTGAGCACATGTTTCCCATCGACAAAGCCGATGGTCCGCTTCCAGTATCAACCTGGGTCGCCCCGATGGACGACCACGTTTGGTTTTCCGGTCTGGAGTTACTGATGGTCCCCCAGCATTACTATCTTTTGTTGGAGAGATCTACCTAACTCGTTCGCACTTATTATGTCCTCGTGTGTGCTAGTGATCGGCACATTTTGTCTATACGCGCCCGATGAAACAATGATCAACGACTGCCTATGTATGTGTTGGTGATCGCATGCATAGCAACGAAATATTTCATTCACGTATTTTTTTTTTGCGAAAAACCCATAACCCTAGTTTTTGTACGAGCTTCAATACCCCAATAACGCGGTCCCGACTTTCGCGTTATTGTGGTGAGTACTGTAGTTTTCAAATATTTTATTATCAAAAATTTATTAAATGATATTTAATAATTTATATTGTTACGGGCTTCTCCCGCACCTCCAATATACCTTCCCGCACCCCCAGGGGTGCGGGCACCCCCGGTTAAGAACCACTGCCCTAGATGATGACCCTAACATCGGTTGTCGAAAAGTCGGTAAATGCGAGTAAGAAAATTCAATCTTAATACGGAGAATATTTCGAGATTATAAATAAAAAAAAATGTTAAAATTTACTATTTTTAATGCTATTTTTAAGTTCTAATCGCGACGAATTCCGAAATAATAATGTTTATATATAATGTATATATATATTTAAAGAAAATCATTATATAATTATTATAATTAGTCATTCGCATATAAATGCTAATATTCTTTAGATCGAGTACTATCGGAAAATTCAAGGAAGGGTCAAGTTATATATAATATGTATGCTGTGAATTCAATTTTCTGTCCGATTTATTTTGATTTCCCCAAAGGCACCGTTGCGTACAAAAATCCTTGAAAATTTGTGAAATGTCGTAAAAAATCATAGGACGAATTCAACGATGACTCATTATCATATTTTTGAAAGGAAAAAATCGAAATTCAAAGGTTCCGTAATAGCATCTGAAGAGGCATTTATATTATAATATATATAATTTATTATAGATATGCCCTATTAATTCTTAATAACTAATACGTACCGAAGCATTTTCTAGACGTTTAATTAATGTGAGACACTCGATACGGTAGTATTATATACATTTGGTGAGTAATAAAAAAGGGTCTGCAGGTTAAGAGCAACAGTAATTTATCAATCGATTTAAGGGTTCCGGAGAATATTCGCTTGCAGCGATTCGAAGTTAAAGAAAATTCTTTACCTGACTATATTATAATATTTTCGCGTATCAACATATTTCGAGTTTCATATTTACATGGCTAATTTAAGTTTATAACGCAATTTACTATGTAATGAAGCGTATCCCAAATGCTCTATTTTAACCTGAGTATGACAATTACTAAGAGCTGGTTACAATATTCATTGCGGTTGAAATTGAACTAGCATAGTTTCTACAATGGCGGGGATTTTATATTATTATTTAGGTTATTAAGTAATAAAAATAATTTATGACTTACCTATCGATGCTTATAGCCATCAAAGTGAAGACAGATGCGCATATGCTTAATATTGCTACAAATTGACTTATTTTGCAATACAAAATACCGAAAGGCCAGTCTGAATTGAGCATATACGTGTAGTTGAAAGTCACGTTCAATGTTGAAACCATCGCATCCGCGATCGATAGGTTAACTGAAAATAAAAATATTGTATTAAAATATGCGAATACGTTTATAAGTATACATAATAAAACGAAAGCGCGTGTCAGCATTTCGCTCTTCTAAACGAGAAAAGTTATGACTATTATATTTATAGTCTTAAATTATACGAGAAATTCTAGGTGCTTATAACTAATCATGAATAAAGTTTTTAATATACGCATGTGTGGTTAATTACTTAAACGTTTTAATACGTTTTGCACATAAGCTTTTATGAAATTGTTAATCATCTATGTATTTAACGAGTTAATGGATACTTTCTAAATATCAAAGTAAAGTCAATACCTCTGACATTTCACTTTAACAATTCTTGTTTAATAGTATGAAAGTACATCGTCGCATAATTATTTTTGAATATGAGTTTCATCATGGAACCAATGCAACTAAAAAGTTTAGTAAATTGGCCCCATATTATATAAACAAGCGCAAGAAGATAGATCAGCTATAACCCTTTAGTGCGCAAATTAATTATTTTGGAATTAAGGGTTGAAAAATTACTTTTTAAATTTCTTATTATATATAAAAAGTAATTTTGATAAAAAAAAAATGAAAAAAAATTTTTTTTTTTGGAAATTTGGAAATTTTTGCCGGTTGATATATCGACCATTGACCACTTAGGTTCATATTTTCAGAATATATTTATTATATAATAAATGATCAAATAGTGGCACAAAAATATTATTTATTGTTTGAAACATATTACATATAAGCATATAAAGAAATAATAATAAAAAATAATTCTTTGAGATTGTTTTAATGTTTTAATTTGATTTTTGATTTTGTCGTTTTTTGGCCGATAGCGACAACTTCATTTCATATGGTCGATATATCAACCAAAGAGCTTCCTTGATGACATATTTTGATGCTAAGGATGATTTTATTATGGATAGGTATTGAATTATAGACCGTAATGTCGTCGGTCGATATATCGACCGATTTCGGCCTTTGCGCGCTAAAGGGATAAGCTTGGCCTTTTTGTTGTCACTGCTTAAAGGCAAATTAGTTTTACTTCATTGTTATTTGAGAAGTGCTTAAATTAATAGTTCAGCGCTAGTACTATCCACTGCATCTAAG
The DNA here is from genome assembly GCF_051122295.1 of Plectrocnemia conspersa. Lineage (NCBI taxonomy): Eukaryota > Metazoa > Arthropoda > Insecta > Trichoptera > Polycentropodidae > Plectrocnemia > Plectrocnemia conspersa. Next base: position 6,519,078 of record NW_028277176.1, on the reverse strand, counting down.
GATCGCAATAATACCAATATAACCGAGAGAAAATACAGTCAATACCGGTATTGATATTTTTTTAATTGGTAATAAAAAAGACCGAAAACAAATTGATCCATTCATTCAAATTCGAACTAAATGATTTGTTGTATTTATTGTAGAATGTTAGTACATGCTTGTAAATTTTGCGAAAAGATCCAATGTTTCAAGAGTCGGAACATTATATTTAAAGATATTATATGAAGATGTTAATGAACTATTATCGTCTTCATATTTTTCTTTGGAAATATTATAAACAAGCAAGTCAAATTTTTAATTAAATTGCCGATATTTATTAGCAATTATTTTTATGGTATTTTTTAAATTATTTTTAATGGTATTCAAACATAAAAGAACATATGTTCTTTAATTTATATTGTGTTTTACATATCAAAATGAATGGTTATAATATAATTTAAATTTTGATTGATCATTACAAATTACATTTTTTTTATATGAGCCGTTGATTTTAAAAGTAGGGCAAGTCCATATTTTGTTATTGTTGAATAATTAATGATTTGCGTTTCAACTGATTTAAAAATATTAGTAAGCTTATTTTATATTGTTAACCACCAAAATTAAAAATAATTAGAATTACAAAAATACTATATCGCTACTAAACAAAAATTTGAGAAATTAGATATAGTGGTGATATTATATTTATTATATGATATTATGAGAGATTTAAAAAAAATACGTCAAGTCTTTTCCAAAAAAAAATTTAAAATAATATAAACAATTTCGCCAAGTGAAAATGAAATACATAAGCAAGTATTTAGGGTTACTATGACATATGCAGTAAAAAACAATGAAATAGAAGTTTTTAATTTAATTTAAAAATATGTCGTTCAAGTTATAAATTAATTAAATTTTTGCTTAGCCGTGCAGCTTAGTTGTAAAGTAGTAAGGTCTCGCAACATTGCTTCGAAGTTAACGTTATTTTTTGCCCTAGCTTAAGTTTGCAAACTTCTTGTCTAAAATAACACCGCCATCCATCTTATGCACACGACACATGGTCGGGTTATAAGTACAAACACTTTATGTTCCATCGTAAATGTTACCTTTACGACTAAACGTGACTGGCGAGTACATAATATTATTGTGGACACATTAAGGACGTTTTGAACAAACAACACAGCTAAATAATTATTATTATTTTAAATTATATTATTTAAAATTTTCGTAATAACTGATAAATAATACTTAAATTAACATATAGCTTGTACATATAGAGAATAACTGACTGCCTAAGAAACTTATAAATTAGAGATGATAATAAGAGTCAGATATATGACATAACAAGGGTGGCAAAGCTTGATTACGTTTCGTTAATAATATGTAATTTTTTAATAATTTTAATTTTCCACCATTTAAAATATTTATTATGGCTTTGAAAATTTATTTTAAAATCCAATAGTTTATGACCGTAGGCACTTGTTAAAATATGTTTGTCATTAGCGTACGCGTATCTTAATCATTTTATGATAGTTTGCATACAAGTTAAAAAGAAACGGCCTGAGTAAACTACCTTGAGGAACTCTAACTAAAAATTCAAGTGATATGAGCATTTATTATTTAAAAAAATAACATAGCTTTAGTTATTATTTAAATAACGCTGATGCTTCTCATGTATCAGCGTATTAAGTATAACATTTAGTGGGGGACTTATATTTGTATAGTTTGGGAATAAAACTGTCAACCATACCGTAAATTTTGACATTAAAATTAGTACATATTTGTTCGTCAAATGCGATACTAAAAGCGACAATTTATGACACTGTTTAACAATGAAGAAATATATATTATGCAAAATAATTAACGCTGTTATGTTTACCTCTAAAGATTATGTACTATTTCAATACGTCTGCAAAATTTTTTTATTCTAAATAAAAGTTTTTAAAACTTCTTAAATTGATGCATGTGAAATCGGACATGTTAAATTAATGTAATAATTCAAAGCACATACTGCAGATGTTATATAGATTAGTACTTAATGTATTTTCTCATCTTAATCCGTTATTTAAAGTTTAGCAAACTCTGAACATTATTGTTTGAAGAGCCATATTATAATTATCATTATATACTTAGGATACACAGATATATCAAGGTATTAAAAATTAAATATTTATTTTTAACATATGTTTACTCGTAGTTAAATTTGTTTTCCTTTTTCGATAAACAATTTCCAAAATTTGAGTGAACCAATTAAAATTTCAATAACGGTTTTGTTAGTTTTTAATATACGTTTTTGTTGATGTAAAAATGATTGCTATTTTCAAATATGATGTTTAAAATAACATTAAGGTGTATTCAAATAACGTTTTGTTGATAATCTATAATGTATTAATCAAAAAATTTAATAGATGTTATCAATAATATATGTATGAATATTTTATTTATTTTGCCAATAAATAACATTGCTAATATTTTAAATGATCACAAAATGTGGTCCAATTTCATAAGAAATAGGTATCTACCAAGGCTAATGAGAAAACATAATTCTATTTTTGTATTATTTTTATTACTTTATATACAATAAAACAAGACTATGCAATAGAAAACATTGACAGCAAAAAAATTTGTTGATTTTGTAGTAAAAATATTAATAAATAAATTACAATTATAAAAAAATACTTTTAATTATCAAAGGAGGTTTTTCGAGACCAAATTGGTACAAAACTGTACGAGTTGTATCAGAAGCTCAACGTCGTAAAGTATATTAAAATATATTTTAGGTGGGCTGGATTTCTGTTACAAATAAACAACGCAATCACCGTTTTATAAATCTTAAGACAAGAGAAGCGTAGACCTTAATTGATTTGGTTTTAATAAATATAAAAATATCTTCTAAAGCTCCGCATTAGAAACTAGTTCTGCGTAGCCAATAAAGTGAATCGAAGAATAATCTTTGACAGAGTCAAGATTACCAATTGTCGATATAAGTCAAGAAATGAAAATCAGTAACATTATTTTACAAGATATATGTTCAGATAACAAATCTAGGTTTAATTTGCAATATATAATATAAAGTAATTATAATGTATTTTTATATAGAGAAGAAACTAAATACTATTACGATTTTAATACATTTATATAACAACGGTGCTTGTGCAAATACTACTTGAAAAAGCTATGAGAGTTTGTGCTAGAGTAAGCATGAATATATTAAACGTTTTTCTATGTAGTTTTTTGCTCTACGTTTGAAAGTTTACGTGCTTGGATTCCACATTTAAAAATTAAAAAATGTGTTACTTCAGCGATTTTTAAAATTATTTTACATTTTATTCATGAAAACATTAGTCATTTATTATTTATTTGTTTAAAGTTATAAATAAAATATATATTTAAAAAAAAAAAGTTTATATTTATAATAAAGTGTGTGCCAACATATGAACATTGGAACACTAAATAACATTGGATCGATAATCCTACATAGGTGAATAGGTTAAGCAATCTATAGTTTTCTTGATATATCTGAATGATTCAGAGTTTTCGAATTTAAGTTATGCTACATATTTTTAAAGATTTCATTATTTATCTTGGAGATAAATGCGAAACTAGTTGAATAAAATAGATAAGCAAGGTTTCAAAAGAATGACTCTCAGCGATATCCACAAACCTATACTATTTTTGTTAGACATACATATGTATGTAAATATCGTAAAGTAAAAGATATAAAAAGGAGAAAGACTTTTCGTAATTATGCATTTAAAATAAATTACATTTTTTATGAGTAATAAAAAATAGGTTTATGAGTAATAAAGATAACTTTCGTTTGATTATGCAATATACGATACTAACTGTCAAATAAATATCTATATATTGTCCAGCTTTATTTTTATTGAGCATTGCATTTTAATATTATATATATGTTTAGAGGTAAAAAGATTATACATTACCATAGTTGGTTTAATAGAAAAAAATCGTAGGAGCTTCTTAAATATCAGTCTCACTGTCGTGAGTAGAGTCTCCAATTCGAGTAATCGAGTACTCGATACTCGAGTATACTTGTCTATTTTTCAAGTACTTGATAATCGAGTATTTTGAAAATTACTCGATTAATACTCGAAATTAAAAAAATTTGAAATATTTCAGAAACAAAATTAACTTTAACTCGGTCCGGTAAAGGTTAACGTCTTGCTTTTATTTGGCGTTTATGCCCGAAGTCCCGAGTTAGAACGGTTACTATCAGGTATAATTTTTTCATAGTTCCATAGTTGCATAGTTCCGGTCGTCGGCTCTGTTAGTGGGTACGACGGAGAAATTTCTTTTGTGTTTTCTGTCTGACAGTCCCGACTTACCTAATTTATGGCAATGAACAATATGAAATATCAAAAAAAAAAAAAATTAGGTTTTATGACTATGCAGTTGTAGCGTAAAGTGTTGTAAATTGTTTATACTGATCCCTCAACTTAAAATATAAATCAAAACAATTGTGTGTTTTAAAGGCATTTAAAGTAAAGTCAGTTCTTTGCGAACCGTTTAGCTCTAGAGTGAAAGGGATTCACCCAAATACATCTTCGAAGGATATAGATTTAAATTTTTCGCATTAATCAGAAGGATTAGAAGATTGTATATTGTTAAGAAAAAAAATCTATTCAAGAAGAATTACAAAATGCTATTTTGTCAATAGTCGAAGGAAATAAGAGAAAAGCAGAGTAGGGAATGAAAGAAGAGAACACAAAAAGAGAGTTCAAAAAATGTTATATCTATAAAAAGCGAACAGATAAATTAGAAGCCTTATCCAACGCGTTAATGACAATAAGACCAACATCAACAGCAACGGAAAGGGTTTTTTCCATAACGGGAATAATAAAACCAAAGGTTCGCAGTAATATTAAATTCGAGACACATTTTTCATTATTGTTTTTAAAAAGTATGTTCTTGAAGTTAAAATAATTGTAAAAATTAACATACCAAGTATTTTATTTATTTATTTATATGTGCACGAATTTGAATAATAGCTATTTTGGTACATTTGGTAAATACTCGAAAGTACTCGAGTACTCGAGTATTTTAAAATTTTAATATTCGATACTCGAGTAGTTGATGGTTCGAGTAATTGGAGACTCTAGTCGTGAGGGACCGATATTTTATCTATTTTTAAAATTGATGGTTAAAACTATTGTGTTGCTGTGTGTTATACAAAATAAATAGGGTGAAATCACACTGCGCGTTCAATCCTAGTGCATTTTTGACTGTTACCGCGTTACTGCGTGAATTTGCGCATTACATGAACTATTATTTAGATTTTGTAACTATTGGTCAAAATGGTTCCATCTATATAAAACTACTTAACATTTTCAACTCATTTGAAGATAGGTTACCAACATTCTATAAAATTCAACATTAGGTTTGAAACTTAAGTATTTATTAATTATACTAAATATTGTTCGAAAGCTAGATGATGATAAAATTAAATACTATATTACGTTTTAAAATAGTTTTAAAACTTCACTGAATAATAATATAACAAAAATACCAAAAGGTTGCAACATAAAAAATAATATTCTGTTACACTTCTGCTCAAAAATATGACTGGTAATAACAAATATTTTGATGTATCTTACTAATACTACAACACAATCGTTGTAATTAAGCCGGTGCTTAATTACATCTACCAATTTGAAAAAAAATAATAAACAGAAAATATTGCCCACCTAATTTTTGGCTTAAGACCAAAAGTAGACAGTAAGCACAAAAATATAATTAATTTTGAGAGCTTTATCTATTTTTATGAAAAAATATTTTGATTTTTTTTAATGTAAATGTATTTTCTGTGTAGCCTTGTATATATTTTTTATAAAATAAACTAAGTTCCTTAAAATTTCACTATATTTGTGATTTATACTATTAAAAATATTTAAAATCTATAATTAACTAAAAACATTTGAAATCTTTATTATAATAAAAAACATTTTTTTAGATGAAAAATATTTTGAATATTACTTGAAAATTTATTCTGTTAGTAAATGGGATTCTCGCAACACTATAAGTTTCTTATATTAGTAGTTTTTATTGATAGCGCTTCGCACGTTGTAATTGTGATAGTGCGAATAATACTTATTTTTACATGTGTTTTTAAGAAAATTTTTAAAAATTCCCTAAAATTGCTATAAATTGACAACGTTTGCTAAAATTAAATTACAAATTTTTTCTGTAATAAAAAGTTAGTAAAAATCTACATTATTAATATAATATTTTTTTTAAATAAAAAATATTTTTATTTAATCTGAATATTTTTTTTAAAACTTGCTGATTTTTCTACATATTTCGATAAGTGTTTTACATTTTGAATCGGTAAAGACAAATGCGAAGTTTTTTTATCAAACGCGTCAAACCCAGGATTTTCCTAACTGTCAAATTTGCTTTCATATGACAACTTTTCTATCTGTCAAAAGCACGCTGTGCACATCTCAAGTTGTGAGTGACTTCAATTTTAGATTTTTCACTCTCAAGTCAACTTGAGAGTCACTGTCAGCAAGTTTTATCTTTTTATAAAGAACATACTACATAAGTTTGATGGAACTGAATATCCTAAATGTGGCTGTTCAGAAAGAGAAATGCTTGCACAGAACAAAAATTGATAAAAAACCGTAATGTAGATACATATTTTGCCACATCGAAACTAAAAATAACCCACTCTTATATATTTTGACTATCGATTATTTCAGGTATAGAATCACACATTTATAATCATTGTAAAATGTCGTCTATTCGATGACATCCAAAAAATTACTCATTTGTAGGCTGACCATTGGCAGATATATTTCGAGTCGTCACACGGAACGGAATCATCAAAATGAATTTTTTTTTTAAATTATAATGGTCTTAATTTTTTTTATATATGATATATTGGTGTATACAACAACTCACTTATTACTCCAAATATTAATATTAGATGACACAAAAATGTAAAAATTAAAAAGTCAAGCTTTCATGACTGACATTTTAGGACAATTATAAAATAATTGAAAAATTAAAATGTTTGTATCATCACCAAATTATTATATTATATCATTGTTAGTTCTCTTTGGGAATATTGTGTTTAGATTAAATTTACAGTACATTATTTTTATTGTTTATAATTATTTTTTAGAAGTCATGAGCGAGCAATAAGATGACTACGCAAAAATGGAACCAAATTTCTTCAGCTTAATAACCGACTGCATCATATTCATTGTCGTGAAAGACAGTACCCCCAAATATCAATAAATAAAATATTATATGGATTGATAGACATTAACCTCAATCTTGAAATGTTCACGTTTAAAACGTAACTGTTTTTTTTGGAATTCTAATAATTATATTCAGTCAAATCTAACGAATATGTGCGTTAAATAAAAAGCAATATTGATTTTTTTGTATTGAAAATGAAAAAACTTACTTTTTGGTCTCGGTGCCCGTTGACGATATTCAAAATTTGAAGGTTCCATTACGAAGGTTTTTTTTTATATTTATTAATGTAGTTTAATCCGTGTATATTTGTAATCCTTACACGTATTATGTATATATTTAATTTTCATAGTTAAAACGTACCGAATTAATTTGCAACACTCTAAATATTTATATTCAGTTAAATCGAACAACACACACGAAAATTTAATGAAAACTATTGTCACGATGCTGTCAGCCATCTTGTTTGATATGTAGCTGTTTATGTTTCATAGGTCGACTGTTAAAAACAAAAGAATTTAATACCGAAATCAATTAAACAAACTCAAATTTTTATTTTTATTAATTATAACTAAATATCTTTCCTTTGTTTACGTTCACACATAGAAGCGGAAGTGGTTTAAAACAAATACATATATATGTATATACAAGATTATTATAATAATCCTCTTAATTAAAAATATAATGTGTAGTTTTGAATACAAAATTAATTTAACTAAAGTTTGAAATTAATAAATAAATATTTATATTTTTATTAAGAAGGAAATAAAAAAAATTAGCAGTATAAGTATAACGAATAAGGGTTGAATTGCAAATTTTTTATCGGAACGTGGCTGTTTTTTATACTGATGTTAACGACTACTTATCGCAAGTTTATGCTCTATTGGTACAAAAGCTACCTTTTTTATGAATTAGGTAGATAGGAGAATAATTGCGGTTTTTATTTTATTTTTTTAAACGATGTGTCCAATCGAAATGTTATTTCATCGTATTTATGTTACAATTTTTTAAAACATCATTTGCTAATAAAAAAATACTTGACATCAATATATGCTTTAGTGTTTATTTTGCTTCAAATTAAGCGATTGAATTAAAGATAAGAAATAAATAAGCTATTAACACTATTTTTTATGAGTTTAAAACAGGTGTTAAAGCAGGAGAAACGATTAGAAAGCTAAAACATGTCATCTAAGCATGTTTGAAACGGCCGTTAAATATTGTAAACAAATATGAAATATGGCACCTTTGCGATCCATTTTTTGTATTACAAAGTGTGTTATTTATTTTATGACAATAGCACTCGGAGAAAGTCTTAAATAAATTATGTAATATTTTTAGTCAATTCCGTTTATTGTCACGTACGGTCCGGTCCGCATTGTCTGGCATGGATTTTTGGAACCATAACACAAAAACACTTAGATAAAAGTCTATTACAATTTGTATCACGTTAAATAAATAATATTGATTTATAGAATAAAATAATACAATATATAAACATGTATTATCTTGTTAGTTAAAGGCGTTTTATAAATCACGAGTATTTATCGGATTACAATAAATAAACCATGTAAGGAAAATAGGAGAATAATATTTTATTTGTACCAAACATTATTTGTGTTTCAATTGTCATTGCCGTGAGCTATTTAGTTTTTTTTTCTAAATTTTATTTCTATTTACTGTTGGTATCCGTCGAAGTCTTTATTTGACAAGGCCTATTAGAATTATATGTAAAATATAAATTATTATTGGGTATATTATTTTTTTTAAATAGTGAGTCCTCCTAACCTAGTTCCTGTTTGCTTACCAAAAAAAATATGTACTCACCCAAAAAATAATTAGTAACCGTCCTCATCCTCTTATGGGCCAGCACTATCCAGACCACAATCAGATTTCCTCCTGTGGCCACAGCCACCATCCCCGCAAAGAGGACACTCCAGATGAGCTGCCTCCACCATGGCAAGATGAAGCTGGGCGCATTAGCAGTAGAATTCGTAGACGTCGAATTGAAACCGACGCCATAGTAGACGCCAGATTGGTTGAACAAAGATGCGAAGTCGTACAACAAAGTAGCGTTTCCGCTACCGAACTTTTGCTCCTCGTACCATTTCGACTCCATTTTAAATTGAGATTTTATCTACGTTACACTCACACAGGTATTATATAATTTAATTTAATAACTTTCACTAGTATTTACATTTGAAAGATATTTTTTATGGTATATGCATTTTATTATATAAGTTTATAAAAATGTATTGTATTTGAAGCGATTTCTTTCCCCATTAAAATATAAAATTTATATTCGATAACGAAGAAAAATGTATTATTAATTAGGTTCAAATAATACTTTAATCTTTTGTAAAGAAATATTTAAATTAACATAAATGGATTTTTATTTAAACGTCATGTTGATTTCTGAAACAATAAAAATACATAATATTAATTAATGTACAATGAAAATTAAGTTTAATATTATACGAATCAGCTATTACATTTATGTATATATGTGCAAATAAATCACATATGTTGCTTAAATACATATACAGTTACACATTATTGTTCATCAATAATTTTTTTTATATATTAAGAAGCATTTAATTTATATTTATTTTATTAAAACATTTTAAAACTATTGATTTAATTCAAATATTAGTTTTAAACATTATTTATTTTGATATTCTGCAATATTATTGTAGATCTTTTGCAACATGACATGAAAGCGTTACAGAGGGTTAAATACAATAAGAAACTACTAAAGAAGTAGCTAAATACCATACTAAAATCAGTATGTTGTTTAGTTAATTCTTATTTAAAAATAAACGTATGTTTTTAGCGTTTAACTGTGCAAGATGCAGTAATTAATATGTCAATAATAAACCTTAAACTTTTGCTCCAAAAATATTATACTTTGAATGTATTTAAAAAAATCCCTATTTATTATATGTTCATTTACTTGTTACTTAAAATTGAAGATGTAAAAATGCGAAAAAATATGTTATTTTTTGCAAAATACAAATAAGGTTTATAGGGAACGACTTAAGCGCTTCAAAATCCTGCGTTAACTCACAAACTGTTAAGTATATATAATTTTAGACCTACGACTGGTCATCGAGTGAGTGGGTATTCTCCTTGTTGACCGACTTAAAAAGTCAGCTGATGTGTTACCGCAACCTGCGACAGTAACCTGTTAATTATTATTTTTCATATTATACATATATGATTTTCTCTACGAATTGAATAAATAGTAGATTCTTTTTTATATATCCAATAAAGCCTAGCTCAATTTAAATTAATCAACATGATAAAAAATCTAAAGAAACTTAATCTGTAATGATTGATCATAATTTTATTTGTTTCAATTTTTTAGAAACGATATTAAAAATAAAAAAAAACAAAGGTGCATATAGGATTTAAATTCGGCAACGTCACAAATGAGCGCGGACAAATCAGCGTGCGTCAAAATAGCGCTGCATTATAAGCGCTGCGTCATAAGAGCGTTTACCAAAATAGCGCTGTAACAAAATAGCGTGCGTCAAATGCGCAGACAGCCATATGAGCGTTTGACAAAAGAGAGCACGTCATAAGAGCGCAAAAATACTTTGAGAAAATCAAGTAATGAATATTTTAGGAATTAGGTATACAAAATATATGTAAATTGTGAGAAATTTCAAAAAATAAAAATTCACGAGATATAGGCGGTAAAATTAGTATTTTATGTGCCAGAGCGTAATGACTATTAAAATGATTAGTCAATAAAAACATTATTATTTATTAATTATTACGTACATACTCAAGTATGGCTCCCCATCCCCATACGTACGATATACATATATTTTTATTAAAATGAAACGCTGGTTTTGAATTTATCATTAGATTTGTTCTGTAATGTTTCACTAAATTAACAAATAATTGTCTACTCGACTAGCAATAAATGCGTACAGTTATAGGGCAGGTATATTAATTATATGCGATAAATTAAATATAATATTCAATTTTCACAGCATCGCGGTTGGATCTTGGGGTCCTTCGGCTTAAGAATCTGATGGAAGGAACACGAAATTCACAAAAAATAGTTTAATCGTAATCGTGAAAAATTCAGGTCTCTAGTAATAATATCAGACTAATAAAAGAATCATAAAGATTTACCAATTACTACTTTAGGTCTTATTATCGTAAACATAATTTTAATTTAAGTATTTAAAAAATCGTAAGTAGCTTCCTTTTTGATAATTATACAATCTTATATATAATTGTTCTAAGTATGATTAAATTGAATTCAGCAAAATGAATGTTTTAACTATAATTAGATTTTAATAATATTGTTCATATAAATAAACTTGAAATCTTCGACATTATACTGTAAATAGGTCAACAACAACAGCAAGGTGACCTTCGCATCACTCTCGCATTAAAAAAACAAACAACTTGCATTAAAATAATTCGAATTAGAGATAAATATTTTAAAAATAGACAAAGAGGTGAATGACATTTGTTATTTTTAATGAAGCATAACCTTGAATTGTCTGGATGCATCTAGAAATATTTAAAAAAACACTAGTAGGTATGCGACTGCGGTCTTAAACGGTCGAATAAATTGTTTTGTTACATTTTTCTCGAATAAGTGTTCTCGTTCATATTTTTTTATAATAATATCCGTTTCGATGTTTTTAATTAAAAAGTGATAGTGTGATTCAGTGTATGTGTTAGAATTAAGCAGTGTATAATTCAAATTAGTGTTTTAATATTGTTGCTATGCAAGGCACCGTTGCACCAGTATTTTTCCACTGCGTGCAACAGACGCGACGTGCAACCGTCCCCTTCCCCCGCGGGCCTCGCGGGAGAAGGGACGCCTATTGACGCCGAAAGCGCGAAGCCCGCGAGGATATTTACAATTCTAGGAATCATGCAGTTGAGAAGGTAATGTCTTTATAATTTTCTGTGTCATATAGTTAACCCTTTGTGCTAGTAACTCGACAATTGGTCGACATCGTATTCCAAGCGCGTTGCACTCAAAACTTTCAATGCATTTATTGGCTTTGCTTTCGAGCTAATTTTGCCAATTTCAATTTACAAATGGTAAAAAAACTTTCCGTAAACACATTTTAGTAATATTGAATTTTCAACTTATGCAAATAACTCAATAATCTTCAATTTACGAGTGTAAGTTTATTGTAAAAATTTTCATCGGAACATGGCCGGACGGTTGCGGTATTAAGGCCGGACGGTTGCGACGCGATACTTTACAATTATTGCTCCTTAATGATTTTTTCCTTCAAAGGGTATCTATATTTTTATGATATGGGATAAAACGGGATTATATGCTCTAATTGTGCATAATTCTCACTTAATATTGTGTGTCTGTTATGAAATAAAAACGATTTTGGTATGACGGAAAAAAAGAGCGAGATGCAAGCAAAGCTCGCTATCTCGCTCGCATTATAAAAATCAGCGATTGACAACTATCGACAACTCAAATAATAATATTATTCTCTATTTATTTATTTATAAATACATATATTGATTTATTTTTACAAATTATTCATATAATTAAGAATGACGATATAATAATGTTATTACTGTGACAGTAATAGTAGTAGGAACGATATCTAACCACTTAAAACAAGATGGATTATGCTTATTTTAATCTTAAATATTATGACAATTAATTATTAGTTTATTATTATTATTTGTAAGCTAATAAAAATATTGTTTTTAAAACAAGTTTATATATGGTCCCCTTTTAAAATTGTAAATTCTACAATTTTTTTTTTAATTTTCATTTTAATTTTTAATTTCATTTATTTTCTACACTTTCTGGATTGATAGTGCAGCAAGAGCATTTAGTATGATTAGACTATTTCTACCAATATTAAATCTTGTACAAGTTTCAAGTTTTAGAATTTTCTTTTAATGTAATCATTTTTTATGACAAATTTAATTCTTTTTTTAAAAACTGTTTTAATAAATTCCTAAATATTTTGGTATGTCCAAATATGGTTTTAATTTTAAATATCATTAGGAAATAACAGTATTTTCATATTTCCAAGGTATCGGGTTTTCTAATAAGAAATTACAATTTTGTAGTGCAAAATGTTGTAGTGGTGTTTTGCAAAAAAATTAATTATTCGATTTTAGTGATTATTTTTAATATTTTTCTTTAAAACCACAAGATTTTATGTCTATCTTTATCTTCTAAATTATAATATCTAAAAATATTGGGGCGATATTCAAAGCTAGTTATAGATATAAAGGGTATTTTGTCAAATATTGTAAATCTTACAGTATTATTTATAGTATTCTTAATCTCACTGATGTATATCGTATGAATGGAAATGGGGAGCCATACTTTCGTATGTACGTAATGATTAATAAATAAAAATATTTTCATTTACTAATCATTTTAATCGTCATTATGCTCTGGCACATAAAATACTAATTTTACCGCATATATCTCGTGAATTTTTATTTTTTGAAATTTCTCACAATTTACATATATTTTATATTCCTAATTCCTGAAATATTCATTACTTGATATTCTCCAAGTATTTTTGCGCTCTAATGACGCGCTCTCTTTTTTAAAGCGCTCATATGTCTCTCTGCGCATTTGTCGTACGCTATTTTGTTACAGCGCTACTTTGGTAAACGCTCTTATGACGCAGCGCTTATAATGCAGCGCTTATATGACCGCGCTCATTTGACGCACGCTCTTTTGACCGGCTGCCTTTAAATTCAAACATTCGTTACCAACTATAGCATTGCTTAATCGCATTGATCAAAAATATTTGTCATTCACTGAATATAGAGTGAGACATAAAGAGCGTATTGATACGCCGACGCCAACTGGCGCGTCCTGACACAACGTCGATGCAACTTTCAATCCAGAAAGGATAACGCCTCTCCCTGATGTCGACGGCTTGGTATCGACACAAAAGAGAATCTGTCGACCTATTTCTACAATTTTCACGAACTATATTATTTTAATATAATTGAAACAAACTAAAAATATTGTTGAAAAAGAAATATTAATTCAAGTTAATATTTACATTTTACCATTTACATATAATATAAAATTTCAAGTCTATTAAAAAATCTTTCTAATAAAATTCTTGTTATAAATTAAAATAAACGCATTTGATACTGATTTTTTTAAATAAAATTTTTGAGAAACATTTTTTAACCAGCTGACTTTCGTAAAGCAAAAATTATGATTTTAAATTACTTTTCCCTAAATTTTTTCCCGATACGCTAATATATGTATGTGTGAATTATTTTAGACTAGATAAACATAGTATATATCTTTGGATCGTCTTCGTAGCGTGGATTTTGTAAATGTAGCTAATCCTAATGCTTGGTTGACTGGTTATTTCAAATAGTCGAAATGAACTTGGGTTAAACTCCGAGCTGATATTTCCTGCTACTAAATATTGACTCTAAGTAATTATTATATAATATATATATATATCATATATGTATTATACATACATGTTTATTGATAGCGATGTTTATTCATAAAACAGTTTTTTTAACAACAAATTAGTATTAACAATAGTTTAAATATTTTTGATTTACTTAAGAATCTAAAGTAATGAATATAAATCTGAAATAATTATACCACTGTTATTACTAATTTATTTAAAAAAAAATGTACTTAAATTTTGGAGTAAGCAAATATAATCTAGCTTTGATTATTACAATACGAATATATATTTAATTTATAACCGTGTATAATCAATCACTCGTTCTCTGACAAGCGATATTTTTTTTACTAAGCCGTTCGCTAAGCCTACATTCCACAAGATCAGTACTTGATCAAAAAATATTTATTAGCCTTGTAACGTTATTTGCCTTAGTATAATTTAGTACGAAACTATTTGGAAAATATTCAGCTCTAAAAATAAATCGTAAAAGGATTCGATTCACCCGGCAGCTATAATAATTTAATAAAGAAAGTTTTTCCTTTTGCGTACTAACGTTGTAAGATTTGAATGGCACTTTGCCGGTATTGAACGCTTTTTTCCATTGCAAGAATCCCATGCGGCTCTTGTGTATAAATGTCTCAAAATACACTTTTTGGCCTACGAAGCGCCAAATAAATAGACATTAACAATAAAGACGCCTTCTGAGACTCATGTTTCAGATTCCGGGTCTTAAACAAACACATTAGTGGTGCAGGAGGGCAAAGCTCCCCAGGGACCTCTTTCTCCGCACGTATCCTGCAGCCGATAATAAAAAATCCAAAGTCCTTATTTTTACCTCTTGTTTTTGGTTCTGAGCGGAAAATAATTGGACCTTATAAGAGTATTTTTTATGACAGATTTCGAAAACGAACACCATTACTTTTATTATTTTATCCAAGGGTTCATATCTGATTGACAGTAAACGGACTATGTATTGTCAGATTTGTTTGCTCTCGGAATTCGTGAAAAATTTTATGTTTGGAGCTACGTGTGGCGTATCACGAGTCGTATGCAAAATATTTAACCACGTTTTCCCAGATAAAGTGCCTCTGTTAGATTAAATTGAAATATTTGGGAATTAATTATTAAAAATAAACCATAGGAAATATAAATTTATTTAAGTCCAAATATATATTTTTGACTAACATAAGGGCCTATTTATTGTGGCTATCGTCAAATCAGAACTATGGTATATTATAGAGTAAGTAAGTTATACATATAATATGTATATTTTTAATGCCTAAGCACAAACGTCGTCAGGGTTAATCGGTTTTATAATATAAACGTCGACTTAGATTTAAATTGTTCGCTACAAAAGAGCTTTTAATCATAATATATGTATGATTTTTGGTTAAATCATTTATAACGCTCTGACAGAAACTTTCAATTTTAAACCTATTAATAAATCACACGTCAGCACTGTCATCACGTTAAAGGTATTTTATTAAAAATTAAAGTATGTGAGAAAGGAAAAGACCTATGTAATAACATATTACGTTGACTTTTATGCATGCATTAAAAAATGGATTCTTGAATCAAAAATATCGTATTTTTATTTATATATAATGATAACTCAAATAGTTTTTCTGTTATAAGAAAACAATATCATCGATTGTGATTAATTTGGTATTAATTGAAAATACAAATTTATTATTTTAATAATTTAATTAACGCTAGATCTTTTCCAAGCTTTGTTTTACAATGAAAAATTTAATTGGGATTTAACACATAAAGGTCGTGAAAAATAAATTACATTGTAGGAATTTTGGGATAAATTGTTCGACTAATAAGTACACAGAATGTGTGATTGGATCTTTGGTTGTCGTTGATAAATCGCATTCTATTTTAATATAATTCAAAATATATTCACCTCAAGCTACTCAATAGGGTTCATAAATAAATATTATGAAAGTAGCTTCAGAAATTAAATTTAAAACAAATATATAATATTTTAATACTTTTAAGTGCAAAAAAAAATTGTTTATTTTTATAAATCACAATATGTGTATTAAAAACCAGTTAATTTATTATAAATTGCATATTTATTGATTAAAAAAATAGTAACATAGAAAACGTTTAGAGTTTTAAATTGGTTCTTAACTTTGTTTTGATTGTTCCTGATGGTAATCGAACCCGCTCAATATGCTTTTCATTTCAAGTTACAATTGGAAAGGTAATGAACCACTTTATCAGAATAGAATTCATGAGTATTTCAAATTCTACCCATAGGTGAATTTTTTGTATTTTGTATATCAAAAATGTATATCAAACTATCTATATAAAAATATATTACTTTTATAAATAAATTAACAATGTGATTAACTTATCGTTGTATCATTCGTTTTATTAAATTGATAATCATCTTCTAAATGAAACATAAAATACTTACATATAAATATATATAAAATATATACTATTATTTATACAAAAGAAAAAGGCATAATATATTAAAATATTAAATATATCATTGAAATATTTAATCCAAAATCAACATAAAATAATATGTTGGATGACAGCTGTTACCATGCTTGCGACTTTTATATCGCAGAAAATGTTTTAAATTTGCTTTTTAACCCTTTGAATAATGAGTTAATTTACACACATTTGTTAATTTGTTAGACAGTTAATTATTACGTATTTTTCCATAACTATTTGTTGTTTTTTATTTATTATTATTTCTTATATTTCATTTATGTTATTTATTTATTTTTTTGAAAAAGAAAAAACACTTTTCTAGTATTCAATTTATTTTACATATTTTTATATATTATTTGCCTTTGAGTTTTTTTTAATCAATTCAGAAGCTTATAATATTTTTTCATGTTCATTTATTTAGTACTCTATAATTCATTACTATTATGTCCTATAAAAATAATTTACATTAAATCAAATTATTTATATAAATATGTTTTTTAAAAATATTTTTTTAGTTATGTATGTAAATATATAACTATCTGCGGTACCGCAAAACAGTGAAGGATCCACCAACGTACATGTACGGCGATACCGCTCAAAAGGTTAAGTAAACTAAAAGGATGCTATTAATGATTATATATTAGCACATACGCTCGTAAAACTACCCTTTTGTGCGTAACATATCATAGACAATGCGTCTATCCAGTGTAAAAACCGCTATTGTCATCTTTCGTTAGTTGAATAATCAAACGATGGTATTGACTCACTAGCATCTGTATATGCAATTCGATAGATTTATATCGAATCAAGAGTATAAAATATCTGTTACATCGCATAAGGATTTATTGTTTTTTTTATTACACCTTAATTGTCATCGTTTCTTATTTAATTTTTAGCATATCTAATCCCTTTGTAATTTAATGAGTTGCTCTTGATTAGTAGTTTATTAATAATAATAAGTTTGTGTTACTTAATTATCATTTACATAAAAAAATAAATAGCATTCGTCGCTATTTATATCATATTTAAAGATATTATCTTTAGAAATAGGCTGATATATGCATCAAGTAATACTATTAGTATATATAAAACTGTCCGATTCAGAATAATTGCCTTATTTATATTTATTGCGTTCATTAAGGGTTGAAAAAAGTTCAGTTTTTATCTTACATTTTATTATTTATAATTTATGATTATATTAAAGGCATACTCTATTTATAGCCAAGTAAGTGAAAGTTGTGAAAATACTTTGTCGTGAAACATAAGAATCTTTAAAAATTTTTATTAGTTGGATCAAAGAAAAGAGCATTCTAGTGTCAAAGTCAGAAAGTGTTTTTTTTAAAAGACGATACAATAACAAAAGATTTTGTCTTGAAAATTTTGTTATGTAAATATATGTCTATAAAAAGAGGCAGTTTTATTTAATTACATATTTAAAATAAAAAAATACAAAAATGATTTTATGTCATATTTTTGATCATACTGGTTTACAATATTGGGTAACATCTATATATTTTTTTATGGATATTAGAATAGATAGTTTATTAAACTAATATTCAAATTATACATACGTACATACATAAATACTACTACTACATCAGTAAATAGTCATTTCCATAACCTTAAACAATTCTCTGCTTGCGCAAATATATGCAAAGTTGCTGTCGAGTGTGTACACTCTCTGGAAGACCGAAAGAAGATTAGCTAATGGTATCCTTGCCGGCTTTCCAACCATAAAACTGACGAAGTAAATAATCCCAGGAAAGATGTAACGATTACCGATACGAGCAATTTAATTAAACTAATGGTCTGTACGTTCTCGGGGATTCAGACAACTAGCAGATGACGACACAACATGTGTATTTATGTACACTAGAAGGGGAATAAACACGTTACTGGTAAAATTACTTAAGCATATTGCCGGCATATTGTGCGGGATATAATCCGTTGTCGTTATTCAATTATCTTTGATCTATAAAATCGTGTTATACTGTACGTACAGTGCTTGAACGTACCCGAAGGATCGTGTTAACGCTGAAATGACTAAAACTTTTCCTATAAAACGTCTACCCACTAAATAAGGAATTTAATCTTCAAATATATATATAAAGATCTTAAGAGGTATAAAATATTAAAATTAAAACAAACCGTAGTTTTTTATACTATTATATATACTTGAGAATCCATCGAGTGGTCTTTATTTTAAGTCTCTGTTGTGGTTGTTAATAATTCAAATAATAATTAAGGGATTCGTGTCTGAGAGTAGGTACTTTGGTCACCGTTGATTGCCAGTATTGGACCTTTTTTGTTTATTAATTACTTTTAAAAGTCTGTGTGGCTATTGTGCAAATCTGGGTGATCTACCGATTTCTAATGTCAGTTTGAAAAACTTTCTTCGTTTTTAATATTTTCAAAAACAATGTTAAAAATATTAAAACGCTTTCATGTTTTAGCACAATAAAAATGTGAAGCAGTAATTAAAATAAAATATTTATTTGCCAGTGTTAAAGTTATATTCTTATAGTTATAAATCAAATAATATATAATTTATTATTGAAAGTGGTACTTTTGCAACTTGTATTGCTGCTAAGTGACTGGAAAAATATTTTTTTTTGCATATATAGTATTGAGGTACTAAATTTACATTGAAAAATACATGTCAGATATTTTATATATTTAGATCTATACATTTTTTGCCACAAAAAGAGATTTTTTGTAGCTTGTGGCGATTAAAAATTATATTTAATGATTATTATTACTATTTAACTTACTTGTAATCAAGCAAGTTAAATGTTGCTAATTTGAACCATTTAAATGTATTTGAAACATATTTTTTCTCTACTTTTATTAAATGTAAATATTATATATAAATATTACAAAAACAGTTTTTTAGTTTATTTTTATAAACTTGTAAACTAGTAGTTTCAAAAAAACTATCAATAAATATTTATATGTTATATTTAAATTTAGATAAATGTTATTTCATAATTATTATTTTAAACCAGAACTTTTCAGTATATATTTATAAAATTTGCATGTTAAATATTTTTTTTTATTAATATATAAACTATAATCGAGAACAAAAAAATTAAATATATAACGAAATTAATTATATATATTTATACTACGTATTATTCATCCTAATATGTGATGCAATCTTAACAAAAGTTAATATTTTAGTACTTTCGCAATCAAAAATATTAAAAAGCGATAACAATTTTTTTTCACGATAGAAATTATTAGGATAATTAATCTTATTTTATTAAATCAGTTTTTCAACATTTTGCTATAAAGTTAAATTTTAGAGCTTTTTAAAAAATCATTAAAAAAAGTTTATTTAACCGATTTTTAGACACATAATATTGATTGAAAAAATTAAAGCATTTTATTAAGATAAAAAATAATAATATTTGAAAAATAAACCATTATATGTAGTTTTTATTTTGGTAAATCCAACGTTAAACCGTTATACATCATCATCTATTTTCGCTGCGAGCACCTAGTATATTAGTTTGACAGGCAAAATTAACTAGAAAAATAAAATAACATCTAACGTAAAAAAGGTTAAACATATATAGCCGTAAATATGTATATATATATATTAAAATATAAAAAAATATTTAGATTGATATATCGATTAATGCACAGTTAGACACTGGAATAATTAAATGCTTAAAATAAACCATTATAAAAAATATTTTAAGAAAAGCAAATTATGCAATATTTTTACGTTAAAATTATTTTTGTTAATTTATTTTTAAAGAAGTTAGATTTAAGATAAATCTTGTCAGTCCAATGTTCATATTGTATACATATAACACGTACAAGAGTTCAGCGCTTATGTTACTAAACTTCCAACGGAGCTTTAATCCGATTTCTTTCCGAAATACTCTCCTCTGGGAGGTAAATCCGAAGTTTTTTTTATCGAAATATCCCTATATTGCTTCGGTTGGGGCGTTGGCTTACATAAATGAAGATATAAAAGTTTTATAAAAAACAAATAAATATTACCATTGATTTATTTTCAATATACGCCATACATTATGAACCGACATTAAATATTCACATTTGAGGTAAAAGAATTATTTTTAAAACAATTTAATTGTAATTTTTACTAGTCCATAATAATTTATTTAAAATTAAATATTAAATCTAGCAATAAAGCTTTAAAAAGCTCGAGGGTTTAGCTTAAAGCTCTTGTGGAAAACTAAAAAGCCGAGTTTTTCACATTCGGATAATACCTACAAAAAAAACAGATTGGGTGCTCGAGCCTTTCTCTGACCTTCGGGAATTTAAGATATCGAATGTTGCATTTACTTTTATTGATGTTAAAACATTAAAAAATAATTTTTGAAAATTATCATTAGAAAACATATTGATTATTTATTTAGTAATATTTTCAAAGGAATTTAGTTTAATTTGGGTGTAATTATTGTTTATTAACTTTGTCGTATAAAATTGCTAAATTTGATATTCATACGTTATATTAAGCCACAATTTTCAATTACAGTTCATGTAGCAGAGTAATTTCAAAGAAATTATAATAAATGTATGCTTTTATAAACACAATGAGAATTCGTCGTTTGTGATTGTTTTTAATTGGAATATATGGTTATAAATATAAATTTAGGTATAGAATGATTAATTCTAAAGAAATATTAAAAAGCGAGAATAAACTAATTAACCTATTAACAAAAACAAAGTCTTATTTAGGAAAATTTTTCCTTAAATTTTATGTAGGAAATAAGTAGGCCTTACATTATTGAATTGACAGCCAGATTTTCAACATTTTGCTATAAAGTAAAATTTTAAAGCTTTTGAAAAAATCATTAATAAAAGTTTATAGTAAACTCAATAGATTTTTTAGTTACTTAATATTGTTAAAAAAAAATTAAAAGCATTTTAATAAGATAAAAAATTAAACATATAAAGGTTAAAGTAACTATTATTACGACTAAAGAAATCATTAAAGAATTATAAAACATATTATTAAAAGTATAATTATTTATTGAACGTCAGGAAATACCTCAATGTGATTATACAAACTAATCCTGCTGAAAAATGTGATTGCTCTGCATAGCTCACCAACTTTTAACTGTATTTTGAACAATGTCATGCATAATGCATGTTAAATGCTTTTTTTATTATTTTAATGGTAATCAAGCCACTGTTTACCTTATTATTTAAGCCATTTATTTTTTTCCACAGGCTGTAAAACAAATCTATATATTTTATTTATATAAAGTTTACTTTTTAATAAACACTTAGTTTTAAGTAATGGAACTCATCTGAAATAATTTAAATATTGAAAGACAAACCATTTTAGTAGTATAATTTTATTAATTAGTGAAATAAACCCTCTGTTGAGACATGCCAAGGCTGCGAATGCAGCAGCATTTCTGAGTGCAGGCTAATTCCATTATCGGTCGGTAGGTCGCCACTAGAACAGACCTCGCAACCAGGTGTAATGCCACATGCTCCCCAGGTACACATATGTGTGTCATCAACGTTCTAAATAGCTCTCAATTATGACCGTTAATCTCGTAGCGAGAATACGGATACTTAAAGAGACTAATTAGAAATGTCCTGCCTGTAAGTGGACCCACTCAACCAACCACGATTACTTATACGCGCCCATGCTAATTAACAATTTTCCACTTACACATATTCTAAGGAGATTTTCATGTAATTTAACGGGGGATGATTGTGACGCAATCTGGGGAGTCTATTTTATTAGTTGAAAGTAGAATTATATATCTAAAAATTACAATATTAGATCGTTTAATTTTGCAATAATAATAAATGCATTAATTTTCGACCATCGTGGCGCATTGGGGTAACCTGTTAGGCCACGATGGTCTTAATTTAATCTAAAAAAAATAAAATAAAAAAATTAATATGGATAACTATTGTCTAATACTAATGTTTTATATTTAATTTGATATGCATAGTTTTTGTAACATTAAGAGGTGTGAGACGTATGTGAATCTAGTTACAGTTTTATTGGATTATATTACAATTGCGACAGATGATAAATGGTGAGATGATTTCTTCGAGCTGTGGTTAAGAAGCTGGCGCAGGGATGATGTCCATGGAAGACCTGCAGCAGAGTCTCTGGAGGCAGTTACTCTAGCTGCGATGTTCATGCTTGGGAGTCTCAGGTCGTCTGCCAGGCGGGGTGAATCTGCTAGTATATTCAAGAATTTGCAGGAGTGCTTGGGAGTCTCTGGTCGTCTACCAGGCGGGGTGAATCTGCTAGTATATTCGAGAATTTGTATTTGTGAGTGACTGATTGTGACCGCCTTCTCTTTATCGGAGTCCAAGATTAAGTATTCAGGGCTACAAAGCTTGCTGACATATCATGATCGTGCAGAAATCATCCAGTCAATAGATCTTAGAACAGTGAAATAGGTATACGACTTTAGAAAGCGACATTTGCTTGATTTGTATTGTCCAAAGTCGTATTGAATTTTGTGGATTCAGTGATTTATTATATCCGTGACGTTCTAAAAAGTAAGAGTTTTGATCCTTGCACATATGATATGTTAGAAAGAGGATCATAAATATGTGCAGGTTATTGCCGAAAAGGGCTTCCCTTTTTATATCAGAATGGAAGTCAAAGAATATGCATATATGTTAAATAAAATAAAGATTTCTGTCAGCTTATGGGTATTTTTCTTCAAGCAACGTAATTTTAAAAATTCATTTGTATATTTTTTTGCTCACTGCATTTAAAATGACCTGAAACTTTTAGTTTTATTTGAATGAAACACAGTTTCATTTATTTTATTAATTATTTTTCAAAACAAAAAAAAACATTACGTCTTACCAGATAAAAAGTGTGTCACACAACTAATAGCATTGAAGTCAGGAATACATAATTATGTGGAAAAATTTGCATTTCTATCTCAACAAGCTTCTTTGTCAATTAAGCTTTCTGGTTGTTTCCCTAAAATACAATTGTACTAATAATGCCTTTGAAACTTTGCCATTGCGCTTTAAAAGTAAGCTTAATAGTAGTCATTTGTCAATTATTTTTTATAAGCTTTTCATAAAGTATAAATATTGTAAAGAAATATATAAAAAATACTGGATATTTTAGCCAAAAGCAAATGATCGCTTTGTCTCCAATAAACTTTTTTTTTACATTTTTGTTATCTATTGCAAAGCTGTCAGGTCTAATGGGTTTATCAGAGCTATCTTGCCTTTGTGTGTTGATAGGTTGCTGTAATATCGTACCCTTTTAATCTGTATGTTTGTTTTTCATACCTCGAAAGAAAAATTGCAATCCCGGCGTGGTAGTACATTGTCTCTGGTTTTATTAATGACAGTTGAGAGGTTTTAATATTGTATTTTTTTTCATTTTAAAGATTGTATTAAAATAGTAATATATATTTCGTTAAACATATAATATGATCTGGTTTATATTTCGTTTTATTTTGAGTGCATAATATCTGTTTATATTTATTTATTTTATAAATATAGACAGATCTAAAAATCCTAATAAAATAAGATATTCCATATCTTAAAAATAATAAAATTAACACTTTGAGTAGCGAGTTAAATTATACATTACATTTATTAATTTGTTAGGTAACATCTGTGAGTGAGTTAATTTTACGTATTTTTACAAAATTATTTTTGTTGTTATTATATAGAAGTTTAGGTTAGATAAGCAGTAAAAATCAATATATTTTTAAAGCTATTATAAATTATTTGTAAAATATGGATAAATAAATTACATACTTGCTATATCACACTTTCATATAACTATGACATAAAAAAGTGTCTGATTGTTTGAATTACAAAAAGAGCTTGTAATATTCTAGCACAATGAATATTTTCATTAGCGTTTTAAAAATGTTGAATGGTTGAGTCAAATTGGTTATTATGCGAATATATTCACAAAATTGAATGATGTTCCTTTTTGCTTTAAGGTAAAGAATATTAATATTTTTACTACAAAAGTTAAATTACGAGTTTTATTACAAAAATAGAATATGAGACCTTGGCCGTTGAAAATGAAATGGACGCATTTACAACTTGAAACGATTTATTAAAGAAATCGAAATAATATGTATTTATACGAAAAGTATTCAGTTTTAATTTAATGATTTTATTTTTTTAACAAGTTATTAATCTGTGTTAATAATTAAAGTACTACTGATTTAGGTCGGTCGAATAAAGAATTGTTTTTACATAAATTTAAAACAAACTGTTAAAAAGTAATTTGATTGTTTGTTATACATTTTTTAGAATTATCATAATTTATTATTATATATTATAGATCATAAGTTTTGTTTTTGGTGAGCTTAAATGATTAAGATGCAACGTAAAAGATAAATTTTGTATGTAGTATATAATCTCTTAACTTTTTATCACCAACTGCCTATCAGCTCGTCTGGATCATGACAAAATAAATCCCAGTTTAAGAAGCAGTGTCACAATTAATCCAAAGATGAATAAATTAAATTTTATGATAAAAGATGGTGTGAAATTATACAAAGAGTGGCAAACTCCGGGCTATAAATATAACGGAAATTCATGAGACTCGTTTATAGGATTATACTTTTTGTTAAAATAATATTTTTGAATTTTTTAAAGATTATGTAAAGTTCGTAACATAATAAATAAATTAAAATTAAATAAATATATTTATATAATCACAGTTTAATACAAATTTATTAATTTATGCATATCTAATAATTGGTAATGTATTTATAATGTTATTATATAAGAGTATGTACTATGTAAAATTGCTTCAATTGTTTAGTTAGAATTTTCATAATGAACTGTCATAAACTCAAGTTTAATAATAAATGGTGTTAAGTAAAACATTATAACTTAAAAATTTAACCAAATAACAAGCTTAACCAGAAGCGAAGTGCTCCTATATATTCTCGATAAAGTTTTCGACAAATGTTACGCTTTATGGGTAACTTTCAAAAGCTTGTTGTTAAATGCAAATAACTCACCCACATAATATCATCTTTTGGTTTGTAATATATTAAATATTTGTTTTTATAAAATTATTATATATTTATTATTTAACAAGAAAATGGCTTTAATACACTAGATAGCTGATCTATTAGGAAGTGAAAATTTCCAATCAATTTGTGCTATTTCTATTAAGCTTTTGCGGCAATAAAAAGTCCAGCGCTATCTCCGTTAAACTTTACGCCTTTGCTTTCCCCTAGACAAACTGGCGTTTAAATTTTAATCCCTTAATTAATTGACACAATTAAAGTTAAGTCGTTGGACTATATTTAATGTGATGGATATACAAGTTCCAAATATAGTTTAATTTTAATTTTGTTCTCATATATTATAGTTAGTAAACATT
Organism: Plectrocnemia conspersa; assembly: GCF_051122295.1. Taxonomy (NCBI): domain Eukaryota; kingdom Metazoa; phylum Arthropoda; class Insecta; order Trichoptera; family Polycentropodidae; genus Plectrocnemia; species Plectrocnemia conspersa. Next base: position 6,492,669 of record NW_028277176.1, on the reverse strand, counting down.
GAATCAAATGTATTGACCTCAATGCTGTATTGATGATATTTTATATATACATTGAAATTAAAATAAAAATTATCATGATATAGTAAATAATTTAAATGTTATTTTCTGTAATTTATAATATTTAAAAAAACTGTAGTTTTATGTGCAATAGTATTTTCACATTTTAAAGGTAAAATAAGATTAAATATAAACAAGTTCATGACATATATATTTAATTTATTATTTATAAAAACATTTGTTTATATTTTTTAACATATAATATATTATTTTATTTAATATTTTTGTAAACTCTGGTGAGTAATTCAATGAAAAACTTTTTATTGCTTATAAAACAAACTCTTTTATCAGCATATAAGCGGTTTTCTATCCTTAATACAGCTCTGATGTTTGATACTTGCTTTATTGAAGATCAATTGGGAAAGTTTATAAAACGAATAAAAAAATAGATATGTTATATTCAGTCAATCAGATTCGGACATATGTAATACATAATGTATGTTCATAGAAAGATTGCTTTATTTCAGCTTTAGCTGACAATGTGTTTTGCCAGATACGTAGGAATAGCATTGGAATATTTTAGTGCTTTCTCGGAATACATATAAATAATGCAGCGTGTGTGAGAGCATCAAGAGCAATTGGTGACAGTCTTTTTCCGTTCACATGAATAAATAATCAATTGGAATAAGATTAGAGTTAAATATGCATGGATATTCTTTATAGCTGACAAATAATAGAAAAAAGGTTAAAAATTGTTATGATTGCAATAACGTTAAAAAACAAATTTTATTTATGTTATTGAATTAAAAATAAATGTCTCAATGTCTATAATAATATCAGACATATTATAACATTTACTTATAACTAAATGGCAGTATTTGATAGTTAAATGTATCTTATTTTGGTAAAACTAAATTCTAAAATAATGTTGATATTGTATATAATTAAATATTTATCTATTTAAAATTTAGCGATTCCCGAAACTTTTTTTCCTATTATTGACTTTATTATACTATTTTTATTTTATAAATTCTCATCACACTTTGATTCATATATAATATTGTAAAAAAAGCAAATGGAATAAATTTAGAAAATGAGTAAAAAAACACTTTTATAAATTATAAAATAAGATGAAAATTGTCATTGTTAAGCATATTAATCTAATTTTATAATATAAACTGAATAATATAAGACTTAAAAAAAATATCTGCGAAACGAGTTAACCCTAAGTAATTAAATAAATCATAACCTTAACACAAAAACATTTTTTAATCGTTCAAAAGGCTTTTATTTGACAGCCTTCAGTCAACAGTTGATTTAAGTTAACTAAAAAATAAAATTTTATATTAAATAAATGTTCACTTTATAAAACCCCTAATAACTTATGAACTAAAAAGTATTATCAATCAAAAAGTTAATAAATCTTCTTATACTTAAACAATACAATACGAAACAATACGTATTGTTTCGGTAAAAAATCGTTGTTCTTATTAGCGATATTTTATTGCCAGCAAAATATAACCACAATGGTTTAGCTTATAGGGCTCCACTCGGGAGATCTACTCATGCTTAATAAGGGGGGAATGTACATTATAAAGGCAAAGCTCGAGTTAATTGCTCTATTAAGGCATTTTCTCAATTTGGCAAAGCGTCTGTAGCAGAACATATAAAAATGTTTATACTTTGACACATACTCACGCATTTCAAGGAGCCTAAATATCTACAGTTAAAAGCTTATATTTTTATTACATTAAAATTTAAATTATTATTACATCAAAAAAAGGATTTTTTTTAATGAAAAGAATTATTTAAATAAAAAAAATATTTTACAAAATAATCTTTATCGACAGATACAAAATTCTTCCATCGATCAGTAAAGTTTTTAGTCCCATATTTGTAAGTTAAAATATTCAGAAAGAAATGTTTTAACTTTACTAACAATATTATTTTTTAACATCTAAATTATGTTACAGTGACTTAAATAAATAGTAACCTGATAGTGCTATATTGGGAAAACATGTAGTGTAAGCAACAGTTTTCCATTCATAAGCATTCATTTTTTCTCGTAGTATGAGGCAGGCGCGTCGCATTGTTCTCGTCGCTTAGTGCGTGTGGAACCCACATGTTTCACGCCTTATCAATATTTTTTAATTTCTTTGAATGCTAGACTATGAATATCTTGCCATATTTGTTAACTCCTAAATCGACATCTCTGTATTGGATTCAAATTCTGCAGCTCTCTGGTCATCATCTTCTCTTCCTAATATTTTTTAACCCAAGATTGTTAAAATAATTATGTAGTTTTGACGTAAAATGTAAAGCTTTCTTATATATACCATAAATAGTAATGATTTAAATAAAAATAAGATAACTAGAGTTAGATTATGGCATCTTCTTTGTCTTAAAATTAAATTAAATTTTAGAAATAAATAATACTGATTAATTGATATATGTAATTTACTCGTAAGTAGCAAACCCAGAAAAATATTTAATAATTAATAGTGTTAAATGCTTCATAGTTTATTTGTTACTCGATTTTTATGTGATTCTTTTAAACACTACAAGATATTAAATCTAAAAAAAAGTGAAAGCATTAAGCATATACAATAAAATATAGATAGATAATTCATAATAACTACTGAAAAAACTTTTATCAATAATAATTAAGCAGGAATGAGACCGCAACAAGCTGATTAGATATATAAATGTATATAATGGACACGTCAGATATTGATTTACAATATTACTAAATTAGTAATTTGCTATCGAACCACTTAAAAAATAGCATAGACTACATTTTCTTAAAGCTTTTTGTAATCAATTGTATGTATGTTGACATAATAGATTTTTTGAGGATCAATCTGAGTTCATCTCAAAAACATATCCCATTAATATAAGTCTTGGTATTTGTCGAGGCATAATATGTCAGGGCCTTCAATCAATTCATATCTCAACCTAATGTGCTGCTAGCTATCATTGGACCATATATTTTTATTAATGATCTAGGGGTCTTTGAATGTTTTCTGATCCTTCTATTTCTCATTAACATATGTAACATTTTTTATAAAAATTATCAAAATAAAAAAAATTGATAATATATACTTTTAATGAAAAAACTACTTGCACATTAAAAAATAATAATAACTCTTCCGTAGTCAATAAGCGTCAGAAGTTTTGTATTGTTGTTATTATTATTAAATTATATATTATATCAAAAAAATATTATAATAGTATATTGGGCAAATTGAGATATTTCTGCAGACAGCTATTCATTAGTTACTGGTAAAATTCCTAATAAGAAAGATATAATGCTGCAATTCTAAGGCAAATGATACGTCGAAAAGAAAAACATTTCTGGTTAAGGAAAGAATTCAAGATATTAGAAAAAAAATGGGTCACGCACACATAATATGGATCGCTTGTATAACGCATTACTAACGATTAAGCCTACGTTTACGGAAAGTGAACGTGTATTCTCTACGGCAGGCATATTTATTACAAAAATTAGACACAGGCTCTCAGATACGTCGCTAAATGTATTTATCTTTTTGAAAAGGTTATTTTCCGGACAAATATAAAATATATAATAAAAAATTTGAGAACCGAAATATTTTATATTTATATCTGAATATGTATCATACATACATATATTATATAGAACGAATGGTCAAACTTTTAGGTTTGCGGATCGTTCGGTACTGTAAATAGTTGTTTAACTTATGTTGCCCTTCTTTACAATTATTGAAAAATTCTTGATATATTTTATTTTATATATAAAATATTTTTAAAGTAATAAAAAATAAATATTGATTATGTAATTAAACATTAAAAATAGGTTGCTATATCCTTATAGATTATTTTTTATTAGTATAAGGATTAGGATAAACTAGCAGATTAGTTGTTGGGCCCAAGTCGAAAACTTAATGTGTAATATTGTGGACATGAGCCAAGTTAGTGTAAGTAGCTTCCTTAAAGATTGAGCCGCTGTGGTGAGCGAACAAGTTAACACCGCTTAACAATGCATATCACATCACGCATTCCGTAGGGAGTTTCTTGAGCAAAATTTGTCTAAAACGTACTGGGAGAAAGTACAAAGGGTTTGTCCTTATTAACCAAGGGTTATCGCCGTGCGTCTTACATGCTTATGTGAGGACCAAATTGAATTTGTAATATGGGGCCGAGGTTCCTTTGGCTGACACCTAAAAGGGACCGCTTTTATTTCACACAGACGGCGATAATCCGCATAATTCTATGTGTATATGTACACACGAATGTACAAGGCGACCTATAAAAATATAGTGTACACATGTACATTTTAATAAAGGTTATTCTCGGACCTTTATGAAGAGCAGACACGTACAACGTATAACTTCTCTCATGTAACGTTCTAGCAATATCGGTATTGGAACATAACACTGTACATAAGATTTTACGTCATAAAGATAACTGGATCTATATTAAATTACATTTATTTTCAAATCTGTTCTTATATACAACATTATTAATATCGTTGTTGATGGACTAATAAATAAGAAATGTGTTTATATTATCAATTTTAGATTATAAATGCTATATAGCATATATTTCATTTAGTAAAATATGATTCTAACTAATTTTAATTTTGGCACAATATAATAATAATAATATATGCTATTTAAAGTATTCTTTCAGTTTTGCATTGGTGACTTTTATATAATTAATTTTGATGCGTATTCAAATTTATATTAAATAAATGTAATTTTGCGGCTTTGGCCGGTTTTTATTATCAACGCATTTTTATAAATTAAAATTCAAGTCTGCTGCAGTGGCTGGAACCTGTGGCCTCTGATTATCGAGACCTTACGGACTGCGCTATTCAGACCTATTAATCATATAATATATTGAAAAATAAAATATGCTATTTAATGTATATCTATATATATACAATAAAAAATGTTTAAAAGAAAACTGTAGACTGAAATTTAAATAAATTTCAAAATTTATCCAGTGGCAATAATTTTTTTAAATATCCTTTATTGACTATATATTGAAAGAAAAATAAATAGACACTCTTAATGATATGAATTCTATATGTAGTTTAAGAAATAATTTGCTATAGTTTCATTGGCATTTAGGGATTCTGTGTCGAGACAACCCGGGAATTTATTCCCGAGATTTCTAAGATTTTTTGCTGTCTCGAGTCCCGGAAATTTAAAAATGAATAACCCGGGACTCGAGACTTTCAAAAGTGCAATTTTACAAAAATATGTAAAGAGCGAATTTGATGTCGAGCTTAATTTATGTCTCGATATGAAGACAAGGTGGAATTCTTTATTACCCATGATCTCGAGATTTTGAAAGTTACGAAATTGCATTAGAAAATCATTAATTGATCTTGGCATCGGCCAAATTTGGAATGAATCGAACATTCACGTATTGGAAAATATTTGTGAAGTACTCACTCCTATAAAACTGGCAGTTGAAGCTCTAAGTCGTCGAGATGCCACTTAATTAACTTCCGAAATTATTGTTAATTTTCTTTTAAAAAAAATATTTGAAATCAACACAACTCTGTCGCACGAACCACCAAAATATTTCAACGACTAGAAATAAAAAAATCAACTTTAAAAAGGAGTTTCAGATATTAGATTAAACTATCAAGCGAACTCCGAATCTAGAGCTTTTATTCAAATCATTACTTACAATTAAGCCAACATCTACAGAAAGCGAGAGAGTTTTTTCTACATCTGGAATATTTGCCACAAAAACCAGGAACAGGCTATGTGATTCATCATTAAACGCCTTGGTGTTTTTAAAAACATATTTTTCCTTACAAAAGTAAAGGTTTTAACTTAATATTGATATAAATATTTCGATTAAAAAAATTGTAATAAATTAAATTTAAATAAATATCGAATAAAGTGTTTTTAAATTGTTTCAATAAATTTTCACCTATCTTACCTATAGCACAAATAATATAAGTTAATAATAATAAATTAATTAAAGTTAATAATAATAAGTTAATTTCTTAACATAATTTTTTTTCATGATTATACGAAAAATAATCAAAGTCTCGAGTCCCGGGAATTCCCGGGACTTTAAAAATTTGGGTCTCGAGTCCCGGGAATCGAAAAAACCCGAGACTTCAGAATCCCTATTGGCATTTAAAAACAAAAAAAAATTATCGATAGAATTGTATCAAATTTAATATTGTGAGATTTTCCGTTTTTTTAGTATGCGTAGATAAGAACTTAACGAAAATTATAGTCGTATAAAAATAAAAAAGCAGGGTCGGATCCAAAAACTGGAAGGCTAGGGTTGAGACGTCAAAGCGAAATGAATCGCCCAGTCGTTCGCCTATAAAGTGTTTTTCCTATCGACATTTTTATTGTGTGTTCACATTTACATAATGCTAAAAGGGAACCATGATAAAAAAAACAACAACAAAATTACTTACATATGTGCATATATATAAACTTATAATATAAAGCAATAACATATTTTTTCTATTTAAAAATATTAAAAATAGTTTTGTGCTTAGTGATTCAAATATTTTTATTCCTGTTTATGTAAACGTTAAATATATGTATATAAACGTAAGTTAGTTAACTGCTTTTTAAAATATATTTACTGAAATTATGCCTCTGGAAATTTTTAAAGTTAAAAAAAAATACATCTGTTTTGTAATGTATAACGTAATTATTATTTTCATATTATAATGTATGTATAATATATTTAAATACATATACATACATGTATTTATTATAAGAAATAAATAAATAATTTGAAATAATATGTACAACAGTAAAATTTAGTCAATATGGAATAATATAAATAGCGTATTTTAAACAAGTTATCTAAAATAGGACGCCTCTTATAAATAGAAAAGCATTTTTATTTTATTTTACTTATTTAAAAACTTATTTCATTATGTAAATTAAATTAAATTTATACGTTTTTATTATTATTGGTCATTGAAATACTTAAAATATATTCATAAATTATGTTTCCAATAATTCTTAATGCGGCTTTTATTTTTAATCCAGCAAAAAATCACGCTTTCTTGAAGTTACCTCTTGAAAAACAATAAAAATTCGATCCATTTAATTAAAATTCATAAGCCTTCCGGATGTTGTGGTATTTTATAGGTATTAACAAAATATTCAAAGTATTCTCAAACTCAAGAAGGTGATTCAGCTTAATCTTAAATAGAGACGAGCGTAGAAGGGTTTAAATAAAAATAATAATATTTTTAACCCAGATATTTTTATACCTGTGTTTCGTATTTATTTATATTATCGCATATTTCATATGTAGTATACTTTTATTTAACTTGAGGTCATATTTTTTTATGTGTAAAAAAATGACACAATCTAAACATATCCAAAACGATGTACATTTCCTCTGGGAGTTTCACTGAGATATCACCGCATGCGAGACTTTTGACACATTATTATATATAAACAGCCATATGCCAGGTTTAGTTTTAGTCTTTAAAACATATTCATTTCAATGTCAAGTCATGGTTATCGAACATACTGACCTCGTAAAATGTCTCTATCGATTTTAACCATTGGATGCGAAAATCTCCGTCGTATGTTTAAAGATTTGCCGAAAAGCATAAAAGTCAGTTTCAGCTATCCGACTTTTACTGTATAGGGTCTAGGGAGCCAATAAAGTTTTTCTTAATGACCATTTATTTTATGAATAGCTATCCGTTTGTATTTTTTGCGCATTGTTTGTGTATTTGTTAATCTCTATATTTATTTTAAATTATGTATAATCATTTAATATTTATATAAAAGTTTGTATATGTAACATTTTTTAAACATTTTTAGCACTAAATTTATAGTTAGGTATGAAGTTCCGTATTATTAAACTACGCAATTTAAGCATTCCAAAACCAAAGCTTAAGTCGAAAATATCAAATTCATTTATGGTTAAAACGGACAAACAAAGCTATAGTTGCTTTGATTGCAATTGAAAGCTAAAGGTAGTTAGTCATAGATAAAGAAAAGCTACTCTATCTATGAATAACTATGACGCAAAAACGTCAGTGATATTTTTACAGTCATCGAAACTTTTTTTCTGTCAATGAATCTCTAAAAACTTCCAGGTTCACTGTTAAAATATTAGCTTGAATCCGCATTAAATTAAAACTGGAATCTACTTAATGCTTTTTTATTTTTTTCTTAAATGCAAAAACATCAATTATAAACTATTTTTCTGTAACATTTCCTGGGGAAACGTTGGTCGAGCACAACGGTAATTTTGTTATTTAGAACGGTAAGTGTTGCATCTAGGTGGTCGTACTCATAAACTATTAATTTTAATCTAATACATATATTTATTGGATGAAATATGAACTGATTTAAAATTACTAATAAATAGGGACGATTTCTTTCCTTTTCCTTGATCGTATTTAATCCAAAACTGCCAAAAAAAAAAAATCATTAAAACATTTCAAGAATCACTTAGACTACCATTTTTCTCTCGAGTTAAAATATACAAGAGTTCAAACCAAATTTAAATTAAACTGAGCTAATACCAACTCGACACAGATGACAACTTATAAGTTTAAAGTAGCAATTGTTTCACCTTTGATCGTTTTCTTTGGTGCAGCAAAGCTTAACTTAAATTTCTTAAAGTTTAATTTGATCAACGGAGTGACTCAATGACTCATTTTAACTAGAGAAAAAACATAATTTATCTAATAAACAACATAACTTTGATAAGATAGATTTTAATAAAAGTATCATAGATTTATTTGCTGCGTTAAAAATACATAGATTTTTATGAATTGCTTAGAAAATTCGTGCTGCGCAGCAAAATAATGATATATTTATTTATTAAATTAAAACAAATATTCTATGAGAATATTGGACGCGACCCTTACCGCTCTCCATTACAAAATTGAAGGTGTGTTTAACTTATGTTTTCCTAGGAAATGAAACCGCGTGAGCGGTAAAGGTTTTCAATTAAGTTTATTGCATTATTTTTTTTACTTTACTGCCTGTATTAAATATAATTTTGATATTTAATTAAAAAATTGTAAGTTTCGTAAAATTTTATTACATGGAAAAATATATGCGATCGTATATCGTACTTTATTCTCTTAAACAAAGTTAGGAGCTTTTATAGAATAATATATTTCATATTAGGTGGCTGAATTAAACTTATTAAAGTATGTTATATTAGTATATAGAAAAAACACAGCTATTCCAATTTTAAGTTGCCCCAATCTTGAAATTTTAGCTATACGTAAAATAAAAAGAAAGATCACTCGCCAGATAATGTAAATTTTAAATGTATGACCCATTTTTATTGAGTTTGCCGATCACTAATCTGAATTGTTATTATGTATGTGAGACATAGGATTTCTTAAATATAACATATTTGTTATATTTTCTTATATAACACGTGTCTGGATAATTTTGTCTAAAATAAAACTTGTTTGCCTTGATTGACTAACAGAAACTAAAATGTGATTTGTTTATACTATAATACCTCATCATCATATTTAGTAAATGATTATCTTTTTTAATATATTATCTAATTTGTTATTCTATATAAATTCAAGAACCTTCGGTTTGTTTATTTACCCGATAGATTTTATTTTTCCAAGAGTCCGATGTTATTTATTTTCGATGTAACACATTGCTGTAATATACATTTTTTCTCACATTCAGTTCATCTAACTACTATTTCAGATAATATTATTTCTATATTATTAGTTGTAATATATCTTTCCTATACTTATTTTATCGTATATACAACAAACGGCCTCCAAATTGACAGCCGAGTGTTTGGTTTGCGGTCGACACTCGATCAATTTTAAGGTCATCCATGTGGATTACACATGACGTCATGGGACACAATGCCTACCCTAAGCGAAAATGGTACCACCCTGGAAAAAATATTTCATTAGGCGTCGCGACGCCGAAATTCCGCATCACACATATAATATTTAATCCAATTCGAGGGCGTTAAGGCGTGCACGTAATTTTCGCTTGTGCGAATTAATCTCTCCTGCCGAAAATCGATAGTAATATTGGCGTGTAATATATATTTTATTTAATAAGTAATTATTTACAATAAATATACAAAATTCATTTAATTATTTTGGCTTCTCAGGTAAAAAAGTCTTAATTTTTATATACAAAATAAAGGTTTTCTTTATTTTTGTATCAATGTCCATGCGTTTTTTAATTTATATATATTTTACAACTAATTACACACTAGTAAAGCGTGATTAATAATTTACAATATACGCACTCTTACAAGCATGCAAATTATGAGACACAAAAAATTGATCCCATGATTTAGTAATTGGGTTTTTGATATAAGCTTCCAAAAGAACAAAATAGATTTATAATAGATCGCCATAAAAACGCTATATAACATTATAATTTATGCAACTAGTAGATACTTTGTTGTTAAAGTTGTTTTAAAAGACTTAAATTCAATTGTGTATAATTAAGCTCCACCAAATAAGTTCACTATGTTACAATCACAAGAAGCTAAAGATTAAAATTTGAAGGAGGCATAAAAATATCATCGGTATACTAGTTAGGCCACGATGGTCTTAATTTAATCTAAAAAATAAAATAAAAAATAAATAAAACATTTTTATACAAAGCCAAAACAATTTTCTATACACTTTAATATGTGTTAATGTTTTGTACTTTAAAAATATTTTTATATTTTACGCAATAAGCTTTAAATCACGACGAATTAAAACAATTATTAAAAAAATACATGTCTTAAATTCATTAAAAAATACCCTTATTTGTCGTGTTGATGTATTTTATTCAAAAAAGAAAGCAATTACGCAGTCGTAAAAGACTATGTCTTATCAAGTATTATAAATTGAAATAAAAAAATCTGCAGATAATTATTTTTAAGAAATAATACAGTTCTTAATGCATTATAAAAAACTGTAAAAATAACTATTTCTGCGAAAAGCTAATTGCATAAAACATTAAATAAAGTACAATTATTCTATGATATTGAACATTGCTTTTGGATTGCTTTATAAAAACATAACCATTAGTTCAGAGTATTTATTTAGATATATAAAGCCATTTACTTAAAATTTGTTTTGTTACCATTTGTCAACGTTTGATTCAATTAGAAAAAACTCATAGTTTAACTTGAGACCATCTTGGCCAATTGAGACGACTTATTTCCCCCCTATTTATTACCAGTTCGTTCTACCTATTCTATACTTTAATAATACACTCAGTCTACAACGTTTTTAACGCCCTGAATTGATATTGTACACACTGTGAACATAGCAAGTAAAAATAAATTACACAAGTGTGAACAGTGAAAGTGATAAAAAATATACTTTAAGCGGGTGCGTACGGTGAGATGCGTTCCGAGTGTTCCGAGTGTTCCGAGCTAAGTGCCGAGAGTGAGTGAGTAGAAGCGTGCGTGCGGAACGCATTTATTATCTCTCACTCACTCTCGTCACTTAGCACGCGAGCGAGCGAAAGGGAATGAATTTCACCGTACGCGCCAGATTTTTAAGTGAGCTTTTTTTGCAAAATAATAAATACTAAAATAAAACATATTAATACGCAAACCTTAAACATTGAAATATGTATATACGACTGTAATTGTATTTTTTATGTCGTAACTTTTATGATTAAAAAATAATTTACTTTAAGGCAATGTTTTTAACAAACGGATTTACTTTATAAAATATATATTAGTTTTTTGTTATTGTTTTTCTATAGAGAGCAAACATTGTTTTACTATTTGACAAGTAGTTTTCGTATACAATTTAACGAGAATATCAAGGGAACGGTTTCTAAATCGGCCGAATTCTTTTAATATTAACAGACAATGTAAGTTTTTTGTGTGGATCTCCAGAATTAATTTTTGCATATGAAAAAAAATAAACATGCTAATATTAAAATTTATTAGGATTTGTAACATAATATATTAAATTCAAAAAAAGTAAATTAAAAAACTATATTATAAAAGATAATAATATATTATATATTTCATTCATTAATTATATAACTAAAGTAAAACAAATATTTTCACAAATGAACACAAAATTATTTTGTGTGTTTTTATAATTCATGTTTCAATAATGTTTTTGTAATTTATAATTTAATGCTACCCTTATTTTTTATTTACACTTTAATATAGTATTACTGTATAATAAACTATATTTTTTGTCAATATACATATGATTGCATAACAGTAATATTTCATTTTTTCTTCTTATAAATAGATTGCCATTTGTCTTTTAATAATATATAGTGACTAATGCATGTAATAAAATATACAGTACAATATATTTTGTCAAAATAAGATTACATAATAGACCAATATTTTACTAAGATAAAATCTTGATATTTGTTAATAATTTATATATATTTATAAGCTTCAAATGTAATACGAAACGGACGTTTAAAATGTTTATAATTTTGGTAACATAACAAGCTTAGAAAAGAGAAAATAAAATCATGTTTTTTTATCGGCAATAACAATAATTTAAAGCAAGTCTTCATTAAATGATGTGACACTGTGATGTATAAATATATATTCGTATAAATATGGTTAATTTCAAGACGATGAAGGCTTAAAATAAAACTTAATTATTATCAAATTCAAAGCACGATGAAATAATAAAATTATGTTATAGATATTTACCTTTCGATTAATTTGATTTAATTTTCAATTTAAAAGCCTGTTTTCATCAAAATGTTAAATTTATAATATTGAATATTATTATAATAATTATACACGAAACTTTATTATTGCATTGGATTTTAATATAGTACATACAACATAATTTAATATTTCTATAATAAATTTATAGAAATCTATCCATGTACTATGTAAGAAAAACAAATGGCTTAAACGGCAATTTTCCGTATAATAATATTTCTTAGTCATTTCTATTAAAACTTTTGACATTGGAAATACCCAAACATAAATTAATATTTAATATGGCGGATTGAAAAATTGTAAATGAATCAGGAAATAAAATACCAAGGTTGTATAAATTGTTTTAAAAATCAAACAATAATTTTAAAAGGCGCATATTAATTGATACATACTTGCTTAAATTGCGTTTATAAAATTTCAGTACCGTCACTATATTATACATTATTTGTACTTATAAACATCTGATATGTTAACTTAAATCACTTCAGATTGAGTTTTGAGAGTTAAAATTACCTCATCCAGTTTAAATTTATTCGTAACAAAGTTTTTCAATCTTGAATAAATTTATTTTTGCTATTAATACACCCCAATATCATCATTTGATTTATTACCTATTTTTATACGCAGGTGTGGCCGATAAGGCAACGTATGCATCAATACATCAAATTAATCAGAATTCTAATATTGATGGTATGTATAAAAATACATAATCAATCTAATAAAAAAATAAATTGATTGTAAATTATAATAAATACAATAAAATAAAAAATAAAAACATACACGGTTCAATAACAATGAAACTCTGTATTTTGACACTTATTCGATTTACAGATCTTATAGAATATGCGTTAAGTAATAAATATATAAGTTTATTTAATAAAGTAAAGAATAGTCGTATTTCCCATCTTGTTTGCTATTTGACCTATTTTTTTAAGTCACGTGTTATATAACTTCTTAACTCAATCACGATTTTTTATATGACAATAATTTATTAAAAAATATAAGAGCAAAAAGTAAAACTATTGATTGTATTAAAGTAAATAATATTTGAAACATATATATTAGTATTAATTTAATATTTTTAAAGCAAAATCAATTTTATAATGTAGTAGATTAATAACAAATATCAATAAAAAAAATAGTAAATAATCCCTATATTTTTCAGGACTTTTTCAGTCTGCGTGACGTAACAGTATCATAATGTGTGTTATGTATGCAGTGTGCTTAATATGCTTTTTGAGATTCATTAACTGATATTTTTTGTGCAAAATTAAATCCTACTGCTAAAATTTATTGCCATCTTGTTTCGGTTTATAAACAGACAAAATGCAGTCGTTAATTTCAATCAGAAAAAGTGACGTTCAAAATAATAAAAACAGTGAAAAGCCATTTACTGTATTTTAAGAACCTAATGAAAAAATAATTGAATTAAATTTTTTTTTTAATTAGGGTTTACACGTTGATAAATTTCATAAATAATGAGTAAACAACTGTAATAAAATAGTCTATTGGAGCGTTAGTGCATTAGACTTTTATGAAGTGAAATAAAAGATTTCTTAGTCGAATTTATTTATAAATCAATAAATATGTATTGTTAATCAATTATTAATATTTTTTTATTTTGTAATTTTATTTTAATTAATGGTTTTTGATTTAAGTCTAAAATTGATTTACATTAAAAGTAGTTACTTTCCAAATGGTCTGGTTACTTAGGTCACTTAAATTTTAATTGAAAGTCAATATGGTATATAGGAATAATGAAACATATTTTTATTTTTATTTTTAAAATGAGATTAGTTTTTATTTTAATAATTATAAATCGAAAATCGAATGACGATCGATTGAATAAACTTCCTTGATATTAAAGATTGATTAAGCTAAAACATCAATTGTTTGCATATCAGTCTTTATTTTTTTAAATTGTCGTATTGTTAAAGATTAAATAAAAAGTATAATAAAAATATAGGTTATTGTAAAACTCCGTTAAACTGATCACGTGTAACTGAAAAAAGTATTTTTTGTCTTTAAATATTTAAATGGCATGACATGATATTAAAAAAAACAACCATAATTATTATGTCATATAATTGTGACTATTAAAATATAGTCTTCTTTTTCCTAGTTCTTGTCCTAACGAGTATACATTTTTTCTAAAGTTATGGGTTCCAAAAAGTAACTGTTAGGTTCATCAACTGATCTATTTACACTCCTCAATTTATAATTAAGAGGATTAATGCATATCAAAATCATAAAAAATAAAGCGTTTTAACCATTGAAGAAAAAATAAAACACAGTGGGAGACCACTTACCGGATTAAGGTACGCGTCATAAAACATAAAGGATAAAATATTGATAGTCTTGAGAATAGATAACGCGCAAAACCATTTAGAAAAAATACCAAATCGAGAATTCGCAACTCTCGAGAAATTTTCTCATTTCCCGAGAGTTTTTGTAAAACATTTTTTATGAATATTTCACAATTGCTGCATTTTTTATATTGCTGTATGAGAAAGGGTAAGCCCGTGCCAGATGTTTGAAAAAATGCATGTTTCTTAAAAGCTTTTAATAAAGGTCGGAAGTATATCAATTAGAAAAAAAAATCACATCTATTCTAATTGCCATTGTCTTTGCTTTTGTAATCTGAAAACATCAGAAATAATCAGATAAAAAAAATTTTACAATCGGAAGATTACAAAAATGTGTGAGGGCTTTTCTTAGAGTTTATTTTACACTGAAAATTTTTTAACAAAATCAACAATAAAGATTGTCAATATCATTTAAGATAATATGCCCTTTTTGGAAATGTAGTTTTAGAATAATGTGTAATAATGTACCTTCTAATATGTTTTATAAACGTTAAATGCTTAACTTTTTTTCATGTTAAATTCTATGAATAATTTGATTTACATAAAAAAAATATTTTACATGTATAAATATATATTCAATAATATTTTGTATTAATATGATCACTAACTATTTATTTTAAAATAAGAATTTTTATTTCCTAGGAAATTAAAATCCGCGAGAAACCAAAATGTCTACTTATAAAAAAAAATGCTATATTAAATATTTTTTTTTTTCGAATTAAAATTATATTATACATACAAGAAATACTAATGCAAGATAAAAATCTAATACGTGGTCGATTGGTTCATACAAAAATTAAATTAATAATGTTTTTTCTCTCTCCATATAATAAAAGTTTAGTTATTATTCTATTAAAGAATCCTTATATACGTTTTTTATTAATGTAATTTTCAACTCGGGAACTTTACATTTTATAATGGAGAAAACATATTAACCTAATATTCCGACCCAAAGGCGCAGTTTCAGTTTTTTTATATTTTTTCTATTATGGAATGTAGGGCTTCAAGAAATTTAGAGCCGCCATAATTTAGCCGTTTAGTCGGAATGTTGTCGATTCCTTGCGATTTATTGCTCCTCCATTTATTTAATGCCATTTCCACTTACTTTGTGCTTTCAGTTCTATATAACTCTGAGTGCATCAGTAGGTGGCTATATTGTCAAATGATACTGCCTATTGTATTTAGGATTTGGGGCTTATTATTGAATATTTTCGTATTTTCTCTGTTAATATAAAATATTTTTGACACTCTATAAATTTTAGTAGAACGATCAGCTTCGTTCGAATTCACAACACGATCAGGATCGTGTTGTGAATTTGAGATATATTAGAACATATTTTAAAATATGCAAAATAAAAATTAATATTAATAAAAAATTGTCAATCATATTTACTAGATGGTAAAAAGCTTTACTGTCATTTCATTAAAGTGAACATGGAAGTAATGTAGAATTTATATCAATATTTTTTAATAAAACGTTAATTTTAAAATAAAATTACAACAAACAATTTTTTATGTTATCTGCTTTAATTTAAAAAATAAAATAAATAAAACAATTAGAGAAAAGAATAAACAATAGTGCTAAATAAGGTTTATTTGGCTAAGAATTTAGAACCATTGAAATATTTCTTTTCTGGTATAGGTATTTGCTTTTTGAATTATAAGTCAATATTTAAATATAACTGTAAATAATTTGTGTATATATATATTTAATACTGAACTGTATTTTGATAATTAATTATTACATATTATTTAAAATTGTCCAACAATGTAAAGTTCGCATCTCTGTGTATTTATTAGATTATAATAAACCCCTCAAAACTTGCTATATGAATACTAATATCAATATTACTAATTTTGGCCTAGCTCACCAACAATGACATATCGTTGCGTGATAGTCAAAGGGTTAATTTATATCTACTCACTTATTTTTGGAGTGATGTAACAATGGTAAATTATTTTACATCACGAAAATGCGATGAAAATTATTATTAATTAAAATATGACGCGTGCTTTTATGTTCAATTTACCTTTTTCTCATTGTACGTGCTTGATGATTCAAATACGCAATACGTAGGTGTATATATATATATAAGATTTCTTTACTACATACGAATTTTTGGCACCTAAAAACACGCCTTGTGGTAATTGCGGCAATGCGGGCACAATGGGTCGAAAAGTGGAAATATCCATCAGGGACGATGATGTTGCAAGAAGCGAGGGAAAGGCAAACTGACACGTACTGGGCTTTTCCGAGATACGTATTGTTTTAGGTATGTATGAGGGAAAAGCGAATATAAGTGCGAAGAACGTGAGGTACCGCCATCGTCAGGACAATTGATCTTTCGCCAGTACACTGTGGTTCAATATTATAAACTGGGTGGACATTGATGTAAGTCATGCTTTAATATTATTCAGTTTATTTACAAATAGCATGAAATAGATACCAGGATTCAATGTCAAAGCTATGTTGCTTGTAAACGTTTGCTTACACAAGTTGATAAGTTTTTAATAAAAATTTGCAACTTTTATTTTTGTTTTGCATAAAGGGTGTTTTAAATAAAGGTTTGTTTATCACATTTTGATCATAAGTCGATCGAAATCGCCCTTTTTTGCTTCGGAGGAAAGCAAGTACTCTTCTTAGTTAACACATTGCTAAACTATCTGGCAAATTATAATGAAATAATGCGAAACCTAGTACTGTTTGAAAATTTTTCTTTAGCGTTCATGCCGTACCATGAACTCAAGAGTTAAAACTTACTGGCATTTTTTTAAAATATATTAATAATATGCACCAGTATTTTATTAATATATTTTTTAAATACTAGTTTTTCTATAATTAATGAAGTTGATTTGTCAATTTGTTTATTTTTGCTTCATAATTGAAATTTGGTTCTAAGAAAACACAGTATATCAAGACTATTTCAATATGGTTAATTTTTTTAATTGATTTTTTAATGGTTATTTTTTAGAACTGATATATATACAGGCGGCCCTCGACTTTCGAACGTTCGACTTTCGCACATTTAAAAAAAATCAATTTTTTTAAATTTAATTTAATTTTTAAAAAACGTTTTGTAGCGGTGAATCTTTTGCTTCAGTCGGACGTTCGTATGATACAAATAGGTCTACGATATGTTCAATTTTGCAAAATAAAAATATAATTAAAGAGTACGTTCAAAATTGTGGAAAATAAAGATATATTTCCACAATCTTTAATGATGTTTCCAAAAAAACACAGCAAAAAAAAACATGGATGAAATGGAAAATCTTTGTCATCGTAGATCGATGACCAACATTAAAAAGATGTCCCTCTGAGTATTTAAATTATTCAAGCAAAAGCTCTTAGTTTGTACAAAGATTGATATGATGGATTAAAAAAATATTTTAACACCGCTTTTCACAATTTAAAAATGAGGTATTCTCTTCATAATAATAAATTTACTGGAGAATCGGCTGATGCGGATAAAGATGCTGCAAAAGAATTTATTTCCTAATTATCCAAAATTATTGAAGATGTAGAATATTCCTCTAGCCAAATATTTAATGTAGATGAGACAGGTTTATTTTGGAAAACCCTTTAACAATGAAAAATATTAATGAAGTCGTCACGCACTTTGACAAATTTTTAAATATTATAAAAGATTGTGATCCCAATGGAGAACGCATATCTCAAGCGCGTGGGGCGATCAATAAAAACATAGCATGTTATAAAATACTACATGAAGAAAAGAAAAAGAATAGTGGAAAACAGTTAGCTCTTGATAACTTTTCAAAGGAAACACCCGCAAACCCCACATAAACGTATCTCTTAAACGCCATTTAAACACCTTATATTTACTTGATAAATAAATATTTTAAAATACACACAATTTCAATTTTTTTTACTTCCCTCGACTTTCGTACATTCAACATTCGCACACATTTTCAGGAACCAATTATTTGCGAAAGTCGAGGGCCGCCTGTATTTGGTTTTATTTAATTGATAACTAACATTTAGACAATATGGACAAATTATGTAATTATCGTTATAGTATTGTTTATTTAGAGTCAAATAAACATTATAAATTAATCTCGTAGGATTGTAAAAAAATAGCAAAACATCAAAGTTAAAGGGAAGTAATTATCATTATGTTATTGTAAATTCAGAGTCAAATAAACATAATAAATTGATCTCTCAGGATTGTAAAAAAATTGCAAAACATCAAAATAAATCAGTCCGTCTCGTAAAAAAATCAATGCTTCTTTAAGCAGTAAAAAGCTCGGCTTACACTTGGACCCCAAGCTTCAATCTAATAAACACATTTCAACTTTTATCTAAAGAGCTTGCTGCCATTTCCGCACTTAAACCTATATTTAATAAAAAGTGGTCGCTTACTACAAAAAATAAAATTTTAATGTAATATATATATATACAATTAATCATCTTAAAATATTTCTGTCAGGTAAAACCTGAAATACATTTTTTTATAAATTGCAAGCTATTCAAAAATTAGCTTCTTTTAAACTAAGATTGTAAGTCGGTTCTTCAGAAAGAGTGATAATATTTAGGAAAAATAATTCTGATATTAACAATATCAGCTGTGATATTATTTTATTTCAACAGTTTTAAAATTATGTTAGTCCAAGTTATTTTTCTCTTTGATCTTTTGACTAATAATTAGTAAATTGGGGCAGAAATGAATTCTCTAGCTATTAACAGTTACATTGTTAAGCAACAATATACTATTTGGGTTGGTTTTACTTACTTTAAGAAACGATTTTACTGAATTTCTTATTGGATAAATAGTAAAATATTTTAATAATAAAATTGACATATATTTATGTATTACTACAATTATCTGTAGTTAAGTATTACACGCAATGATCACCTTTCTAGTGAATGGGAGTTAAGCTTTTAGCTGAAAAAAATCAGGTACGTGATTAAACGAATTCAGGGAAAATGTTAAAACAACTTATATTTATAGACTGTTAAATTTTAAGTGTCGAGTTACCATTACGATGTTTATTCAAGAGTTACGTTAAAAGTATTTTATTCTTATCCTCTCTGTTCCTAGATTTTCATGTTTGTATATATGTATGTACATATAATATATTAAGATTATTTTGTATTCGAAATGTACTAATATGTTTCATTGCTTTAATTAGCTAATAAATATGACATGTCTTCAAACCTTACTTAAAATCCATATAAATCCTGCAGAATCGTAATTTTAACCACAGTGCGGTGCCTCGTAGAAAATCCTTTATTGCATTTATCACAGGCATGTAAATTTTACGTGCTTGTGAGATGCTATTATCCGTCTCTAATACGTGACTTTGAATTCAGTCACGGTGTTTTCCCTGGGTTTTGATCACGATATAAAGGCACGTTTCATATGGGTATAAAAATAGTAGATAGAAACTAGGCTGTTATTAACTATTTATTTGAAAAGTATTTTAGACTCTAGGTTTCACTTGATAAATAATGTATGAAATAGGCCAAATATAATATGTAATTATTTTTTTTTATTTTGCATTATTTATTATATTTGTTTTGAATCATCTGGTACAGTAATTAGAAACTCGCGGCCTGTCAGTTGTTTATGCGGGGTTCGCAGAGCTTGTTCCATTAGCTAAATTGCAAAATGTTTTCAATCGACACAATGTATGAATCGTTAATATAACTTCTAAAAAGCGTATGTTTTTAATGCATATTTTATGATAAAAATAAGTAAAATAAAGAATAGACTTTGATTGTGTGAAAGACAAAGCTTGAAATATGCATTTAGTGGCATTGGGTAAATAAATGTTAGCGATATACAAGTATATACATAAACAAGAGGTACATCAACTACAAAGAAGTTCAAAGCTGCTTCATTTATCTCGGATAAGGCAGCTTGTGAAAGCTACATTTTTAAGCTAGACCAGATACTTCTGGCTTTGAATGAGTTGTTTTATGAACTGTAAATTAATAATATTATTTATTCAGATTTAAGCCTTATCCAGACTTTGGTGCTGACCTAAAATGTTTATTTAATCCCTTCGTTTAGCAATGTTTTTATCGAAAATCTGTTATAAATAAACTCCTCGCTATTTTTCTATATTATTTGGCGACTCGTTTCATACATTAACTTTCGATTTTTGTTATTAATATAAATTAAAAATATTTCAGAAATTCTATATATTCATTATATTTTCCTTAATTTAATAAAAAATAAATTTTATTTAAAAATATATGTATGAAGATCTGAACTTTGCAATATTATATATAATACTAATTATATATTTATTTGACTTTAAAAATTCAATATTTATCACCCAACTAGCAATTTCATAGTAATAAAAACAGCACGAAAGTCGTGAAATATTGTACTCAAAAACAATTACATATGTCCATTATATAAGTCAAGAGTAAACCCAATTTCTTGTTTATTTATTACAACGCAGCGAGTTGCTAAGCTTGTGCTTAGGATACGATACTCGAAATATCATGAATATTAATCTTTGTTTGTTTCTGGAATTTGATTATACCACTTTGCGTATACATTAAAATATATTATTTCATAATTTGCTTAGATATGAAGTAGCTTATTTGAATAAATATACATATACAGGAAGATCCTTCAACCAATTTTTACTAATAAAATAAATAATAAAATGTACCTATTTCATCTATGATTTATTCGGATAAATTTCAGCAAATAAAATATGCCTATTGAATTTAAGCAAAGCGCTTTTATATTTAAGTCTGTAATGCATTATCGGTTTTAATTTTGGACATATAAGTATTTAATATTAGCATATATGTATAAACTTAAAATTAATAAATTAGTATTTAAAATTAGCCTATATGTATGACACATAATATCAATAATAAATTATTATGTGAATTTTAATTTATATTTAATAAATGTAACTTTTTTTAATAATAGCGTATTGATATAAATAAAAATTCGAGTCGATGCTGTAGCTCGAACCCACCGCCTCCAGGTTACCAGACATGGACGCACGGACTACGCTATTCCGACTTTAAATTTATTTAAGCTCATATTAAAATATATGTTCATTCACAACTATTTTATGCCTATTTTATAGCAATGATTCACCCTTAGCTTATTGTTAATTTGTAGTCAAATTGAACTAGCATATTAAATGACCAAAATAAATCGATATTTTTATACTTTATTTTTTCTAAAGGACTTTTTGAAATGTTGAAAAATATTTTTAACTAGGATAAATAAGTTTTATTTTGTGTCGTCCATACAATAGACCGACATAATAAAATATTAGTAAACCCACTTTTAATTATGTGACAGAAAAAATAGCTTATCGACGACAAAGATCTCTGGAACACAATTGTGTACGAATTTAAAAGGTTAAATTGTATTTTTTGTAAACATTTACATTAGAGTAATTTATCAAGTAACGGCAAAAAACATTTGTTGCACAAAAAATGCCTTAACGTATTTATAAAAAGGCATTCAACACAATCGATTAACAAACTATTATTGTTTTGTCGATAAAACATGCAAATGCACACATAAAAACTTTTATTGTTTGATCTATGAAAGAATTCAGTACTCTTAAAACTGACTTAAAAAAACAAGACAGTTTTTCCAGATTCATTGGAGCTATGTATATTGTTAGAGACAGAGTAAAATTGTTATAATATTATAATAATATACCGCATTTTCAATTAATGCCTTATCTTTTATGATTACGTTTGACTTAATGGGAAAATAGGGTTAGCGAGATTTCGATCTTCTTCTATCAGTGATATATATAATATATATATTCGTATACACATATATGATATATCAGGACATCTTATTATACATTTAGTTTAGCAGGATAGTTTATCATTGTCAAGTACAGGTGATCAGTACCACGACAATAAAGACCTTGAGGCAGACCTTTACTGGAGTTCGAAGGTCCAGCCTCCCTACTTCCGTCGTGGAATTTTGCCAAAAAATAAATATTTATAACAGTCTAAGGAAGTGGGAAGTTAATTAAAATCTTAAGACGACCCAACCACTTGTAAACGCAAAACTGCGGAACAAACGATACAGCAAATTCGTAAATCGCGTATATATTAAATTTTGCGCAAATCTTTTATGGCCTATTTAATAATAAAAAAAACATTGTTTTTTTTTGTAAATAAAATATCGAACTATTATAATAATTTTTGTATCTTATATAAAATTTATAATATTTTATCATAATCCACATTTGATATAATCATTTATGTTAATTTTTGATAATAACAACTATTTTCCATAAAAATGATGGGGCTTGATTTATGTTGGCTCCCCTTTTTGCTCCAAAAGACTTGCCGCCACTGCGCCCTTCAGACTTAAATTTAATAAAAAGAGCGCGCTAACTATATACAATAAAATATTACTTTATTAAAAATTATTACGACTTATTTTTAATAAACTTATATACACTTTTGTATACTAATCTTTTAAAAATACAACAAATAAAGAAAATTGTAATTTTTATTACAGAAAATATTTTAATAAATATAGCAAAAAAAATTTTTTTTAAGTGGCGGCTCAAGTATATAAACATACTTTTTTTTTGTAACGGTTAACTTATATTCTATTGCATGTCTTACATCACACATTAAAAAAAATGTGTTAGCAAATAATGAGTACAATGGGGTTAAAACTAAAATCAGCCTTAATAAAATAAATGGAAATCAATACAATGTTATTGTAATAAATTATGAATCTACTTAAGCAAAAAGACAATGATTGATTTTCAGCGAAGGTTTCAGTTTTTTTTGTATGATTTTTTGGTATTTCACGGATAAATTTTTATTTGATTTAGATACACTCTTACAATCAGGATATATTTTTAAAACATAGATAGAAATTCATCGTGATTCATATAAAGTGATAAATGAATGTCCTAGACTTATAAGTTTGATTTATAAAACTAGATAACCAAATACATATAAATATCAACAGTCTTAAGTATAAATTTTCAATTCTATCGAGATTGTTGTGATTAAGTGGATAGTTGTTTATGGTTTAACAGTTTTTGTCGAGTGCCCTCCTTCCAGGAAGTTTGAATGAATAAAAGAGAAGAAAAAAAGGAATGAAAATTGCATTAGTTTTTAGCTTTTTCATCAAATCGCCCCTTTAGTAAACGCTGGTTTTAAGGTGGCTGTACGATAATTAAAAAGGATATTTAAAACAGTGGCTATTTGACCAAAGGTGCTTTAAATTAATATAAGATTTTAAGTGATAATTTATAGTTATTGATGGCTTTTAAAATTCTGCATATCTGAAAAAAACCTTACAATTTTATAATTGTTAGCTTTACAGCAAGACAACTATAATATAATCGAAATCCGTTAGAATAGTCTAAGAAAAAAAGCTTTTACATAAAATAACCCTAAAATTAGCACTGACAAAACAATACAAACAAAACATTAAAAGTAAAGCTATATTAATTTTGTTTTTATTAAGTTTCAATTGCAGAAATTAATCTCTTTATTGTATAAATAAATATACATACATATGTCTATATAAAACTCCTACATTATTTTAAGATTTTTCCTGTAAAAAAAATATATTGCATTTACTTAATTTATACAAGCTTCTAACAAATTTTGTCATTTTTTTTTCTATAAGTATAGGGTAATTTCTATAGTTTTATATATCTTACAAAATTAACGATTTTGTTCCCATTTTATGTGTGGGGCGTTTGTTTAAAGCTCTTTTGTCTTCAGTTATTCTGACAAGATACTGTTTATATTAACTCTATTTTATTCCATATTTTTGAATAGGTAATTAACCGATATTGATTCATGAATTCAAAAATCAGGTTCAAGGCTTAGTTATTCTGAATTACTTACTTAAAAAATAGCGGCACAGAAATCGCTTTAAAATAATACATCATCGTATAAAACAATAAGAATTGGTATGAAATTAAACCGTGGCTGGAAATGTAACTGAAAGCGTATATGTACATTTAATGTTCATTCAAACGTCAGTTAACATGAAGCTTGGCGTGAACCGCGATGTAAAAACTGATCGTGTTAACTATCTACTGATTTTTTTATTTATTTATTACCTAAAAATAATATTTTTACTAAAAATCCAATAATAATAAAATAAAATACCATTTTTTTATAGGTTTAAGAAAAATAAATAAATACTATTTAAACTTTTAAATGGATCGACCTGTATAATTCTTCCATTCCGCGTGCGTTTGTATGTACATACATTATAATGCGTAAACAACCACCAATTTACAAAGGCGTCACCTAAATCTGTTGCTTCCGCAAATCCGCCGTGGAATAGACTCACGGAATCAAATACACCCCGCATATATATTATGCAAGGAAGAAGGGGAGATTGATATTAGGGTACGTAAGAATATATCTATATATATATACCATACGGATAGAACAAAATGCACATTTAACTTTGACAATGTGTGAAAGCGTCTTTTTGAAACTTTCTCTTACGCTTTTTTGCCATAAAAGTTTCACTTTCTGGCGAAAATTACATTAGATTGAAAGGCGTTTTTTCGTTGTGTAAATTTATTATAATATTTTAACAAAACTTTGATTCGTGTTAGCGCGTCAAGGGAAATCACAGAAACTCAAAAAGTATTACGTTACACATTGTGCGAAAATTCAATTTGAACTGAAACGAATTGCTACCCACGTGGTAGTTTAAGTGACTAAATTAGATTGGCTTTTCAGTCAATCTATAAACGTACATATATAATAAATTATTTTATTAATAATAATATTTATAATATAAGTTTTTTAGAATACTTAACTGCTGCAGCTATATAAACATATTTCCATTGGGAAATTTATATTTATTTTGGTAGCAAATACGTGTGTGCATTAGCTCCGGTTGAATTCGTGTTAAGAATTATGTTAAAAATGACCCGAGGGTCTCTCTAATATATGTGCTACATTTATTATAATTATATCTGTGTATTATATCAGCGTATACAAATATGCTGAGCGTATATATATATGTACTTATGCTACTTTACATAAGGAGTTAGTGTTGCAGTGATATTAAAACTCACATTTTAAAATGTATGTATGTATATTATTATATAAAATTTTTAACAGTTTGACTTTTATGTACAGTTATACCTTTCAGTTTTAATTAAATTGAAAAATAATCTCATAGTGAAATTTAAGCCTTTCATTTTTGTAAATGAAACAACAATTTCCCTCGAATATTTTATTTTCTAGACAAGAAAAAGTTTGCTCATAAGACTTTAAATACTTTTAGGAACAAAGCATATTTTTATTGGTTTAATGAAAACATAATAATCTTAATATATGTATATTATATTAAATTTTAATAATAAATATGATCAATGATATTTATTTAGGATCTCTTAAGTGAAAATTTTACTAAAAACATATAATTCAAAATTAAACTGTGTAATATTTGTTTAATTAAACATTTTACATTTTTTCCTAACCGACTCAATCGCCAATTGATGTGCCACACAATACACAGTAGTGAATTCAATATCAGCCGTTTTTATTTAGAATATTTTGATATTAATAATTGTGTTTAATCAATATGATTTATATTTTTAGAACAATTTTTAACATGGCAGTTTACCTTCGATTATGAAGAGAATTGCGTGTAATGTAAATTGTATTTTTAAATAATTTAAGTATTACAAAATAATATTATATGTATTTAATCATCACAGTGAAGATTCACGACATATTTTTTTCTTTTTCAGAAACAGTTAAATGAGAAAGAATCTGGTGATATATTTTAGCTGTCGTATTTTAAACCCTATAATTAATTTTCCCAGATATCTCAACAGTGTACGCTTTTTTTTAAATAGATTCAAAGTTATTTTCTAATTTTTTGTCTAAAAATGTGAATAATACATAAAAATTATAAAAGAGTATAAAAATTAGTATACAACCTTCTGATTAATATACTAACAATTGTAACTTATATTTATGCTGATTTTTTTAATGGCAATGAAAATATAATACTTATTGTGAAAAGTATAACTAACCCAACTATTTCTAGTAAAATGGTTATTTTAAATTCTTTGTTTTCTGGGGACCGAAAGAAACGCACAGGAAAAAATCGCGCTGTCAAAAAAGCGCAACGACAAAAACGCAAATGAATATTAAAAAATCTTAAAATTATTTTTAAAAACCTATTCCTCCAGGGTCTAATTAAATTTAAACCAATTATATCGCAATTATCACCCTATACAAAAGAAACGGTCATTAAAAAATATTTAAACAAAGCTATAGTGCTATAATTAAAAATATTCAAAATAATATAATTATTATCTGTGTGTCAAAATTTAAATATACAAAAGTTAAAAACCGTTTACTATCAAAGAAAGTTTAGTTTAAGAATGTAAAACACTTTGAATACTAAATTAACTACGTAAATAAATAAATTTAATAGCATAAAAAAATATAGCAAAGTAATTATTGTTGATTAATCATAAATAAATATCATTTTAACACAAAATTTATAAATTTGCTGCTTTAGTACTCGAAATATTTAATCTTTAATATGAAAAAAATAAAACACAGAAAGCGTATTTGATGTAATTTAAAAAATATATAGAATTTTGTATTGAATTGTAATATTTTTATTATTAATTGACAGTCAACAAAACCCTTTAAAACTACTTTTAAAATATTAATGTTTGAATTAAAAAAGATTTTCTTGCGAAGTATCTTACTGCGTATATTAAAAATATATGTCAAATTATTTTTTTATTTAAAACGTAAAATCCAGTATTTTTAAAAAATAAGTTTAAATAGCTGATATATCAGATTTTGGCAACATGTTATTTAGTCTTTTTATTAAGGTTTAAATTATTTTCGATCAATATTGAAATAAAGTTTAAGAAACTCAGTCGAAAAAAAGAAAAAAATTAAATGTTAGAATAATAATTAAAATGTAAGAAAGTCTGAAAAAAAATCTGAACAAAATAAAATGTTTTATATTATTAAAAAAATTCATGTCTACACTTTATTATTGTATTATGTTTTTCAATTTATTTTTATATATCTATAATAATAATATTATTTTTTTTATATTAATAATAAAAATGGGTTAAATGTATTCCTGTTTATTTTTTATGAATATATTATCAGATTTATAAAATAATCTGTTTATAAAAAACTTTTGTCATACATACAAAGTAATAAAAAACTTTATATAATATGTGAAAAGCTCTAGCATCAGATAGAATTACAGCGAGCAAATATATTTCATCGTACCATTATTTTATATTAAAAGAATACGAATAAAATAAACATATGTATTTTAAAAAAATATTTCTATAATGTGCTTGTAAAATAGTACATTTAATATATATAAAAACAGATTTACTAAATTAAATTATTATTTAAATTTGCATTAGACTTCTTAAATATTATTTCACAATATATTTAAAAATAGTTTTTATTCGTATATTAGCAATATATAAAATAAAAATAAAACGACTAAGGTTGAACTAATTAAATCAATAAAAAACTTTTTTGTAACTGTCAAAATTATTTCTTTACCAAATATAACAATTCTTATAAATATTATTTCAAGTATTAAAAGTTTTGTAGTATATTAAAATAAATTAGAAAAATAAATGTCTATTGTTAGATTTTTTTAGTACGACCTACGCATTTTTATTACGATGTATGTATTTAATTTATAAATATACAATCTAAATTTATAATTATTCTACATCATTTTTTCTCAATTTTATTCGTACAGATGACAAAATACGAATTTTATGATAACATGTTTGCGTCTAGTTATTGTTTAATCAAATCAAAACCTAATCAATCAATGATTGGTAGTGTATAAGAAATATCTCATTCACGTTAAAAAGTATATTTTTCCATCTGGTTATTTATTGACTTTCAGGTAATTTACAAGCCTTTCGAGATTAAAAATGGTATACCTAGATATTTCTACTATAAAGTTATACCTAGTATAAAAATTTACGTTTATACGGCATGGATTATTTTGTGCTGGTAAATTTAATTATTTTTACAGGAATCCCTGTAAAAAGTTCATTATGTAACATAAATTAAAACGTCCATTGAGCAAACAAAAATATATATTAAAAAAGTTTAGTCAGTATACCAGAAAAATATTAGATTCATTATGAGCATGATTTTAAAGACAGGATTTTTAAGATTATTTTTTTTCATCAAATAAACTCAGTGTACCCTTGATAATTGATACAGTTTTATGCCTTAGTTTACGATAGTCTTAATTTAAATAAATAAACATATTTATGAACATGCATTAAAATAAATAATTATGTATTTAATAAATAAAAAATAATTGATTATTCTATTTTTTATAATAATATTATTAAAATACACACATCATCGCGTTAACAACAATGTTGGATACAATCGTTTGAAAGAGGTATCCGTACAAGAAAATGACAAAGAGGTGTATGTATGGTTTCAATTTGAGCAAATCGTGATGTTTTTGACGTTAAACATTCATATGATATGGAGAAGCATTAGAGTGCTTTCGACTTTACCGTTTCATCATTTTGATGGTTAATTAAATGTATCAATGACGCTAATGTGTGAAGTAATCGCTATTTAGTGTTCAAGGTTCTTATTTGATCGAATAATACGTGTCATTTTCACTCTTACGCAGATGTTTTCATTAGAAGAAAATATTAATTATGGGTATTAATTACATACTTTCACTCAGCAACTAGAATAGAAATAACAGCTATTTTGAGTGGCATATTGATATAATATTATCTGTGACGCGAAACAGAAGATATTGATGTAATTCAATTAGACAACATGCCAAAACTTTCATTGAATTCAATTCATGTTTAATAGAAGAATTATAATTCATTTTAGTAGATTCTATTTCATATAGATATTTATTGTAAATATTTATCCAAACAATTCGATAGTTAAGTTATTGATATTTTTCTGTCTAGCAAAAATTAATCTGTTATGATTGATCTAAATTATTTTATATGAAAAATTCTGATCCTTATAAAACACAATAGTAATTAAAATACACTAGTGTTTCATGGTTTTTAAATATAAGCTCTCAACTTACACGATTAATTTATCGTGCAAATTTTTTCAGAGTAATATCAAAACATAAATTGAACGTGCGTTTAATCTCATATTTGCGTGTTTTTTCGTGTTTACCTGCATGCACATATTTTATACGCCCTTTAATTTACTTTTCCACTTTCTTGAAAAATTTAACCTTCGCATGTGGTATTTATTTTTTATACCCCCAGCCATGCGCGAGATCGAAAGTGGTTTTCTCTCACGAATCCGAACAAACCACCGGTGAAAACTTGGCGGCGTAACTTGCAAACTTAAACGCCAGATGGTTTCCGTGTTCTAAATATCTTCCTTTCTACGGATGCTGCGAAGCCTTATTCATGGAGTTTTACCAAATAGTATCTAAAGTTGATATATATGTGTGATAAAACATTTATAGAAGACGAACTCGAGAAAGGTTAATGCGAAAAAAGCATGAACGCTACGTATTAAAGCGTAAAATTACCTGTAAGTTAATTATACATAAAACGAAATGAGGTAATTAGAGAATCTATGAATTTGTAATATATTATATAGTTATTAGGTGAAGTAATATACAAAGAAAGGGCGGTGTAATTTGCGTTACGGTAAAAATAGTTTAGAGAAAGAGATTAGTAAGCTTTTTGGGTAATATTTTTCGGGGCAATCTAGATTTAAAATAGCGTAGGTCATGATAACGACTACAGCCCTAAAATAAGCTGATTATAAACCGAGAAAAAATATGTCATTAAATTAATTTTATTACTTTTTGCATTTGTAGTAAAGTGAGTAAGCATTTATAATAAAAAAATATTAATATTATCAGATAGATAGTCATTAATATATTTGTACAAATTCGGTTTATTTAAATTGAGTTGACTTTTAGATATTTAGATTTTTAACTAGCATTCTATTTTAACCATGTGTTCTTATTATTGCAGTTTTATTGCTTATATCTAGGACTTGAGTCGAGTCACTCCAACATTGCTTCAAACATATTTTTAAATAAAAAATAACACTAAATTTAAATATTTTATGAAGTTTTGCTCAAACATTATGAAATTTTGCTTAGTTTAAAGTAAAGCAATGAGCACGAGATGTAATAAAAAAAAAATTGGTCAATCTAATATATAACATTTTTAACCTATTTACTTTTTTCCTCTGTTTTTCTTAACGAAATTATATTTTTTTTAAATACAAACTATTATATTTAAAAACTTATATTACTTCTGGAGTTTTTGCATAATATTATATTTTTTATTTTGATCGAGATATGAAATATTTTTAAAGCAATGTTAATATCATTAGAACTACAGCACGTGTAACGTCTTGAAATTTTTATATATCCTACGCCAGGGTTTCCCAAACTTTTTCAGCGACGGAACACTTGGCAAATCCGAAAATTTTGGCGGAACACTTAGCTTATTTTTTAGGCTGGGTAATTCATAATAAAATAAAACATGTTATTAAAGAAATGTTATTAAATTTATTTAATAAACATAAAAATACAAATAAATAAAACTCCTAATGACTGATGATTTTGGGTTCTTAAATAATATTTTTTTTATATCAGGCACAATTTTGGTTAGTTGTATTTTCATATCTGCCGTGGCGTGGAGTCTATTTCTGTATTTTGTTTTTGTTGCAATATACTTAAAAAATTCCACTTCGCATAAATACGTCGTGGAAAACGGAAATAAACAAACCAGAGCTTGTTTTGACACCTTGGGGAACTCTTCAGTCAGACTCGCCCAGAAATCATTTAATGGCTGATATTTTTGTTTCAAATCAGAGTCATTAACTAAATTCTCATAATCCCTTAAGCCCACTGGTTTTACTGTCACGGAAAATGGATTCCGAACCCAGGAATCGTCCTTACTAGTTTTCGGAAAATATTCCGAAAGAGTTATTTTCAAGTAATATAGGTGTTCTAAAAATATTTGTGAAACTTTTTTATCTACTTGAAAATTCAATTCATTTAAACATTTATATCCAAGACAGGAAAACAATCAAAATTATCAGATTCAACCGATAAAATCTGAAATTGTGAATTTTTTATCAAAAGATTCAATTTTATCTCTCATATTAAAAATTGTAATACTTTTTTCTTGTAATTATAAGCTAACATCATTTCACTTTGTAAAAATATCCGCCAGATATGCAGATGTATCAACCAGGAAGGATTTGTTAAAAAAATTATAAAATGATGTTGCAAATTATTTTGTGCTTTCAAGAAGACTAATAATTCATTTCGAAGTTCATAAAGTCTTAATAGTACTTTTCCTCTGGATAGCCATCTCACTTCAGTATGTTATAAAAGTGCTTCATGTTCACTACCCATTTCATCGCACAAAATTTTAAATAATCTGGATTGAAGTGGTCTAGATTTTACATAGTTTGTCATTTTCACGGCTACTTCATAACATTTTTTAAATTTGTGGAAATATTTTAGTCAACAGTGCATGCCTATGCAAAATACAGTGACTGCTAGTAGCATATCTAGTCACATAAATAAAATTCGTATAACAAGCACTAATATCGTGTGGTTAATTAACAAAAAAAATATTGTTTAAATAGGATCAAATTTTAAAGTTAAAAAAAACAACACCGACTTATGAAACTTTTCCCTCCAGATTTTATACACATCAATGTTGAATATTTAACACATATTTTCAAGCTTTTTTATCAGATTTATGAACAATTTTTATGTATTAGCAAGACTAACAATTTTTTTAATCTACTCTAAATCTTTGTGAAATATCTATTTAGGCTCCGCGGAACACCTATTTTGGATCCGCGGAACACCAGTGTTCCGCGGAACATAGTTTGGGAAACCATGTCCTACGCAATTGCAAAAAAAAAATATTTTTTGATAAAATTTTAATAGTTTTTAAAAAATTAATTAATTATGTTTTATTGTTTCTTTAAAATTATCATGTCGATAGCAAAAGAACTACGGCCGTAATCGTGTTTTCAATTTTTTTTATATCCTACGCATATGGCATAAACATTAGAAGTATTTTTTAACAGTTATATTCATTTTTAATTTTAATTTTTAAATGTTTTAAAATAAACTATTTAAAAAAATATTTAAGTTTTTTTGTTACTTGAACAGTTTTATGTTGATAAAAAGAGAACTACGGCCGTAATCGTGTCATCAAATTTCGTACATCATACAAAAATAAAAAAAAAATGTAGCGGAAAAATATTTATTTTTATTTAATGTTTATTTTAAAACATTTAATTATTCCTTTTTTCTGATTTTTAAAAACAAATTTTAATTAATATTTAATGAAAGAAATTAAATTTTTTTATTAGCTGACAGTTTTAAACAAAATTATGAAACAGGCAGAGATTTTTAGTATATTTTTATTAATGAATAAAAAAAAGGCAGTAATCCAATGCAAATGTCAAAAAAAATGTATATAAGTTTTTTAATGTTATTTTAAACCGTTACTTTACCTTTTTCTATATTTTTTGTATAAGATTCTTAACGATTTTTTAACTAAGCTTCTGATTTTATTTTATTAGACGGAATTTTAAAACAAGATGGCAAATCAGACTGGCTATCAAAATTAGACGAACTTTTTACAAGATCTATTTTTGGTAAAAGTTTATTGTCGATAAAATAAAGACTATTCCAGTAATCGTGCCCTTACATTTTGTTATACTTATACATATAAGGCTGGAATTTGTAAGGTCTGGATTGATAACCCAGAAGTTCCCGCGGAAGATATAAAAAGTGTGATATTATTAAAAAGCAAAATTTTAAACTATGAAGTAAATTAAACTACATAATTATTTATTTTTAATTTAGTCAAGTGATCAATACTTATTTGTAGGTATTCCTTGTGTTTGATTGACTTACACAGTTGGTGTTGATTTACCTCTTTGTAACACATTGAGCTCAAAATAGTATATTTGATAGAATGCTCTGTTCGACATGAATTGAACTTCCTGGGCTAGAAATAAAGCTTTTTTCAAGAAATTCTCAAGAAGATGTATAAGCAGATTATTCGTGGTTTAGCGAATGTCTTTGAGCTATTTTGTAGGTCCACCTTAAAATTGTGGGATTAAGGAATTTCTTAGGGGCAATTGTATGCAGAGGATTGAGCTTAAGACTGTCATGTTGAAATATAACATCCAAATTTTGTTTCTCTCCGAAAGAACCGTCTCTTAAGATCAGGCGAAAGAGTCGTGATATTTAATAAAAAAATTATATAACGCACGCTAGATTTAATAATATCCTAATAGTTTTTAGATCTCTTACTATGAAGTAATTATGGTGCCATGTTTAGACTTAAAAGCTATGTTATTTTAACTTGAGATTTAACAAAATTTTCATGAGTGTGAACCAACTCATGTTTGGATATTTGGACTTCACCAGCCAAAATGTAATTTTAGAACAGAATATCGATTCAATCTAAAACTATAGTTTTATGATGATGTTAAAAATTGTTTAAAGAAAAGAGACAACTCATACAATATTTTAAATAATAAAAATAAAACGAGTAGAGTATGAAGTTTTATTTTAAAATGGAAAACATAGCAAGAATGAAGAAGTATGGCAGTCAAAGATTTAAGAATAAATGGAAAGAAATAAATGGAAATATATATAAAGATCATCATATGATTGCAGATAAAAAAATATAATACATACTACATTGAAAATACAAATCCAAATTAATAACTTAGTTCAATAAATTAATGCAATTTAATGTAAAATTTAGAGAATTTAAATCAATTTCTTAAGAAGAAATTTGTCACATAATTTATAAATCAAAAAGGGAACAATTACTAGATATTTGGATTAAATAGAGAATTATGAAACATACTAAGAACTAAATTGTATTATTTAGTAAATAAAGCACTATTCTAAGGAGAAATATCTGATAATTTAAAAACTGCTATTAAACTTATACATAAAATAAAAAAAAGGGTTGAGGAAATAAGACTAATTATTATGTTGCCATATATGGAAAAGGTAATGGAAGAAGTAGTTATCAAACAATTAAAGGATTTTATTATTTCACGATACATTTTGTATTGTGAAATACATGCACTGTATTTTGCTCTTAAACACATAAAAAATATTAGAAGGCTTATTTTAAAGTATAGATATAAGGCAATTATAATAAAATATGATTTATTAATATACCTTCAATTTAAAATTGTCATTAATTATACAAAACATGATTGTTTTACTATAAAATTCAATATTTCTTTGGATCTCAAGATCAGTCAGTTGCTCTTGAGACGCACTTTGTCAACTTCCAGTATATATATAATGCAATGGAAAAAAATAAATATTTCAAAAGAGTTATTTGGGTACTTAAATAAATGGTCTGGAATCCATACTGCTTTGATTTAGGGTTGGAATTGCTTTTCACTAGAATAATGTTTGTATAGGTACACAACATTAAAAAATCGTGTATTTTCGCATCTCGCGTGTCTTGTATACCTCATGTGCTTGGTATCTACCGAAAGAGTGGCCGTAAACACATATTGCTTTTTCGAGTGGAAAAGTGAAATTGAAAATGGAAGACGCAAGAAAGAAAGAGAGGGTGGATTATTTACGGATAAGGCCACAGATTCCACGAATTACACCCCGAGGACCTTATCGAAATATTAATTGCTGTTTTTGCAAGAAAGAATTTAAATCTTCGGTTGGAGTAAGGCAAACACGAAGAGGGTTTAAATCACCAGCGTTGGATCTAAGATCTGGTGTATGAGTCGTGACTGCTTTTAAGAGGGCTTAACTTCTCTTTTCGCCCTACGCGATGGCTCTGTTGAAAAATGAGTTGTCACTCATATAATTTTTTTCTGCCAATTTATAAGTAAGAGAATATAACTTTTTAAGGCTAATAATATTATTTTAATGGTAAAATTTGTCGATTAAAAGCATATATATTAAAGCACAAAATGTTAGCATTTAAAAAAATATACTTAATTGAAATATTTATGATTTTAATATTCGTATTTCAGATTTATTTTCCGGGATTATTTCAATAAATAATTCAATATTAAATAGCTATATATAAAATATATATATCCTCGTCAGTAATTATATGAATGACTATGAATGTATATGTTTTTTATAGACTGTATTTTCTTTATTTTACAAACTCATATTTATTCGCTTCTCAGAGAGGTTTAATATTTATTTAATTATTACCATGCCTAGACTCGGTGTATATTTGTAAATATCTTGTATGCACTATTTTAGTATAATAGAAAATTTAAATAGTTTCACAGTTCACAAAGATTGAAATAAGCAATGCTGTTTCTCAAAAAGTTTGCTGGTCGTTAATTCATCAAAGAGAATCGAGACGGGCCTTTACAAAAGTTTCACAGCTGGCATAAATAATTCATTTAAACGAAATTAAACAAAGATTGTGTGTATTTTAATTTTTCGTACTAAAATAAATTTTATCATCCCACGAAAGCTGACAAACTTTTTTTCTTTGTTCCAAGTAGATTATTATAAATACCATAAGGGTTTTTAAACTACGTAAGGCTTAATAAAACTATTTATTATTTATTAGACGTGCAAACGACCTTGTGAATTGTGATGTAGTGGTAAGTTATTTTTCAACAATGTTCAACAGCCTTGTCAGAATGGTAATAAATAAATTTTAACAATGAAATACTATTCACATAAAATATAAATCACACACACAACGCTACTATATATATTTACTAAAATAGTTTTAAACATGCGACTTTAAATATGGTAATGATATGCATAAGTTTTACGCTGTTATTTATATTGTTAAAAAAGGGTACAATGTAAAATTAATAAACAATGTTTAATGACTATGTTTGAAAACATCTAGTCTAAGAAGAAGATTAATCGTTGTTAGATTTAACTTGATCGTATAATTCAAAATGATTTTTGATTGATGTTTGTGCAAATTGTCGTAAAAGTTTTAAGCCCTTCGTTTTTACACAGTAAACAGTTTGCGTCGTTAAAATACTTTGTACAAAAAACAGATTGAAAGTCGATTCAAAGTAAATTTATGTTTATGAGTTTAAAAAATATGACACCATTATTATTTTTATGCGTACATTTACACATCGGACAGTGAAATAGTGTCATATCTTTAATGAAACTTTTAAATAGAGTGACAGTGTCGACGTTGAAGTATACGCCCTTTTATTACACGACCTATTTTCGACTACAATAGACGAAGCGCGAACAAAAGGTTGGCGTCAACTGCAACAGGTTTGCTTCAAATAAAAATGAGCATACATGCCATGAAAAAATAACGAATTTGACGACGAATTGTAACGTTTTGTTAAGGTAAAAACAATGTAATTTAATATTTTGATAAAAGGGGTTTTATTTTTTAAAAATATATTTTATTTTAACGTTTAATTATATTTATTGAAATATTCTCGTTTTTTTTAATTCTGGTTGAATTGAAACTGCCTAATATAATATTTTATTTCAGAAACCTACATATATTCTTAGTCTATCCAACCTAATTTAAAAGTTTATTTAAGTTTTTTTTACCTTGATTGGTAAATTAGCTTCTCGAAAGTATTATTCTTTAAAAGGATTTTCAATCCAACTCATATTTTTAGGTTTAGGTCAGATTTAAAAAATATCTGTACTTTTATGCACAATTAATTTCAACATATAACGAAAATAAGATGTATTATAATATTACAAAAAAAAGTAGTATACTAATAGGTTACCAAATACAAATGCCTACTCAAACGAGTAATACAAGTAAATGCCCATTTATTAAAATAATGCTTTATTATTTTACCTTGATTGAAAACTGCCGTAAAATGCGAAAAATATGGACTTTTCTAATATTACAAATCACAAAATTGCTTGCTCTCGTTAAATAAAATAATGTAGAAAATATTCCTAAATTCGTGTTCGAATTATTTTTATGTATGTACATATTTAAATGGAAATCGGAAATATAAAATGTAGTAAATCCTGCTTTGATTTATTTATTTTCTAGCAATATTTCTAGAAAATAATGCATCTTTCTTATGTACATATAATTAGCTGTTTATTCGTTAGAAAATTATTATAAAGTTACCCTCACTTATGTTACAAATGTATGTAAAGTCAATATATCATGATTTATAATTTAAGTAAATCATAAACATTGATATGGTTGATAAATAAATATTCTTTATCATAGTTATGAAACATATTTAGGAACAGCGAACCTTTTTTAGTAATCTGACCAAAATATTATTGAAAGATTTATTTTTGCGCATTACTCAGCACACAATCGGAATTTATTTTTTCAGGTAAAGTATGCCCGTAAAATGAATTATATACGAAAATTTCAATAATATGAAATTTTTTACAGAAATACTATATATGCTACTGGTTTTTTATCATTTTAATCAGCTATAATTTTAGATAAAACAAGAAATAAGAATGTAAAATAAAACGTTGGTGGTTATAATTTTAGAAGAAAAAA
This sequence comes from Plectrocnemia conspersa, assembly GCF_051122295.1. Classification (NCBI taxonomy): domain Eukaryota; kingdom Metazoa; phylum Arthropoda; class Insecta; order Trichoptera; family Polycentropodidae; genus Plectrocnemia; species Plectrocnemia conspersa. The sequence continues at coordinate 6,454,141 of NW_028277176.1, read as the reverse complement.
ACTAGGGATCCTTTTAAAATTTGATCGAAAGAAAAATAATATATATAAGAAAAAAAAACAAATAAAAAAGCGATTCTTTAAATACATGTCCTTAGCCTATAAATCAATATGTGCTTTGAAATTTTGTGTTTGTATTTTAATTTAAGGTACAGATACACGAAATTGGGCTAGTGTAGTTTAGCGAAATATTTTAATAATATTTTCTGGAATGAAAGTGACTGTGTTTTTTACATATTGGTATTTGAAGTATATAATGGCGTATTAAATATTATTTTAATATCTTTGTTTTGAATGACTTTTAATTGAGAAGAAAAGTATTACTGGTGGCACTCCACTGTGGACAAGCATATGTTAAAATGAATATAAATAATTGCTTATGAATTAAAATTTATTTTTTTATAGTTAATGCGCCGCAATGGCGGCAAGCCATTGCGGCGCGTTACAATTTTACGTTTTTTCCCTCTTTACTTAGGAGAGGTGGTGGCAAAGTTTGTCTACGTTTTGTGAAAATAATTATTGTTTTCTTAACCCTTTAGGTGCGGCAGGTGTTTTTTAATAAGTCTGCGACAAATGACAATAATCCATGCAAAAAAAAGTGTTTATTTTGATTATATTTATGATAATTTATTATTTAATACATGTTACTTAACCTATATCCATCTACATTTTATTTATTATTTGAGATAAAAGGAGGGGGAAATATAAAATTAGTAACGTAATGACAAAAAAAAATGTTGTAATATATGTATATCCTATAATTAAGTCATGACAGAGAAATGTATTGCATATAAAGAGAGTTTAAATAATGCTACTAACAAAGATTTTTTTTAATATTTGTGAGACACTGTATACAAAAACATTACAAAAAATAGTTAATAAAAAATAATACTGATTGGTAAGGCGAGACGTTTTTTATGGCCGTGACTATATATCGTTCCGCCGCACTCAAGAGGCATAAAGTATCGGAACGATATATCGTTCCACCGCACTCAAAGGGTTATTAAACTAAAAATTAAAGATTATTTTTGAGAAATTCCCAAGTAACGGGTAATGCTATCGCAATATATTATTGTAATTACACTGCACTTTAATATACACAACACAAGTTATACACATAAAGCTTCAGTGGTATATATATATAAATTAAATAGATAGACTTAAAGGTACCTGTATTTATTTTACACAATAAAAAATGTTTTATCTGCAGATAATATTAAAACATGGTACGTTTTTATTACTATAAAATGAATGACCCCGCCAGGGAAATTTAGCTATAACATTCCAAATTCATCCCGTATGGGTCATTTTATAGTAGATCATATAAAAGGTTATAAAATTTATTTTCTTATATAATTTATTATGTACATATAGATATATTGCAACTATGTGTTTTATGACTACATAAAACTATACAGTTAATTGTAAAAATAATATATATATCATACATTATGATTTTTTTGCAAGAAAATTAATTTTAAGCTTTTTATAGAAAAATATATTTAAAATCTTGTGAATGAATTTTTAACCTTTAATGAAAAATAATAAATAATAAGTACGCATTAAGTGTCGCTTAAGATTTTGATTAACATTTGCGATAATATGAAAAATATAATAATATAAAATCGATCATGATAATATTTTTTATTATTCTGAGATAACATTTCAATGGATATTTTTGCTTTTCTTCGGCAATATTTTGAAGACTCATGCTACTCACATTTTTTGTATTATAAGTGTATTATTGTAAGAAGAGATCCTTCACAACAGTGATTATGAATATTTTAATAGTAATCATATAAATAAGTTTCAATTTACATTACTTAGTTCAAGAGTATGTGCTGGTTTATGTAATGATCGTGTATAGTTTATGCTGAGGTTGAATTTATATTCCCTTTCGTGTTCTTCTAATCTAGCCTTAATTGCTTTATTCGCCTATTTTATGTAACTTACGAGACATACTTTACTAGACCATTCGTACATTTCCTTCAATTACAACTGGAATTAACTAAGGTGGTTTATTTTAATTGTTTTAGTATACCTGACAATTATTAAGCAATTATTCAATAAAAAAATAATTGAATCAAAATATTATCGAAATATATAAATAAAAACACGAAGTAAAAATATACCGCATCTTTTTATTATTTTAACAGCGACAGCTAATATTTTTAGCCTAACTGTAAATCAGATTAGATGATCGGAATTTAGCAAACTTTTATAGTTTCAAATCTCGTTTAAATAAAAGATTAAGTTAACATTATGAATATAGCAATTAAAAATTCTTAATGGATTATTCCGTATAAAATTTAAATTGACTTATCGTGCGTTTAATTGGGTATGCTCTTTTAGACTTTGCTTATATGTCAACTCTTTTCGTCTCTTGAGATTCGAGGCTTTCGCGCTTTTTATTACAAATTTCAACGCAATGTACACCCAATTTCTTAGAACTGAGCGACAAATAAGCTTTTGCTTTTATATAATAAACATGAATTACAAATTGTGACAGTTAACCTCTCAGTATTTAAATTTATATCCATCATAATTAAACACCGTTGACTATTTATATGTATTTTTTTTTTTTTTTTATTAATTTTTGATTAAGGGATTGTATTTTAAGAGGCATTTGCAATGCCTTGTTATTTAATACTAATCCTGAATGGATATGAGTTACATCATATTTGAACAAAAACCCTCTTTTTGGAATGTCATCCTGTGATACATTGTTAAACAGAGTAATTTCGCCCGATATTCGACTTTACCCGTGTGAGGTTGTTAGGAATTCGACTGGAACATTGCCAAATGCCCATATCCATAAATGTAGTACTATCCACAAATTTTATGCGGTTCTAAATTTAATATAATAGTCAGTGCCACGTGATGTAAAATATCAGCATTTATTCAATTAAATTTTTCTTCTCTCATTCTATCGCTCATCTTACTCTACGATCTTATTCCCATTAGAAATTTGCGCTTTAAAATCGAACTCAATTAACTCGAAGCGAGTATCGTTATATGAGATATTTCTTTGCTTTGCTTTTATATCTATACGTAATACCATTTATATATATTTTTTGATTAAATAACGTAAATGTAGTTAATGTAAAATCACGTATAATTGTTACCGAGACTGAATAATGAGACATGCAATCCCTTTTTACAGATGAGCAGTTAAAAACAATAAGTTATTTTATATTGCTTTCAAAATTACGGTTAAAACTATCTGCTAAGATATTTTGGTCAGATATATAAATAATTAATTAAACTCAAAAAATTGTATCATTAAAAGTGGCCCATCAAGAAAAGTTGACAAACAAGAAGCGAAACGTGAAAATAATTTGATGATACTTACTAGAAATGTACAGACTTGTTACATTTATTAATTTCAAAAGAAGATAAATTTTATTGCTGAATAAAATATAATATAGGAACATTTTTTAATAATATTTTAATTATATAAAATATTTATTCTTGACCTATATTTATGAAAAAATACATCTAGCATCCAGTGCTATAATTAATGCATTAATTAAAGTATTTATTTCTACCTGTTTACTTAAATATTTATACACCTTTTGTGTGGATCTTGTATAAAGAGGTGCAAAATTATATTGCCCTTATACTAAAAAATTCCATACTTTGTTTATGATATTATAAATCTACTTTATTCTATGACTTAAATTAATTATCCACATAACCTTAATTTTTGCAACATGTAGTACTAAAATAATTATCGGGTTATATCAGCGATAATGTTGCTTAGTACATTGATAGATTGCTGGTCATTAATAGTGAGGATATAATCAAGCAAACAAAATCTCGACTAATTTGTTTGTCGCGTTACATTTTTTTAACTAACTTTGAATCAATATTCGAATTAGTTGATATTAAAAATCAATTAAAAATGGTTTAGAAATCGCCCGTTAGACATTTGTTGTTTTGTAGTACATAAAATTAAGGTAGTTTATTTAAAATTTAGTGTAAAAGTCAATAGGATACTATTACACCCAGCTATTTTCAAAGAAAACTGGTGTTGTGTGTTTAAGTCTCAATTTTTAATAATTAAAAATGATTACAGTACTTATTTAATGCTTCAAATTAATTTTTATAAGCACAATTATTTTAATTAATTTATACTTATATAAAGCATATTTAATACACTGGTTTAATTTTTTTCGTAAATTAAATACTGAAAGTGAGAAAAAAATAAAAATATCAATATATTTAGCTTTAAATGAGCAAAATAAATAATAAATATATATTAGGCTGAAACATTTAATTATATGCTTTAATATTTTGTGGAATATGGCTTTTGGTATTTGCTGCTTCTATTTTTATTAATGATCGTTTCAATAATTGTTATAAAATTAGTACATATATGATTTTTTAAACTATTAAATTGATGTGTTTTCGATTGATTTTCATGGAAGCCAAACTGTTAATAATTTTATATCCCAAGGATATTTTTTTTTTTATATTTTACCAATATAAAACCGTTTTTCAAACGATTAGGAAATGCCCAAAATATAGTCAGGCGTTGTTTATTAAGTAATGAATACAAATTCCAAGAAGGTGTTATATAATCTGTCAATAATTTGTGGCTTAATGAATTAATAGTGTATGCTAATTGTATTTATAGATTTAATTGTAAATTAGCGTAATAATCAAGCGTTAAGTGAATAAATATTTATCAAAAAATAATTAAGAAAATAGGTTCAGAAAACTGCCACGCCACACTGTATCGGAGTTTAATCTACATCAATCATTAAACAAGATTTTGGTTGGGAACTTGATGATCTCATAATACGAGCTATACAAATTTTCCCCGCAACGCATCGTTTACCTCTGATCTGGATTTAAGCGTTAATTACCATCAACAAAATTCCATTGGCAAATAGTTCAACCGCGAAAGCTGCGAATTCCAGAAGGCGTAACTTGTTCAAAATTTAGGTGAGTGAAAAATTTTATTTTCACCACCGAAAATAACATACGGGTTAATATTAAAAAATAACGAACAGAAACGAGCATCGTGTTGAATTAAACTCTGCCCTGCGGCTACAACACTCTCCCCCTTCGAGGAAGAAAAATAAAAAAAACTCATTTTCCTAAAAAAAAAACTGATGACGGAACGCAGCTCAGAGTGGATTAGCGATCATTAGGTAAAATTATTATAAACGATATTTTTTTTTCTCTTCCCGAACAATATATTTTTCAGAATTTTTCCCCCTTGGCCACCCTCGCCCAAAGCAAAAAAATGTGTGTGGGAGAAATTTATACTTAGTGAGAATATTTCATTAAAGCGTTTTTTTCGCATTCCGCGTTAATCTCGGCTCATGTCTTCATTAATCATATCCCTTATAAATCGTAGCAATAAATTTTTACAATCATTCACAAAGTAATCCCCCGATTTGGGACATTCTTGTTACCAATTGAATGTAATAACTTTATCCGCGTTAAGCTTTTCTGCGCTGCTGTTTATCGTTCTATGTAATATAATGTAATATATATACAATATTTTGTAAACATATTGATTAATAAAACAATTTATTTCAAACTTTCCTAATTTAACATATTATTTATATACAAATAAAAAAAAAAGATTTTTTTATTATTATTTATTTAAAATATTCGATAACAGCTTATTTATTTTATCAATCTATTAAATCAAAAAAATGTGTACTTATACAAAGTGAGATTTTAAAAATTAAAAGATTTATAATAGGGAATGCGCGACGTGGCACAAGCTTACTAATTCAACAACTTTCAATTGCATCAACGTTATGCTTGCAGCGTATGCTTAAAACAACCGTGTCAATTTCTAACTTATTCAAGTGTAAAGCTCCTAAAAATATTTATAATTTGTTATAAAACATTTGTTTTTTGTAATAGCTATCGCCAAAAATATCATTGTGTTTGGTAAGCTTGTTTCGGAAGCTGGATGGATAATGGATAATGACCACGACGGGGAAGAATAAGGGACGCGATCGCGACTATCTGCTGCCGAAGGTCGCCAAACTTTGACGAATTGTTAGCACCGCCCTTTAGCTACTTTTAAAAGTACTTCATTATGATGCTATGCTGGGAATTAAAATACTTGTATTCTATTGCTCTTAATAAAAAGGCACCAGGATATGCCTTGTATTCTCCCTGGTAGTAATATCTTAGAAATCTGTCTAATTACAGGCAGTATAAATAAAATCTTTTTGTTGCATATGATGCTTCAAAAATAAATATTTCTTATTGGTCAGACACATGTTGTTGACTGATTAAGGCAGACGAGCATTTCACAGAAACCACCAAAAATATATTTTAAAAATATCTTTACGGCAGACGCTAAAATATTTTAAAAGGACAATGCAAGTCGTAAATAAATACAATAATCCTATCCGCTCGAAGGCTTAAACCATGTCAGATACTAACTTAAATGTCAGCATAAAACGAGTTTTTACGCGATTCTAGACACCGCTTAAATTACATATGATTATTTGAAAAACAGTTTAAATATTTTTAAAAATTTTCTAAAATCAATAAACCAGATAAAACTCAATTTTCGCTTGGAACTACACTTTAATTCAAGGCTTGTGCTTGCTACCAGTGGAGCTTGCGCCAAATCAATACAAGCGACACGTATTTCTAGGCCTCAGTCCGATACCATTAAAGTCCGGACAAAAACAGTCAAGCATCCTTCCCATTTCAAATGTAATGCTTGAACTACACTCTCTGGAAGTTGTCCGAACCGAAGTTCAACTAAAGTCGGCCTAGGTCGCCGACTTCAGTTGAACAGTAGCGGCCACACAGGCACAAATTTCATATGCCGTCCGGACAGCGGGCGTGAATGACGTCCGCGCGGCGGCTGCTGTCATCTACAGCTGGCATATATGCGCGCGATCGAAAAATGTACCAAATAATCGCAATTTTTAAATTGTCATAATATTAAAATTACGCTTCTGATAAATATTAAAATTTGTGTGGTCACTCACCAATACTATATCAGTGAAAACTTTTCAGTCGTAAATATTTAATTTACGCAAAATCTATGTCGGCTTTTGCAAAATGCCATAAGGCATAAAAATGATACTTCAGAATACAAACACCACATCTGTGACTATTCTAGAATTTGTCGCCATCGATTCTAAATAAGAATTCGTTATGGTGTGACATTTATATAAACCGATCTAGGAAAATACATAAGGATATTCGAAACGATTTTTTTAGCAAAATCAAGTACCTCTAATTATTTAATTTAATATGAAAAAAAAATATATTAACGATATTTGTTAGAAGAATATACTATCAAAAATATAATTAATCCCTTTTGGTGCCTTAAAATACTCAAAGATGTCAGTAAGAGTCTGTTGAAGTTCCCGATAAGCATGTGCTATTATAACTTGACCACGTGACCACGATGCAGCGCTCGTCATGCGTGTTGACCATAGGACGCCTACACGTATACTGAAATTTAACCGAGTTACTCGTTTTATCTCAGTTTGCGAAAAACCATATCATTATCTCTCTCACTCTCGTCACTTAACACGCGAGAGTGCGAAAGGGGAAGTATCTCATTGCTCGCGCTCAAAAGAGCAGCTCCGACTTCGGTCCGTTTGCCGACAATGTTCATAAACGCTCAAAGCTGGCCAAGTCTACTGAATTACCCCAGCTTTACCTCCCTTTCTCGGTAGCCTTGGACAACTTCCGAGAGATTTTAGAGCGGGCAGAACTGAATTCGACCGAAGTAACCTACTATATTCTCCGTCCTTGGCCAACCATGGCCAGCTTCCAAAGAGTGTAGTGCATGCATAAGCTTTGGTATAACCTAAACGTCACATATGCTAGTTATGAAACCATATATCATATAAAAATAATAATAAAGTGGATAACTGTTTTTTTTAATAAACAAATTTTATGGTTTGATTTCTGTCAGTAACGATATCAAACAAATAATTTGTGCTGATGTAAAAGTCGCTACAAAAATACTTAGCTAACATTATTATTTAGAAATTGTAAAAAAATGCAGTTGTGCAGTCTATTATCATAAATTTATTATAGAAGGCAACAAATGATTTACAATAAAATTTGTGTACCTTAGTTAATAAGTAAAGGGATTATGAAAAAAAATCAACACCACACTATAAAAAAATGAGTTTTCTAAAAGTTTTGAGATTACATCTAGGGATAGACAAAGAGAAGCATTGTCCACTATGATACTCAATTTAGTGGTAAGTCGATAACCCGCAAACTTGCTATCAAGGGTTGTATGAACTTTAATACAACCCAAATGTGTGCGGGTTATATAGTCACATAGAGCTGTTATGAACAGATAATAATAGATCATGATACTAATCTGAATAAAAATAAAAGCTTAGAAATTAATAAAGCCAAAATTAAATAACTGATTAGAATAAAAAAGCAAAGGGTAGTAAATGATTATAATGTATACGAATACTTTTTGCATACAAATATTTTATTAGTTGATTATGTATTAAATAATAAACTTAAATATATGAGTGACGTATTTCTGAGATATTTATAAATAATATATGTACACAAGCTTTCTTTACACATGTCTTGTACAATTTATACATAAACTTTAAGAAAAACTGCTAAATGAATATACGAAGTTTTCATATTAAAGTTATTTAATATAATATCTATTGAATTTGAAGTCTGAAAAGTTAAGCGTATTACGGTAAGAACAGATTGTTTTAAATTAAAAAATGCAATTTACTTACAAAGTTCAAACGTCTTCGCCATCTCCTTTAAGCTTTTAATTGATTCAAAATCAGCGTTTCTGAGTATTAGATCATAAACAAGGTTTAAACGAGGCTTTGTCGGAGAGACCTTCCCAGAAGAAACAGCCCGAATTGGACAGACATATTGTGAAAATTCTAACCGTGAATTTAACTGTCGGTTTTAGCGCTCGGCTCGGCAATAAATTATCGGGCCGTTTTCTAAGCTTTGTTCAAACACGGCCAAAGATAAAGGGTCGGTTTTATGGCGATTGGAACCGGCAATTTCACATCGAAACGTTTATTTAATTATTATTGGTCGCCGGTTTTTCAAGTCTTAGCCGAAAGTAAACAGCCCGCGGAAATTTTGAAGCCGAATTGGCAACTGACTAAATATACAATTTTAAGACGCGCTCGCCCATCATCGGATAAAATTTAAGATTAAAAAGCGATAAAATGTAGGATGCAAAAAAGCGATACAGATGCTAGAGTAAACGTAAATGTTTACGTTGAAAAATAACATTTTTCGTTACGGCGCTTATACGTTTTTTTTAGCGATTTTACCTTTTCTAAAAAATTCATCTTTAATAAATACAGGTTCTTACTTCATAATAAACAACTAAAAATAAAGACAGACTTAGTAACGATAACTAGTAACCTAAATATGTGACGTCTAAAATCTGTATTAAATATAAAAGTAAATCTGCGATAAAACAATGTTAAATATTAGTCATTTATTTTTCAATATTATTTATTGTATATTTATTAAAATTGTATTTTTTTATTAAAATTATTAGAGCACACATAAAAAGTTTATAAAATTTTAAAACAGCTATGTATATCATAGTTTATTTAAAATCCCAAATTAATGATAATAAATAAAAAAATTCGCTTATGTTAGGTCAAATTGTCTGGGACTGAAAAGGTTATGCAAAAAATTATAAAAATTAATTAATGTTACTTTTACAATGATACGTAAGTATACGAGAGATGAATCTTTAAAAAATAAATATTAAATGTGAAATCTGTTTTTAAAAAAAATATATCGCAGTTTGAACAAACTGCGACATACAAATCGTAACTGACAAAAAATAATAAGTTTTATATTTTATTGGAATAAATTTGCAACTGGTGTTCTGGAATATTATATAAAAATTTAGGAGGCATCCTAAAGCGGTCGATCAATGATGATCTTTTGTTATAGACCATGATGTCCTAGATTTATTGTTCCAAAAGAAAAAAGATTTGCCGCCCGTATTTTCGATTACTAAACATGTTTTAAAAAAATAACTTTGTAATTTAAATATTTATTATATCGAAATAATAATCGCACGGTCAATTAATTAAAATTATAATAATAATGTCAATACCGGTATTATTGCAATCCCTAGCTCGAATCTATGTTATCAAACTCATAGATTCACTTAATTACATTTTGCCAATGTTAACACATTATTTAGAATCGACGTTTTCGAATTATATGGTAAGATCCTAACGTTGATTAATATGTAATACATCAATGAATATGTTTTATCTACTGTTCATTGCATTAATCAATTATCTACTATTTACTTATGCATGTAAATAAATTAAATTGTGCTGTATTTTGCTCTATGCATTAATCGTAAACTATATAAAAAAATCCACAGTTCGATATAAAATCTTTCTCAAATAACATAAGTTTTTTCACCTGTTGTTTTGAACATGTCGGAATTTTGTTTCAAAATCTATAAATATTGCATGAAAAAAATATACATAATAAAACATCTATCTTACAAGCGCACAAGGTGTTAAAACTCGGCGAAACTTTTTCAATCTCTGGCTCAAAAACATTTTTCTATATATATATTTTCTTTAAAGAGACGCAACTCCATCGATGATCACGTGAAAAATGTACATCGGGTCTAAATTTTCTTTAAACTTTCCACGCGGACATTTTGTCAGGCGTTTCATAACAAAGTTTCTAATGCCGAGCTGAATACAAAAGAGCAAGTGGCTATATTTTGTAAGCCTCTTGCCTTCCATGTCTGGAAAATCCAGAGAAAGTATGAACTGGCGCTTCATTGTTTCGTCAGTTTTGCACAAAGAGACGAAAAAATCCGTAATTTTTTTTTATTCGCCCATTAACATAACAAGTACTGCATATACGAATAATACATTGTATATATATTTTAGCATCCTTTTATTTTTTATAAAATAAAACCTGTCACTTAAAAAGCATGATACCTCTTTACATGTACTAATGGAAATAACTTGAATTCCAAAACATTTGACATCATGGCAAAAAAATTAATGTAAAGAATTTTCATGTATCATATATAATATTATACAACAATAATTGAAATAAAAACATATATGTACAATAGAATTAATGGTAGAATATATTAGAAACACAAGTATAAAAGCGTCTAGATTGTCAATGTGCAAGCAGCGAAATAATTCCAGTTTCACGTTTCATATATATTAAAAGTTAATAATTTTATAAAATTAATATCAATGCTTAGCAAACGCCTTTATACTTAATAAAAAAAATTAAAAGTTCATCTATTATTTTTAGGTATTTTTTAATTTCCAAAATCTACTCAGAATCTGACCTCCAGAAAGCCAGCGCAGTTCACAAAAGGAAGGGTTCACCATATTCCAAATCTAGCAATTCACAGAATTATCTGAATTCTCGTCTGTTTAATTCTCTTGCTCTAATTTTATTCACACATTTCACAACCGGTAACATAACATGCTGTATATTTAATGTTTTCCTACACAATGCCTTTGGTGATTTTTTAATACAGGACGTTTTCAAGCAAAGTAGTAAAGCCATTGACTTTACCTATCATTGATGGCGCTCCATCAGTACAGACACTGATGAGTTTACTATAGTCTAATTTTAGATTTTCTATGCAAGGTTCTTAACCCGTGCACCGCGAAAAAAATTATGAAAAGCCGAAAAATTCGCGTAAAGTAGAACATTACCGATGGCTGAATGAATTAAACTAGGGGGACTTGAGTTCAAAATATGAATATGGATTTAGTTATGACGCCTATTTTAAAAGAATAAATGGGTGCAAGGATGCAATGCGCCACTTGTGATCATCCAATGCGCCACGGGTTGGCCACCACTGCTTTAGACACATTACACGTCGCTAAGAGACAGAGGGAGTACGCCATATGCGTCGCGTCGCTTGAGACTGGATCTGGTGGCTATTGGGTTGGGTCACAGACATAAATTTAAATTTAGAAATTATAATTTTATTTCGCTATTTTACTATTCTTGTTGAAACTTATATTTCAAGTCAAATAAATTTATTTTATAAATATTTCTCCTGACTTGGCAAGACCACTAAGTTAGATGATCAAGAACTGGAAAGGTCGTTGAAATTTTTCTAATATTAAAGAATCAGATAAAATTTAAAACATGACCATATTGAATCACTATTTTAAGACATTTGAGTTGAGAAGTATTTTTAATAAATAGTATATTAATTGTTATACTTTTTATTCTATAACTAGACCGATTGTTATTATGTATTCTAAGTATGTATGTATAAGCTAACCGCTTATTTTTTAGCTATTTAAAATTAATATCATTTTTATATAATAAAATTATTCTCGTCCAAATAACAATTTCTAAAATTAAACAAGTTTTTTTAATTTGAACGATGCTGCTTATTAATTAAGCCTTAATATATTACACACTAAAATATTTATTGCTATGACAACAATTAAACAAAACATAGTTAAAAGATATTTAACAATCGTCTGAATTTGTCAAAAATTTAATATACGAATATTTTTATCTTCGTAGAATAAATTTAGTATGATTAAGGTATGTCTTGTAAGTAATGTAGGGTATTTTTCAGGCGCTTATAGGTCAATAACAAAGAGATTACAAATATGATATATTAAATTATGGCCAGTAACATATAATACATATCTGTGCTAATAATAAAACTGGCGTTCGTAATACATATATTGTAATTCAATAATCTTATATTGTCAAAAAGTATACTACATATTTTTTTGATCTTAAAAAATATCACATTCAAAGTATATGAACCGTGCGATATAAAATATATTTTATACCCTACCTTTGCAACTTTATTTTATATTTATTATTTTTTTATGATACTTTATTATGCTCATGTATTTATGTAAACATATTTATAATATAATCTTTTCTTGGTTTATTTATTTTTTAATAAAAAAATATATAGGATTATATTTATATAAAATGCTATATGTATGCACATATATAGTGTGAACTCTCACCATCGAATGGAGCTCGACCAAATAAACACTGTTGTTTATATTTTTGCCCTGCACTTAAACTGAGAATGCTTGCTAGTATAAATATAATCTGAAATTTAAGATGTTGAAACAGGATTTATTTAATTAACATGGCAACACAAACATATCATAGTATGATATGTTTATAATTAGGCTGTAAATATGTTGAAAATATAATTTAATAATTAATAAAGATATTTAGTAAGAGTAAAGATATTGATTAATGAAAAATGGTCTGATTGTGGCAAAATATATTTGTAAATTATAAGCATTATTAAATTTAATAAATCTTACTTTTGTGAATAGGTTATTATTAGTCGAATCAACCTTTAAAACTTTAATTATATAAATAATCTCTGAAAATATAAAAAGGTAATTCATGAATAAATTTAATACGCAGCTAAAATTAAAATTTTGTACTTTTTTTTTAGGAATTGTTTGTTTTAGAAAAAGAACACAATTTGCAAAATTACGATTCTCATGTATATATGTATATAAAGAGAGGCAGACATACGCCCATTTTATCTATAAAATTTTAATCAGCTAATAGAAAGTTGCCAATGTGTCTATGACAATCGTCACTTCTTTGTAAATAAAATATATTTTTATAACAGAATACATCAAAATTGAACGCAAAGAGAATTTAGTTATCTCGTGTTCATTGTTTTCCATATGCTGTATTTAAAATTTAATCTTGTACGTAATTATGCATCCTAGACCCGAATCTAAACATTGTTATCTGTCTTACGGTTCGCGAGCTTTTGTGCGTGACGTTAAACAAGCCCATTACGAAGGTGACACATTTTCAAAGCCAACCATGAAAACAGGCGTATTTAATAACACGTCAACACTGGTACACTCCCGTAAAATAAAACAAAATATGATTTTTCCTGACACGTGAAAAAAAAATACGTATGTGAATAAAAAAAATCTTCGAATGTATTGAAATAATCGTTGAATTTTAACGGAAGCACATAAAAGTATATATAAATTGTTATTAAATATATACTTTTATATATATGTACACATATGTAAAAAGAGATTTTTGTGTTTATTATTTTTTATAGCTTTTATGTAGAAAATTTCATAACGTGTTTTCCATTGGGCACAGTGGTCATTTAAAAACAGTGTAAAACCAATTTGCACTGTTTGCATTCAGCAAAGGACGTACTGAGAAATTTAGATAAAGGCAATTCAATTAACAACAACACAGTTTATTTTTAAAATGTTACAAATGTAACATTTTAAAAATAAAATTTAATTCATTTTGGGTTTATAAGCTTATCTTTGCTTAATTAATATTAATAAGATCCGTTAATAATATTAACACGTTGAACGCAGGAGAAGATAATTTGTCGATTACCCAGTTTTTAAATTATCTGGGAGTTTTTTAGGCGTAGATTTTATCTAGAGGATGACCTAAATTACAAGATTTATAATAAACGTGGAAGTAACATGCATTCTACTGAAATGTAGAACTTAGAGCTTTCGCAGTTTAAAACTAAAATAAAATTTATAAAATTTTGAATACACATTTGTATTTAAAAATAGATTATTAAAAATAAATTATTTAATATTTAATAAATAAAGCCCTCTCCTTAGGAGAAATGCCTGAAAATTTAAAGATTGCTACTATTGTACCTATACCTAAAATATAAAATAGTAAAAAAGTTGAAGAAATGAGACCAATCAACATACTACCGTGTATAGAAAAAATAATAGAAGAAGTAGTAATCAAACAATTAAAGGAATTTATTACTTCTCAAAACATAATATGTGAACAACAATCGGGATTCAGAGAAAAGCATTCCACTGAAACTGCATTACAAGTAGTGATAAATGATTGGCTGTTGGCTAAGGATACAAACAAAATCATTGGAGCAGTTTTCTTGGATTTCAAGAGAGCCTTCGAAACAATAGACAGAAAAATGATGTTAAAGAAATTGGAGAGTATAGGTATAAGTGATATAGTTTTAAGATGGTTTAATAATTACTTATATAAAAGAAAACCAAAAGTTAAAATAAATAATGTATATTCTGAAGAGAAATTAGTGTCTTATGGAGCACCACAAGGGTCTAAATTGGGACCATTGTTATTTGTTTTGTATATTAATGATATAGTTAATAACGTGAAAAAAAGGAAAATTCATCTATTTGCGGATGACACATTAATGTATTGCATAGGTGATAACATTAAAGAAATTGTAAATAATTTAAATAATGAATTAAGTATATTAGAAATATGGTTAAAGAATAATGTACTTAAATTAAATGAGAATAAAACTAAATGTATGTTTATTAATTATAAAAATGTGTTAGATAATAGTACCAAAATAGTAATAAATAACTCTAGTATAGAAATAGTGGATAATATAAAATATTTAGGAGTAATTGTTGTTACAAAATTAAATTTTAAAGAACATTGTAATTACATATTAAAAAAAAATAGTAGAAAAATAGGTTTATTATCTAGATTAAGAAATATATTAAGTATAAATACAAAAAAAATAATTTACAATATTGCCCCATTTTAATTATTGTGCAACACTATTAAATATGTTAAATAAATTAGACAAACAAATGTTGCAAAAATTACAAAATAGGGCAATGAGAGTAATCTTAAATAAATAGATTAACTAATTGTAAAAGTATGATTGATAGATTAGAATGGTTGAATGTTCAAGAAATATTGAGTATGATTTTTTTAGTATTTATATATAAGTTAGAAAATAATATGTTACCAGAATATTTTAATAAGTATTTAATAAGAAATAAAAATGTACATAAATATAATACTAGAAATAGAGAAAATTTAAAGATAATTAAGTATAAGAAAACGAGCACGGCTAGGGGAGTTATGTACGGAGGTTTTGATTTATATAATAGTCTTCCAAGAGAAATCCGAAACAGCAAACATATAACGGGTTTCATAAATGGAATAAAAAAACACCTTCGTACATATAGAAATAAATTATAATATTAAGTCTTTATTATTGTATATTTTTATTTTTTCTTTCTGTTATGTATTTTTTATATATTTTTTATATATGTTTACTAAATTTGTTAGATGTAAAGATTAGCTATTTAGCTAAATAAATTATTAAAATAAAATAATAATAAATAATATTATGATCAATTTTCATTAACCGACTAACTAATTTATTCCAAGATCAATTAATTTACAATATTTTAACACAAGAAGCTTTATATTGTCATCCTACACTTTACTACAAGATATATTAGACCCCTGTCATCTACACGCAACTATTATGCATCAGGATGAGCTTAAATACGACAGCTATGACATAAAAAAATTCAGAAATATCAACATGAAAAATGAAGAAACAACTTTTTATGAGTGTAAAAATCATTACAAGGGTGTTATTAGTTTTTAATTTTTTTATTAATAAAATAAAAAAAATGGATTTAATGTACAATTCAAACTGTGTAAAAAGATGCTTTTATTTATAGCACTGTTAAAATCCTTTATTAATAAATTTAATATGGTACATACATGATGTTCATTTTTTTAAATACGTTTATATTAGCTTAATTTAATAAAAAATAAGAATATAAGACAAAATGTTTGTGGTTATAATTTAAGGAAAAATATTAAAACCTTACAATTTAAGCAAAAAAAAAAAATTCGTGATAGCTTGAGTACATTCCATTGAAAAACTAGAATTATTAAAATGTCGTCCTTAGCCTCTAAAGCAACGGTCGGGGAACTTTTTGAACCATTACCCCAAAATATTTTTGCGTAAATCGATATTACACCCCCCCCACCATTCTGAAAAGAAAACAATCAATGTAAATTTTAAATAAACATTATTTATTGAATTAATTTACATTTACATATTGTTTAAGTTTGTAAACATACTAACACGTTTATGAAATAGCAATTTAAATATTAGAAAAATTTCCCTATTACCCAAAAAAATTTCATTTTTACCTCATTTGGGGTAATTTACCCCGGTTCCCCGACCGCTGCTCTAAAGCAATATGTGCTTTGGAATTATCATAGTTGTTGTGGTTTAGTGAGATATTTTTATGATATTTTCTTGCAAAAAAACAGTTTTCTTTCATTTTTGGTACTTTAATGCTAATATATATTTTTTTAAATAAATATAAAAAGGTGCGTTCTATATTATTTATAAAGCTTTGTTTTAAATGACTTGTAATTTAGAAAAAAATAGTATTACTGGTGCTACTCCAACCGGATAGGTATATGTTAAAATGCGTTTAATTAATTATTTATAGATTAAAATTTGATTTTTTATAGTTAGCGCGCTCTTTATATTAAAAATCGGTCTAAGAGACGCAAAGGCGGCAAGCCATTTAAAGCAAAGTTTCAAAATATGTTTATTTAATTTAAGCTTAGAGTCCAAGTCTAAGCCCAGGTATTTGCTGCTAGTTTTTCATGTTATTATTGCCTTTTTAATTTAGAAAAGGCGGTGTCAAAGTTTGTCTATGTTTTGTGAAAATAATTGCTTCGTTTTAATTTTCGACCTCTCAAAATGTTTTTTATTTTCGATTGGTTTAAGACCGTAAGCACTAGTTAAAATCTGTATCTTCAGCGTATATTTTTGATTTTGAGATATCGTTTGTATACAAGATAAAGAGGAACGGCCCGAGCATACTTCCATGAGGAACACTAGATGGAATTGTACGCGGATTCAAGTGTTCATTATTTAGTGAAATAACATGGCTTATACTTTTCAAGTATGAGCGTATTAAGAGTGACAGATAATCAGGGGTTTTGTTTTTGTATAATTTATGAATCAAACCGTCATGCCATATTGTGTCGAAAGCTTTTTCTATACCTAACATTAAAAGTCCCGTTTTTTTTATATTAAAGTTCCTTTAAACTACTAAGTTTATGTGTTCTCGAGTGATTTTGGTGAAAACAAACTGTATATTAATATTTTTTTTCACAAAGATTTTTTTCAATATTTTACTAAATGACAGTAAAAAGCAGATGTTGATTTATGAATACTATTCGGTTTATTATATTCGTTTCTCAGGATGTGCTTTATTGGTTAGTTGAGAAATTGTCGAGAGTTGTTTTATTAATAAATACATAAAATTACAAACAATTAATAAGCGATTTGGTTTTAATCTTAAAAGCGTGTATATTAAGTAAGTAACTATTAAGTTATATATAAATTTGCCTAATTATTTGATATATTGAACAATAATAAAGATATACTCGATGTATCGTATTAAATGTTTTGTTTATTTTACTTTAATAGAGGAAGTAAATTATATATTATAATATAATCGAATAATTAAATTTTATATTAAAGAGATACGTATTATACGAATTATTTAATTTTATAAAATATTAAAATTAAATGTTAATATTAATTTATACATAATTATACATATGCATATTATTTCAGTCGTTTAAAAATAAAATTTGCCGAGTATGTAAAATAATATTATCTATCAGCCTGTATATTCGTTCAGGAGCTGAATTGTTTAAAAGTCTTTCTAATTTTTAAACGCTTATGCCACTCTTTATACGATCAAATATATCTAAATATTGTTTCTAAAGTATACTTAAGGATCCAGCTCAAAATAAAAACACTTGATTTAAGTGTTTAAAAATATTTTAAGAATTAAAGAATGTACCCCAACACAGATGCAAAAAAGTAATGCAACTAACGCGGTCAATAGCATGTTGTGTTTCTAGTTTTATATTTATTTTTAAAAGATATAAACACAAAGGACGGTATTATATGATGACATATTAAATTCATAGTTTAAAACATATTACTCTTAAATGGAAAGCTTCACAACTATCCCTAGATTATTTTTTTATCCTAAAACCCCACGATTTTCATAGTACTAGAATATACAGATTGTTTCATTTAAGAAAAAAATATTAATGGAAATTATATAATTATATTTACTGCTCTTGCATGAACCCGTATAAATTATGACATCGGCCATATGGTGCTGTTCATA
Organism: Plectrocnemia conspersa; assembly: GCF_051122295.1. Taxonomy (NCBI): domain Eukaryota; kingdom Metazoa; phylum Arthropoda; class Insecta; order Trichoptera; family Polycentropodidae; genus Plectrocnemia; species Plectrocnemia conspersa. The sequence continues at coordinate 6,435,164 of NW_028277176.1, read as the reverse complement.
ATCTGTCAACCAGTTATTTTATTAAGCATTAAAATTAAAATTTATGTACTTTTTACTATAGTGTCCGTTTAAATTAAAACAAGTAAAAAACATTTTACGTGCATTCGTGCATATAAAAGCGAAAACATTCTGCGGATGTTTCCTCTGTACTGGAATCTCCATATAGCTAGTGTTGTAATATTTGGGCTATAAATTACACCAGACAACCAAAGCCAGTTGCCGGCTCGGGCGCCATTAATTACCATTTTGTTACATCGTCGACCTATCGTATTGACCTCTTGCCCTGGTAACACCCCATCATCACCGCCACCACCACAGAAAAGTATTTTTTTCACCCAATCAATCAAGTTAATTAAGCAACATCGCTGAAAAAATATATGGCTACAAACTCGAAAGCGAATCGACGTTAACGCTTGAAATCGATTCAATGAACATTTGCATATTCTCAATAAAACGCTATCAAATACAAATGCCGTCATATTGTTTGGGATTTTAATTAAAACAGCAAACGCCACCGAAAAAAAAACAGGTCTAAATATAAATCCTTGATTTTTTTAATCCACTTAAAAATGAATTTAAATAAAATAAAAAAAATAGAAAGTCAGCGATTTAAATTAAATATTGTATCGTTTAATAAAGATTTGATTTTGCTCTTATCTTCGCTTTAAAACAAACTTCTAAAACTATCGTTAGCCATTATGTATTGCTTTGGTGTTTGTTTTAAGATCAAAATATAGTATTACTACTATCTCAGTAAACATTGAACCATTATTATAGCGAAATTATGGAACAAAAACCAATATTGTTATTCGTAAAGATGCTTAGTTAATTATGAACTGTTGACACTAAGACAATCCGAAAAGATAACTATGAGTATATTAATATGTGTTTCTTAGAAAATAAAAATCAATATATGTATTAGAATATTATTTATGCTATAATTATTATTAACCATAATATATAACCCACCCATTATATGAGCATTAGAAATCGAATGCCTAGGGATGTGAGCTTTCTGAGAAAAAAAATTGGATGGATTGTTTTTTGTTGACCATTACACTGAAATTGTTAATATGATACGTAGGAAAGGAATTTATAAGGCAGTGGTATTTATATACAAATAGTATAAAAAGATCGCAATGATAAATTAAATTATTTAATTTTTTCAATGAAACATAAAATCAGACATTTCTTCATACTATTGAAAATAAATTTATAATTTCGTGTTATATTCTTACTATATTAAATATGTACTAAATGACTTTAGTACATATTTAAAAAAAAATCTTTCGAAAATAAAAAAAAAATTAAAAGGGAAGTAGTACAACTACTGTGACGATAAACATTTACTGTCTTCTGATTCAACTAGTTTTGTTACGAATCTTTAATATAATATATAATACCGCGCTGGTTTAACGGCGGTAAAAATGCAATTTATAGTTATATATAAAACTTGTTTTAAATGTATAAAATGATATTGTTATACTAGCTTATTTTACTAAATTATTAGTCAAATTATTCTTACAGCTTTAAAATATTTTAAAGTTTCAAGAACGATGATTACAGATAAAAATTTGATAATTGTTGATATTATTTTTTAATAAAATTGTAGGGTTCACAGTGACCTCCTGTATGCCTATTATTACAACTTTCACTTGAGCTCTTTAATTTTGATACACGAGATTTCGAACGAATTCGAACCCAAAGAAACCACTAATCAGCAATATATGAGATCAGGAAAGCAGCCGCTTCCCTCTTCGCGTTTATCCTGGTCCTGCTCGATCTGCAGAAACTAGAACTCAGCCAACTATGCAAACAACTAAATCTTTCGGGCACAGACATAAATAAAAGGACGCGTAAAAATCATGGTAAAAATCTATGGTCGTAAGTGGTTTATTTGGACCGAAAAAACTACAATAATAATAATATACAAATGCAAAACAAAGTATGCTGTATTCAAAACGGTGTCACGAAAATCTATGTACAGTAGCACTCCAATAACACGGTAAATTGGGAACGTGTTATTTGGGTGTGTGTAGTTGGGGGACTAGAAAATATTTTTTTTGCAATATGTACTTACGAATCAGGTGCATGTGGTGAGATAATCTTTATTTGACTCGTTCACACATATGTAAAATAATAGGGACCGAAAATAGCACGTTCCCAATATATCGTGTTATTGGGGAGGGGGGTGGGGTCTTTTGTATATGGACTAATTTATTCTTCAGTGTGCACTTATCCGTAAAAAAATAGTTCAGTTTATTGTATATAAAGTAAGAAGCAAAACTATCAATAAATGTCAATCTAACAATTCGTTTGCGATGTTAAAATTGCTGCAAAATATTTTTTTTGAAACATCATGGACTAATATAATTTTAATTATAAACTGTGTTAAAATAAATAAAATTAAATAATTTATAATTGATTAATTGACGTAGATGAAATTCCGTAAATATTATTTCCAAATATTTTTATATATATATTTATATATACCATATAAAATTCGCAAGAAATTCTTCTGGCTTTATTTAATCCAGGTGTTCTTTGTCGAATGGGTGTGAATATTCGCGAGCAACATTCGAAATAGCAAGGGTCAGGAAAATGAGAAAAAAAGGAACCAACAAGTACTTTTGTCGAATGAAAGCGAAAGTTCACTTTACCCTTTTTAACCGACGCTTGTCCGGATACGTACCGAATAACCAAACGAAAAGAGTTGTAAATTTACATTTCAGTCACATTCTACGATTTGGGCTCTTTTATCCTAAGTCATCGATCTAATATTGAATATAATACGGATTTATTTATTGACAATATTCACGCTTGTGCGAGTTTCATATTTGGTGCCAGAGAAGTTTTAATTGCGGTTATGTAATATACAGCAATAATACGTGTTTGTGTTGAGTTGAATCAGGACATATTGCAAATGTAAATTTAGTCCTTTTGTTACACTTTTAATTAAAAGCAATATATGGATATCAATTAATATAATTTCACAGTGAAATAATGTTTATTCTGTAAGCTTTCACATATGAAAATTGTTCAATAAAAATTCGAATCAACTGATACTCCATCATAGTAGCATAAACTTACAAGCAAAAATAATTTGGTAAACATTTTAACAGTACTGTATAAAGTAGACTACTATGTATTTTAAGTATTTAAAGCTTTAGAAATTATGACATGCGTTATTTATGATTTATTACTATTTAAAAATATTTTGAACAATAGTTTTTTTAATATACATATTAGTTTGTTAATCTTGAATATAATAAGCAACCTTTGTTTTTCATACGTTTTTGTGTATAAATAAATATATGTATATTTATCCAATTCTCACTCGACTCCTGAGTGAATCCCTAGTGTGGTATATAAATTTATTTACAGATCTCTAGACAAGCCAAGTATGTGTGTACTTATGTATATTATTTGGCGCCCCGAGTGGGCACTCTCCTTAAAAAACCTTTCTAGTCCTTGGGTGCCTATATAATACAGTGGTATACAAAATAATGAACAAAAAAAATATATTCGAAAAACAAAGCTATTTACAAAAATATTTGAATGTTCTTACATATTAAAACGAACTAGTATACTGTTTTATTTTGCATATTTAAAACGAAAGCATAGTTGGAAATTATCAGTACAAATGAAAAAAAAATCAGATATATGCACTCATTAAAACATTTCTTGAAGGTAATAACGCGATTCTAGCAAGCGAGAGCTTTTGTTATATGTACGCTAAGGATACACTAAAGATCGAAAAGTGTAACGTTAATTAAAAAAAAATATTTTTCAGTTTTATTGTTTGCAAAAATTAAATTCATAAAAGTGCAGTTGTAACAATGATCGCGTCTTTGGTTTGATATATAATGTAAGCCCTAATAAAATTAGAGTAGTAACTCTAGAGCTATTTTTAATTTATGAGACGATATCCATACGTTGATTTCTACCACGATATTACATAAAATATTATAGATAATCCACCTTTCAGCCAGAAAGCAACGTTCCACCGCCAAACGTCAGATGTAAAGAACCGTTGATATATGGTGGCGAATTGAGTGGATCTGTCGTGTCTGAGACTTTCGAGAATAATATATTACTTGCAACCTGTACATGTCAGATGGAGACGTACAAGTATGAATGTATGCAATATTTTGTATGAAACGGGAATAATATAAACCGACCTTTTTGTATACATACATATAAAATATATATAATATGAAGTCCGAGTGCAGGGCACTATTGCGCTCGTTCAAATATTTGACCTCGGAGGAAATGAGGATTTAACCCTTTGGAAGCGAACAAAGGATTACAAGGCTGGTTGCATCCAACAACATCGACCTGAAGCACACAATTAAACTGCTTGAGTTTTCTTCAGCTACTTTTACTAATTGTTATTTAAGGATTGAAAATAAAAATAATTAGTAAAAATTTTATTTGTAATTCTTGTGCTTTAAGCTAATATCAAATCAATGACATAAAAAACGGAATTAAAATTTTTAACTTTATAAACCCCAATTTTTTTAGTAATATTTATTATTGGTTTTTAATAATTCAATTTTGATAAAAATAATAGTTTAAGACTCACAGGGTTTTCAATAATAATCTCAGAATCTTTGACATATTTCGATACGAAAGTTGTTTATCAAACCCTCAAGTCATTAGCTATATGTACCTATATCCATATTTTCCATATTTTGCCTATTAGATAATAATGTTTTAAATTGTTTGTGGGAGTACCATATGTGCTTTCTCAGTGTCAAACCCACATATGTACATCACATTTTTTTTTGTATCTAGCTCTCTACGAAATTGATGTGTTGTTTAATCGTACATATGACATGTTTTCTTTTCGTATAAAATGTCACATGGACAAGTTTCTGTACATTTGCAATATTTTTGTATTTAATTTTCAGATTTATTGATCTGCATTTAGAGTTTCATTAATTTTAAAGATAATAGTGTCATCCGCAAAGATCACAATACAATGGCATCTGACTAAAAATATCAATCATAATCGTTTATCATTAGTAAAATAATATTTCTTTGGCATTTCAAGTTTTTTGTTGTTAAATAAACGTAACGACCTATAAACTTAACAAGTTAAAATATGTTTTTTCGGGAAATCTTAATATAAAAAATAGGAGTATTATTGTAGTATGATATGATGGATTAGTAAATTAAAATATATTTAATTTTTTCACCATCCTATACTATGATTAAAAAAAATGATTTTTTTAATATTATTAATGAGGACGAGAGTTCCAGCCATAGTAACATAATTTATATCTATAAAATGCGCTAATATTAAGAACTTATTGATTATTAATTATAATTAAAAAAATAAATGTCTTTTACCTATATTTATTATGTCTGATTGACTAACGCAGTTCATGGAGATTTATCCCGTTTTAACGCATTGGGCTAACGTCTGTCAAAATACAATGACAGATTAAAATGAAAAAATGATAATAAAATATAATACAATTAAAGAACAAAGCCTGTATTAAAAAATAATACCGTCACTATAAAAACCTAATAATCTAGTTGTGTTTCGCTAAATTATGATTATTTTGATTTGGAACAAAAAAAAACAAAACTAAGAAAATTGTTGATATTTTAAAAGTAATAAATTGCTTATACATGATATTACTATTTCATATTTTTAACTTCCTCAAACACAGTGCACATTATTCCTGCACTACACTCTCTGGAAGTTGGCCAAGGTTGCCCAAAGACGGAGAATATAGTGGGTTACTTCGGTCGAGTTCGGTTCTGTCCACTCTAAAATCTCTCGGAAGTTGTCCGAGATTACCGAGAACGAGAGATAAAGTGGAGGTAATTCAGTCGACTTGACCGGCTTCGAGCGCTTCTGAACATTATCGGCAAAAATAGCGGAGTCAAGGGGACCGAAGTCGCTCTTTTCGGTTGTAAATTGAATATTTACACAAACTTATAAATTTAATTTTGCCCACACAAACGCTTATAATTATTAGTAGCGTAATTTTAATAATATAAATAACATTTTTCGATCGCGCGCAAATATGCCGGCTGTACATGACAGAAACCGCCGTCCGGACGGCATATGAATTTGCGACAGTGTGGTCGCTTACTCAAAGTTTTCGGCCGACTTCAGTTGTAACTTCGGTTCGGACAACTTCCAGAGAGTGTAGTGCAGGCATTACACACATGCCCTAGGTTTGCCAATTTATTTTTACCAAGGTCACATAACTGTACACCTAACTATTTAAAAATATACTATAATATTTCAAAACACAAAACAGTATTAAAATGTTTCTTTAATATACTAAATAAAAAAAATTCAACAAAAGAAAATAAATAAATATTTTACCGCGGATAACTTTTATAGAAGTCATCAATAAAATAACCACCTAAAAGTGTCATAAATCTTTGAGCCGAATAATATGGTTATTTAATATAATTTGAGGCTGGAAACTAATTAAATTCATTGAACCATAATATTCAAAAAAATATGTCATGAATAAGAGCCCCCCACATTTAAAAAAAATTGAATTGGCGCGCAAAAATATTAACAGCGGTAGAAAATAATTAAACAAAAATATTTTGTTGTATGAAAAATAAAAATTCAGGGTTGAGGTGCTTACTTTTCTAATTAGCAATAATACAAGTATCTAGGGGTGGTACCTTTATTTACATTTATATGTCCTCATAGACGCTATATTTAAACTTTTAGTTTCTATTTGACTCTAAACATGAAATTCTCTGAAAAAACTTTTTAGTGAATTTGACAATAATCTTGATCATTTAGATAAGTGGCGAAACTTTTCTCTCTGTTATGCCTAAACAATTTAACAGGAAGAAAGGTACTTATTATAAATTTTAGCATATAAAATATATATTTCATGGTACCTCAGAAAATATTCACCGTAATATTTTTTTTTCATATCCATATGCCTACTAAAAGTGGCCGTATATTTTATTTAGTCTAATTAGGAATGATAAACTCATTCACCATTAGTCAAAGCTGCTAGCAGCAATACTGTAAAAAGGCACTTGGAGCGGTGCTCAATATATTATATTAGGATATCATTATAACATTATCATTTTAAGCTTAAAACTTTGCAACCAATTATACCTCATATGAATTTTATTGCATTTAAGATCGACGGCAAACACTAATACCTGATTTATAATTATATTTATATATTAGAATACATATAAAATATTTAATTGCGCAATAGATTGATATGCAAGCAGATTCATAAAGGTTCTCACTGTCCAGTGAGACAAAGTTACACTAAATTAGTCCTATAATCTAAATGCTAATCTGAATTTCACACTTTTATACTTACACTTTTATATAGAATTTTAACTGTTCGTTATTTTTTACACCTTTCGTTTTAATTAAAGAACAATTTATTGACATGTAATTATATGCCACAATATTTTATGTATATTGTATATTTTATGTTTACATTATTAGTAACTTTTCGATAATCAAAACTGATCCGTGCTTTTAAAAGGTTAAGGTTTTTAAAGGTTTATTTATCTCTAAAATCAGTGACATAAATTAAAGCAAACCTAAGTATACTCCTTAATTATTTATTTATTTTTTGCTCTTAAATATAATATTTTTTTTGTGCTTTAATTAATTTAATCATTTATACCCTATGGACAAATATATAAATATGTCTTACAATTTAAAGCACTACGAATTGAAAATTAAAATATATATGAAGAATAGATTTATGGAATATTGTACTCGTAGACACGTTTCACATTATTACATACATAAATGATAACACAATCTAATAATATTAAACGTGTTAAACGTGAACTCAGAGATTCACCGCGAATATTATGCATTAATCTTACACAATGTGTCTAACCTACATCATGTTACGAGATGTATGATCTTAAATACATACGTAGGAAGTATCTGTATTTTTTTAGATTAAAGTATATAATATTTTTAGTTTCCTGGACGGTATAGACTTTATAATATCATGTATATTCTATATCCGAAAATTTATTTAAAATATTTTGTATTTTAAGTGTTAAGTTAATAATCTTAATGAACTTGTGTGAATAAAAACAAATGCTTAAAAACGTCTATCCTATTAATAAAACATTTTGAATAAACAAGTATTAAGATCATACACCTGTCAATTTTGTGATCCAAAACAATGTTCTTACCCAAAATATAAAACAATAATAAATAATAAATGTAAACAATTTTACAACATCAATATACAATTTGTATCACATATACTTTTTTTTAATTTATATATCAGGAAAAAATATATGTTGTATACAATATTTTTATTTCGATGCTTGTTTTCGACATTAAAATTTACTCATACGTTTTTTGGATATACTTTATAATGTTCTAAAAATATATTACTTGTATACAAATTTATATGATAGATGTTTTGTTTGTTGGTGGTTTAAAATACTTTTACAGTATCAATGATAAAAGAACAGTTCACAACAGCTATCCGGGGTTTTAACACTACCCAACTATTTTCCACTATTTCATCATCTTTTACACAATTAAAATTCATAACATGAACTAAACTTTCTCATATTTTATATTCGAATACGCAAAGAAGTCTGTGAAATAGAGTTTTATCTATGTTAATAAAAAAAACTAAACACCACACATTCGATGCGTTCGATTAAACGGCCAAATGAAATGTAAAATTCGAAGCGTCCTTGACGTGATCTTCGATTAACCTTTGCTACGAAAATGACTTGGACTTTTGGCATTTTCAATTTAGGATATTGTTAGTAGATACTTACGCTCGGAGAATATGACGATAGAAAAAAGGTCTCGTTGTTTTTGTAGAAAGAATTGGATGGGGGAAAGAACAAGGGTTTTGGGTATTTTAGGTATGTTAAAAAATACATCTTAGATGTGTTTGCTTACAATATATAAAGCAATAGTGTTTTGAAATACAAAAAGGAACGAAACCACAAGATCGATAATTTTTGATAACATTGAATGTTGCGACACTATTATAAATTAAATAAATATATAAGATATTTTTTAATAAATAAATATTTCTAGTATATTAAGTGATATGACTATATTTTTCAAGCGGAATATAGAAAATACAACTTTATTTGGGGTAGTGCAATAACTAAATGATAAGTACACAATATATTATGGGATGAACATAAAAACTAATGCTTTAAAGCCGATAAACATTGAATCATTGCTATATTTTTATATGGTATAAATAATTGCGATATCAAAAGTTTAATGACTTAATATTGTTTATAAGTATTTCCATAGCAAAATCTTTGCGCTATGTTGCGATAATTTTATTTCTATAAAACTATAGTTAAATCAAATATTTATAAAAAAATTAAATTTTGATATTTTCCGTGACGTACATGTATTTGAATGACGGATTCTAAAACTGTGTTTAGGTAAAATACTATTTTAACTTGTTTAATATTAATGTTTAGAAAGTATAAATAACTTCTTTGGTGAAGTATATATTTTAAGTACGTACATTTAGCTTTCCATTTTAACTTTTTAATAATATTGGTACTAGTAATTTGTTAGCAACGACCAGTTAATTAATATTGCAATTTAAAAAACACATATGAGAGAGAGATAGGAAGGGTAATTCAAACAGAATTTTATTTAAGCAGAAAAATAATTGGAAAAAATAATTTACTTAGATCTTTAAAAAAATCCCTAGGCGAAAAACAGGCTAGTTATTATAAATCTAATTAAAAAAATAAGAAAAGGACATTATATATATTTATTACAAATAAAACAGTTACATATAAAAATAAATTAATTAAAAATAATAATGAATTTGTAAAATAAAAATAAGATCCTTAACTATTTTCAACCTAAATGCTATTTTGCAAGTAGCATCAATATAATATATAAATGTTTTTTTACCCAAAAAGTAATTATAAAATTTTAGTAACGTGAAAATGACCTTTCCAGCAAAAAAACAGACTGTTAGTTTTAATCATAAGTAATTAATATAACCAACATTTATAGTACACACTATTATTATATATTTAATAAAAAAACAATTTTTAATCGTCGCATTTTAATTAGTTCATACAAATTTATTTAAGTTGATTTATAAAAACTCTGTTGCATTTGTAAAGAAAATAAGTGTTGTGGATCTAACTGCTGAAAGAAATAAATGCCCAAACAATGTGACACAACACAAAAACTATTTAACGATAACTGTTAGTTGAATTCAAAATATCATATTCAAGTAAACTTACTTAATCCCGAATGAATGTTAAACGGCTAAAATAATCTAATAATATATTTATAAAATCAAGAGCAAAATTCTAGTGCAACAAAAATCATTTATATTAATCAAGGATATTAGAGACGTTGATCTGTTCTTATTTCCCCGATCACTCTTATAAAATAATAATACCTATCATTTGAACAACCACTTCGAATACGATTTTTAATATATGAGAGTTCAGACCGAAATTAAATTAATCTTCGCGTTAAAATAAGTTTTACAAAACCTGTTAAAAGCGGTATAAAATGAATCAAGCTAAGCTAACACCGAATATAAGTTTAGAGAAGCAGCTTATTTCACTTCGAGCGTTCGATTTGGTTGAGCTAATCTATTACTTTGCATCAACTCGATCTTTGAAACGACTTGAACACTAACAAAGCATTATCATAGTATTTGTAATTAAATATAAACGCGTATTTCGATAAAAATATGCAAGATAATACGATATATTACATACTACTATATATATTGTAAGCCACATAATTATATTAGCTGCACCAACCGGTATTCAGGTTATAAATAATTTAATTAATTTTGCACATTTGTATAGATAACATAAAATGATACATTATTTTTTATGGATAATTATTTATTTGTATAAAAATGAAACTGATTTTATAGCCATTGGGGTTCTATAAATTACTAAGCCATTGTCTAGCACGTACAAATAATTATGTTTGATGTTTCAATGTCTAGTGAACAACAATGCCCTTATCTTGTAATAAATTTCTGGTGAAAATGGAAATTCTCCCACATAAACCCGGTTGGGATCATTTTATAAGGGGATTGAGAATTATAGTTAACTAAAGTGCTTTGCCGAATAGAAATAACACGCTTCTCAGATATATTTATTGTACATTATAATTTCAATAGAAATTTAGCAATACACAAACACATGTATTTTAAAATAATCATACGAATTGTATCAAAAAATGCTTATTTGAAATATTTTTATAGAAATGATGAATTACATTTCAGTATATAAATATGACAATAATCAGTGGACCTCTCTAAAAATTTGTTTGAAACAAAAAAATTAAATTTTATCTAGATGCAAGTAGATTTTTGGTTTAAATATTGGCATTATATAGTTTTGTTATTTTTTAGATTCATGATTCGCAAATTGAGTTTAACTATGAATAAATTTTTAATTGAAAATTCTGCTATTTTTTCATATTTTTACTCATTCCGTTTGATTAAAAATTCACTAATACACTACTATTTTCTTAATTTTGTAACTATGTATTTTTATTAGTAAACAGTTATTTTTATAAAATTATATAATAATATTTTATTGACTGCGTAAAGAATATACAAAATATGTGTGAGTAACCTGTGTTAATTATAAAATGACATTAAATGTATATATGTAGGTAAAAAAAGATGCATAATAAAATTCACAATGATTTAAAGCGTACTAAATAAAAAGTGTTGAGAAAACAAAGACAACCGTCGTTGTCTTTGTCATTGTCATTTCTCAAATGCTGTTAAAATACGTATAATAAAACACTCGAAAATATAAATATAATACGTAAAATAAATTACATTATTAATATTTACTTGATATAAGGTAATATCATATGAGAAATAAAAAGTAATGGTGAAACTTAACAGCGAGACTGATTGAGCAATTTCAGTATTTTCTTGCGGTATCTTTGTTTTGATTCATAATGTAAGAGATACAAGCGCACATACGTGTATACCAACATGCACTACAAATACAGGTAACAATATATATTACACAATTTTCTTTATTAAAATACAATAATTCGTATATTTAGCAAAACACATTCTTTGCCGGATCATACAAAAAGACACCTCAAATATATTTTTTTAAATTTGATAACACATCTCTTTTATGCAATATATGTAAAATCTCTAGATTTACCGCTTGTAATTTTTTTATGATTTGAAAAGTTTGACATCCCTGTGGAATCTGATATAAAACTGAAGAATTGGAACTACTGATTAGTGAGTACAAAATTTATATTATCGTAGTCACCGAAATATATTTAAAACGGCACGTAAATATTTTGCCTGTCTCTCAAGACCCGGCAAAGAAGTCGCGATATTTGTAAATAAATCAATAAAATATGCGAGCATGAACTAGACTAACACAACTAATCTATAAACCGTTGCGATGCAAATTCAAAAATACGATAATAATAATTGTCGCATTCGGTTGTTTTAACCGGAGATCTCAACGCCAGACACATGCATTGGAATTGTTCCGGTGTAACACTTTTTAACTAATTGCACGACACGGATATGATTTTAATATTTTAATCCAAAATCACCAACTGTATGATGCCGTCAATTTTAGATATTGCATTAGTTGAGGGTAATGTTCAGATGTCAGATATGCAATGCATCCAGGTCCTGTACTCATACTACATTCCTGTGTTTTTTACACTGGAGGGTGAGGCTGAGGTTATCCATAAAATTGTCTCTGATTATAACGATTCAGATTGAAAGTGTTTTAAGAGTATTGTATATTAGTTAGGCGACAGAACTATGTCACAATAGACACTAAAACTATTAATGATGATATTAATTATTTAACAATAGTAATCGAAAAAGCTCGAATATCAGCCGTACCGACGAGTACAAATCCATGGATTATTAAATTAATTAAAATAAAAAATAAAATAAAAAAGTAGTGGCAAAAAACTAAATCTACGCAATTAAAAACTTTAATTAACAAACTGATATTTATATTAGTTGGAGTTCCTCAAGGAAGTTTGCTCAGGCCATTCCTCTTTATCTTGTATACAAATGATACGCGTTTTTCAATGTAAGCTGGTGATTCAGCTGTGTTGATTTGTACTTATGCTCGCGAATAAATTAAAAAAATCTTTTGAAATTCCAAAGAAATATTTTGAGAGGTGAAAAATAAAAATAAACCGAATTAAAACAATTATTTTCTTAAAACGTAGAAAACTTGTCGAGGGCCAAAAAGCATTAACGTAAAATAAAAAACAAATATCAAATACCTGGGATTACACCTAGAGTCCAAACATAAATTTAATAAATATATTTTGAAACTCCACTCTAAAGGGCTTGCCACCATTGCGACCCTTAAGTGTATAGAGCGCGTTAACTATAAAAATATAATTTTAATATATATGCAATATAATTAATTACGCATATTTTAACATGTTCTTGTTCAGTGTCGAGTAACACCAGTAATACAATTTTTTTTTCTAAATTACAAGTCATTCAAAACAAAGCTATAAAAATATTCTATAACACACTTTTTATATTAATCTTAAAAACTGCATATGAGCTTTAAAATACTAATAATAAAAGAACACAAGTCATATTTATACCAAAAAATATTATAAAAATATTTCGCAAGACAACACTAATCTCATAATAAAAACAACCTTAAATTTAAATTGTCATATTATATAGTATTTCTAGTTACTGGAAATATTGACATTATTTTAAAGACATACTAAATATATATTTAGTATGTCTGCAAAATTATTTATGTCATTGAAATAAACGTATTTATATCAAGCTGCCATCACGATATTCGACGGTTCAGCGTCCTTAAGAGGGTCGAAAAAATAAGAGAAGCCTTATGTGACAAAGTGCTAGAGATCATGATTGAGCAAAATTTCACATATTGAGTGAAGATAACCAAAAAAGACAATAAAAAAAGTCGATGAAAAAGGGCTTACCTAAATCCTTAAATGAAGTTCCTAAAGAGCCAGTAATATAGAGCTTCAAGTTCTAAGATTTTTGCCTTGCATGCATTGTAATGCATAAAACCGAATTTCGGAAAGTTATCAGAAGCAGAGGTTCTAATGGGTAAAAATTCTACATTACCTCTAGTTGATAACTTTTTTATAGGTTTTTCCTCTTCAAGATAAAACGGTTATCTCTCTATATTTCTGGCTAAGTGTCAACACATATCTATCTTCCTACATTTTTTTAGACCAATTTTGTAGTATTGTAAAACTTCGCCTCCGTAATGTATGCCTACTCTCATTTCGTATTATTATTTTACCCAGATGGGTCTCTTTAAACGAAAAAAATATAATCGATTGTTGCAGAGAGGCAAGTTTTTGTAGTGGCAAAGTAGTATTAAAAGTAGCAGTCCTTTAAGAGTTGAATTGGTGCCTCTTAAATTACGCACACGTGTGTCGAATGAGTTTCTTTATCCCCTTTATAATTTTTCTCATAGAAGCTACGATCAATGAAAAAATGCTCATTTGGACTAATTAAGTCTCATTGCTAAGCACTGCCGTTCTAAACATATTTTTATTTGTGCTCTTTATAAACAAAACCATTATAATCGCTTCCATAAAATTCTCCATAGCCACAAAAAGTTTCGAAGAAGATGAACTATTTTTTCAAACAAAATATATTTTTGACTATAGTATAATTATTTATATAATTACAATTTTTAGTGATTAGTTTGTAATAAACTGTATTGAAAATTTTGGCTACAATAATAATTATGTATCGTTTTCGAAACTCTGTCGTGGTTATTGATTACGGATTTCTTTCCATGGTTTGTTTGTAAATATCTATCTATATAAATATAAAAATGATCTTCTAAAATACGATTTGTAATAAAAATGTCAAATATATGAATTCTTGTTAGAAAATATGTTAGACATATAATGAAAATACTATTTATATACTCAATGATTAAAATTTATCTTAAGCGAATATCTCGTAATGTTTCTGTACCTCATAGAAATTAGAATCATACCAGAATTTCAATTGAGCCAAAATAAAAAGTATAAAAATCAATTGTATTAAATTGTACATGATATATATATCTTTTTAAATCACACCTGAAAAGCTTAACAAAATTGAATTTGCTCCTTTCGTGCGTACGTTGCTCCAATATGACACCTCTTTTAAAAGCATGAGCATAAGCAAAATTGAAGCTGACTTAATTTTATTAATTTTACGTATGTGCGTAGAGATTTTCCATGTCATATTAATGTACACGTCTACGTGTATTTTTTCAAGTTGAAAGCATATATTTATTTATTCGTAATATGTACAAATAGAAAAGCAATAATGATCAAACACGTTAAGGTAATCACCCGAATAAGATACATGTCAGATACCCAAAACGGTAATACGACGATGGTTAAACTTAATTGGAATTGTAATGAAATTTAGTTTACGAAGATATATCCGTGACATAGCGTTAAAGGATCGGTTTATAAGAAAGGTTAATTTAGCACGTATTTAATTATCATTGGCATATGTATATTATTTAATACTTCACAAATTTTAATCGATTTCCGACGCAATCTATAATATTGTATATATAACAAATTATTTCGCACCATTTGTAATTTATGTACCATACATTAAATGGGCATTGCTGGTTTAATGAAATATTATTGGTATAATATTAAATTGATAAACAGGAAAAGGTTACCGAATATTGTTACAAAATAAAGCTCATTTTGTACTGTAAAGTTACAGAGTCGATTTTCTGCAATGTCTGATTTAGTATGCAATAAAAGCGAATACTATATGGGCGAGAGATAAACGACAGATCAGCGACGATAACGTGGTAGTTGGTTTTTATGGATTCAATTGTGTTTTTTAGCGATTTCGCGTTTTACAGCGTATGAAAAATCGAATGTCTGCAAAATAAATCACATTGAAAGTATATTATGTGAAAGGTGTTTCAGAAAAATGTATGAGGATCATCGTTATTTTTTATATTATCATTTTATACATACTAGATTTGGCACAACTGAACTAGATAAATACACAATCAAGCTTTTAAAATTATTGCTGCTTTTGTAATTCTCGTGAGCCAACGAACCGATTTGTTGAATCAATATCAAAGATAACAAATGTGCATTGAAAGCGGCATTAGACCTAAGACACACGCTTGGGGTGCATAAAATAATAGCAAAACATATTAGTGTGACTTCAACGGAAAATCAAAAGAACAAAAATTGTTAAAAATGCAGGTTTTACGTTTCATAGTTAATAAGAGCCAACTTCTGCAGGCGTGCGGAATTATTTTCCGCCGGCCGACACCTCAACCTGCACCATAATGTCATATCACTGCAACATTAACCGAACATATATTCATAAGGCCATTATTATAATTTATTTTTTCTTATTAATAAACTTTTTCTTCCAGCGATAAGTTAATATATATAATTAAATTATGATTTTCCATTCCTAATAATAATTATTTAAATTGTCAATAGAATTTCTTGATAAAATTTTATTAACTACTCAACACGATTGTACATGAACGATGAACCAGTATTAGTATATCTATTTATACGCAACTTAAAGATAAATGACAAAACCACTTTAACACTTAAAAAGGTTTTAAAAATCACCACCCGTCCGTCTGATTCTGAGTCTGGGCAAATTGACGTGAGCTATCTCGGCTTCCTGGGCACATCTTGTCCAAGGGAAAGAGTAATCCAATAATGTATTTTTGGTGGAAGTACGTGGCAAAAAAAAAGTTGTAGCTAGACGCGCGATTTATCCTTCACGCTCCATTTGCCTCATTGTGTGATACTATTATTATTTATAAAACCGAAAATATCCACCACAGTTTGCAACGTTACTAGCTGTTTAGATCTTGATACGTCGTCATAATGTCTAACCATACTTTTATTTATAGTTGACGCTTAACACCTGTCCTTATCAGAAAAAGAAACACCATCAAGCAAAACAAATTAAGCGTTCAAAGTATAGATGATTAGATATCAGAGCGATATATTTGATAATTCAATACAATATTTAATGGAGAATGAATTATTTGAGAGGTAAAAATATACTAATACATATTTTCATCTGTCACAACATCGCTTTGATGAGAATAAACAATTGAAAGATTCGGGCGAAAGCGGCAGAAGATGAGGGTTTTGGTGGGTAAAAATCCCACACAACCATCGGTAGTCGATTACACGGCCGGTGGCGTCTTTTGAAGATTTCACCCCTCAAGAGAAAAAGAGATATAATTATTATAACAAGAAAATAAATATTATGATAATTCAATAAATATAAATTAATAACTAATCCTTAATAGATTAATTAAATAGGCTCTCTGTCTTTCTCCTAATCGGTTGGATTTTCAAAATTTATGATAGCTACCCAAAGTGCCGAATTAGGAATTAAGAAAGGCATGCAATAGATAATGAAAAATGTACCTCAATGTATATTTTCCGTCATCGGTACGATGAGGCTTAATATATTTACTGAATCCGAAGGAAGGGGTGCATCTTCTATTTGCAATGATTGTATCCAATCGGCTCTAATAAACATAAGCTATTGGTTGCAACATTCATTGTTATACCTTTATGCTGACGTAAATTATGCTTCTGAAAGCATTGTTTTAAATCTTCTGTTGTAACCTAATCAATAGCTTATGATGAAGTAAGTTAATCAGACACAATGAATACCTAAATGGAAGTATTAATCAACAGACTTTTTGTTGTGCAAATTAATGGCAAATTTATAATGAATTATTATTATTATTTACAATCAATAGATGTCACTTTACAACTGAGACCAGTTTACAATTAACCGATTTTTTGTAAAAATAAATGTTAATTTTTGTGTACAGTTTTATTTTTTATAAGAACGATATTTAATTCAGCTATCATTTTCTTTATTTAAAAGCTAAAAATAGTATTTTTCGTCTAATTAACGTTTGCTCAAGAGAAAAGTGCCAGCCCTAGCAAAGCCCTAAAATATTAAACCGTTATCGTCCTCCTTCATCGCTTTAATTAAAGGATACTGTGTAATAATATCATATTTGAAAATAATATTTTTTTTTAAATTAAATTGTAAATGTTTCCAACGTTTTTCATTAATTTTTCATTTCGCAATAATCACGTATTTTCAAAATTTTGTAGCATTAAAATATTGAAAAGTAGATATTATATTTGATAATTCTCAGAATAAAGATTATCTTTAAACATATTATACATGATACGTTGTTTCGGGAAATTTTGAAATTAATATTATAGTTTACTAAATATTAACATATGTAAATTGTACGATACATATTATATTTAATTAGGTATTTAATAGGCCTGACGTATGATATTGAAACGTCAGGAATAACGTATGATTCGCAAGTTAAGCAATTCATATATACTTATACTTTTTTTTATTCCAAAGCACTATCAATAAACAGAATTTTAGCGACCTGACTAAAATAAATAATCTATATAAATTACAGGCACAATTCACGCTAAAAAAAATTAATTGTAAACAATATAACAAGATTCCGTTTTTTCAAGCAGGTAATAAAATCAATTTTTGCTTGATTTATCCAAAGCCAGATAAATAGTTTAAAAGTACATTTATTAGATTAGAACGGATATTAAAATTCCGCGCTTAATAAAATAATCATTGATCTCCTCCCATTTCCCCAATCATATATAAGTCAAAACTTCTTTTGAAACATTTTTTTTACAATAATTTTGCAACTTTTATTTTAACTTAAAATACATAAAAGTTGAATTTTGAATTCAGTGCTTTCTCTAATTTATTAAAATCGTCGTATTTAATTAAGAAAGGGCAGACGCGTTTGTTTATATTATCGAATAGAAATTGATTTATCAAAAACCTAACTATTTTTTTTCGATATGACCTTTACAAATAATATCAACTATTTAAAAACGAAATGCTTAAAATCGAGAAAATATATTCGGTATAAATATATTTATTATATTATAAATTATTTGCATGAATTTGTACGGAGGCTTTTTTAATTTTAAAATGATTTATATTTTTTGTAACCGATACTGTGCATACCTATTGTTAAAAAGCTCAAAAGCTCGTTGAAATAAAAGGTAATTCGGAATAATAAGAATTTCACAGACTACTATTCTGTAACCAAAGCCTTTTCAGTAGAGTTGATTTAGTCAATCAATCGTGTATGAAGTGAGGCTTCAGCGTGTAAGAGGCTTGCAATATATTGAAATATATATTATATTATATTTACCTTTAATTTTTGACATAGAAATGGATGTAGCTATTAGTTTATTGAGTCTAAAAGTTAAATTACTTATTAAATAAATTATTAGGTTTCTTAAACTACGCTTCTCATTAACTGTTTATTAAGTTTTTATCGAAAAATTATTACATACTTATAAAATCTCACAGTATTTTACTTTAAAGTCACATAGTAAAAGCAAAATAATTTTAAATATACCATTAAAAGTATATATTGTAATTTTGCCATTCAATGAAATAAAACAATTATTGTACTTAAGACAAACTAAATTGTCTAGATTTTTGTTAATTCATATGATTTAATTTAATTTAGAATTGATGGCGACAAATTTTAAGATAGTCACAGATGTGGTGTTCGTATTCTGAAGTATCATTTTTATGCTTTATGGCATTTTGAAAAAGCCGACAAAGATTTTGCGTAAATTAAATATTTACGACCGAAAAGTTTTCACTGATATTGTATTGGTGAGTGACCAAACAAACTTTTATAATTATCAGTAGCGTGATTTTAATAATATGAAAATTTAAAAATTGCGATTATTTGACACATTTTTGATCGCGCGCAAATAAGCCAGCTGTATGTGACAGCAGCCGCCGTGCGGACGCTATTCACGACCGCCGTCCAAACGGCATATGAAATTTGTGGCAGTGTGGCCGCTACTCGGAAGTCGGCGACCTCGGCTGACTTCAGTTGAACTTTGGTTCGGTTGATTTAAATATTTACAACATGCTTAACTTTAATTATCTGAAAAACGACAAAAACTGATCTGATTAAAAAATCTGTCGTCTACATTTTACTACATTTAATGTAAAAAGAGTTCTGATCTTTTATTACTACATATAGAAAAGGCATTTGATACATTATGGCATGACGGATTGATGTTTGAACTTTTAAAATACGGAGCTCCCTATTATATAATCCACATTTTATGGTCTTACGTGAAGAATCAAAGCTATGTTGTTTCGCTAAATAATTCATATTCTATATTGCGTAAAGTACCAGTTGGTGTACCTCAGAGAAGTATACTCCGCCCGTTTCTATTCAAAACAGAAGCAATAATATTTACAAAACGTAGACAACCCCTGCCTGCATCCATTACGAGTGAACAAGGGCATCACATTGAATGGAGAGCGAGCGTTAAATACTTGGCTATACACTTCGACTTTAGACTAAAATGAAACAAACATATAACTGAACTCCTGTCAAAAGGGCTTGGCGCCATCGCAGAGATTGCATTGAGACTGAAAATCGTGGACCACACGGCCATGGACAGTCAGACTCACAGAGAGGATCGCATATCAACTACACCCTAAGAGGACCAGCTAATGGACATCATCCCTCCGCCAGCTTCTCCACCACCGCTCGGAGAATAATAATATTCGCATATTATAGTTTTTTGCAATATATGTAATATTATACAATAAATTAACTGCATCTTTCTGGCTGCAAAGTCATACTTCTTATAGTTAAAAACTTTAAAAACATCCTCAATGAGATACAACTAAAATTTAATTAAATATTTTCTATCTTAAAAAAATATTTAAAGGGTTTAGTAATATTTTAAGGGTAAAGCAAACATAATGTCTCTTATTTAATTAATTTAATTATTTTATTCTCTTTTAGTTTAAATGTCTAATAAAATAAATACAGGCAATTAGGCAAACAGCGTCCCAAAAATATTGCCACACCGCAACGATGTATGTATACTACTGCGGTTTGCACATATAAACTTATCGCAATAAGTAAATCTAAGATCCTTTATGTGATATATTTTAATTTGCCATACGGAGAGATAAGCAATAGCATATTAAAAAAAAATAGTTTAACTCATGCATTATCGGTTCATTACAATGTGATATTTGGATTAAAATTAAGCTCAAAAATATTGGATTAAAATTAAACTACAAAACATATATTATTTAATATACAGATAGTTACTTTCAGTCAACGTTTTGGCAGGTGAAATAATTGCAGAATAATCTGCGGGTTAATAAAAATTATATGTATATATTTATTACTATATATAAACTCTTCTTTTCTCAGATTTAATTAATTTTCAATTGTCATCGCATAAATAATTATAAACAGATCAACAGTAAGATAAGTTATGAATGTTAGCGAGCGAAACGAAAGCTCGTTAAAGATCAAAATAATATTTAATGCCCAAGCTTTCGTTTTATAATTACACTAATGAGCGTCATGGGGGCGCGTTACATCTCTGAAATTTCCTCGTATTTTCTTTATCGTAATTTATTTGACTCGCACGTTTCTCTGGAACATTATAAACAGATCTAATTCCATGTGTTATCATCCACTAATCATAATGTATCATAAGAAGGATGAATTATAAGAATTTAAGCCATCTATATATGTATATACATATATACATATATCAATTATTTTTGAATTTATCAAATACAAAAAGTATTACGTACGTACAAATCGATCTCACTAGAATGAATTGTGCTTTCGGAAAATCTTTCAATTAAGCTTGAAAATAGTTTGAGTACTCTTCAGAAACTTAGTGTTTGTGTTGCCTTTTTGCTCAATTTATTTATAGAAAATCTTTTATGTTATAGTTTATTTTATATTAAATAAATATCACGAAGAGCAATGAATTAAAATTAAATTACTATTTGGAGAAGCTATGATTTTAACTTGAAACAAATGGAATATGTCATTTATCTGTGAAAGTTTGAATGTACACATTTAATAATTTATTATAAAATAATTAAAAGGCCAACTAGGCCTGCAAATACTAGTTAAATTAACTACGCCTTAGTGTGCTTGAAACGTTAATATTTAACTGCTACGTGAGTAGTGTTTGAAGCTAGATTTATAAATAGATTATATACGATTATGTTCTAAAAACATTGAGCGTGAAAAGTCAAACGAAAGGCAATAATTCTTTTAATGAAAGAGTTCGCGACGCAATTAAAGTAGCAAAAGTGCTATGTAACTGATTATTAATTAAAATTTCCAATTAAGGTCCAGATTAATTGTGTCGTATGCAAAATTTTCTTTATAATATTTTGTATTCGGAGGCAATTTTCAAGATTAATTTACCACCGAATTAATGCAACGTCTTTGAGTTAACTTTTAACAAAGGACGGGCGGGTCGCTATAATTGAATACTTTAACCTATTCCATTATA
The DNA here is from genome assembly GCF_051122295.1 of Plectrocnemia conspersa. Classification (NCBI taxonomy): domain Eukaryota; kingdom Metazoa; phylum Arthropoda; class Insecta; order Trichoptera; family Polycentropodidae; genus Plectrocnemia; species Plectrocnemia conspersa. Next base: position 6,412,756 of record NW_028277176.1, on the reverse strand, counting down.
TATTTTTTTTAATAAAAAATCACTGGAGCAAGATTCAAAAATATATAATAAAGGTTACAATGTATGTATTATACGATTTTATTTTTCGCTAATAATACTTAATAAATTATATTGTCATTATTGAACCTAAGCTACAGCGAGCGTCGCTTTATCGTATCCTTCAGTTAGGTACTTGATTTTTTCTAGTCGATCCACATAATTTTTTTGCTCGTCAATTTTGCCTTTGACTTTTTCATGACATTAATTTATTTTAACTTAAAGCTAAAACTGGCAAATATGTTTTAATGTAACATACAATAACTAAACGAATCAAGAATGTATTTATTAAAATTTCGCTTTAAAAGCTATGAATAATTTAGCCAATTTAAACTTGGGAAAGGCTAAAATTTTAGTTATTTAATATATTTATAATTACACAAAAACTATTTACATATAAAAAAATGATAAAATAACCCAAGCAATACGCAAAATAAAAACATCTACAATATTTTTTTTTTTAATTTTTGATATCATTAAAAATATACACAGTACATTTTTAAGATATTTTTTAGATATTTTGAAAAATACTTGGTTGATAAATAAATAGTTTGTTGTCATTCGAAAAGATATTAAAGGAAAATATCGCGGTATAAAATATATTGAAACAGTTCAGCTTCTGCAAGAACTGCTCCACAAATATATGATAGAGCGTATTAGGCTCTTATTTAATGCTAAATGTAAAAGAAAGATTTAAAAACAATGAGGCATGATGGTTAGATCTGCCACCACCTCTACAAAGTAAAACGGGTAGTAGTATAAAATGAAAATCAAGCGTTATCTGAGTGTACACTTCAATTTAAAACAAAAACGAAGTTTTGCTCTTAATGACTTCAACCATTGAACTCATATTTATTAAATATACCATCAATTAAACATGACACAAAATAAAGCAATGTTCTTGAAAAATTTAAAATAAAATAAAAGGCTATGCTCTAAAGCAGTGGTTCTTAACCGGTGCACCGCGGTGCACCAGTGCACCGCGAGCTTATTGCAAGTGCACCGCGAGAAAATTGGTAAAAACAAAAATTCCGCAAAATAGTAAAATCTTAATGTTTCAATCAATTTATATTTTATTATAGTCGTGATACCCCACAATGGATAAATTTATTACCAAACGAAATTGTGAATCAGACCAAAATATTAATGACACTGGGAGTACAAGTGGAAGAAGTAGTAAAGATGTTACTAGACATCATACGTCTCATACAAAAGAAAATATATCCAGTAAAATAAAAAAAAACAATGGACAGTATTCTGAAGAATATTTACGTTTTAGTTTTACTAGCATCAATGAGGAAGGATATCACATTCCACTATGTGTTGTATGTGGAGAAAAACTGTCCAATAGCGCGATGTATACTGACAAGTTAAATCGCCACTTCACTACGAAGCATGCCGATCTTGCATCAAAAAGTCAAGATTACTTTAAAAGATTGTTAAGCATGCAAAATAAACAAGCGAAATATTTTGAAAAAACTGTTGAAATTTCCGATAAGCACAACTGGATTCATACAAGATTGCTAAATTAATTGCTGTACAATTAAAACCACATACTATAGCAGAGTCTCTAATTTTACCTGCATATTGTGAAATAGGAAAAATTATGTTTGGTGATGAAGCAAAAAGTAAATTATGAAAATTCCTCTTTCAAACGATACAATAAAAAAAATAATTAAATACGTCGGATGATATTGAGAAAACAGTTAACGATAAACTTTCCAAGCGATATTTTGTTTTACATGTCGACGAATCTACTGACATTAGCGGTTAGGCACAAATACTAGGATTCGTTCGTCTCATAAATGAAAACAAAATAGTGAATCAATATCTATGCTGCAAAGAACTTACCGAGCATACGACAGGACAAGAATTTAAAATATCATGGGAGTTATGTGTAGGAATTTGTATGGATGGTGTTCCTTCAATGGTAGGCTCATTTAAAGGATTTGTAACCCTTGCAAAGACAAGAAAACCTAATATTATATCTACGCACTGTTTTTTACATAAAGAATCTTTAGTTTCGAAAATATTACCAGCAACACTAAAACCTGTACTAAATCAAGTTGTAAATATAGTGAATTTCATAAAATCAAGACCTTTAAAAACACGCATGTTTAAAAAACTTTGCATTTCTATGGAAGCTATGTACGAGTGTTTGCTTTTTCACACTGAAGTCAGGTGGTTATCTAAGGGTAAAGTTTTATGCCGATTCATAGAACTTAAGAATGAATTGTTAATCTTTTTTCGAAATGAAGGTATGGATGATTTTGTAAAATGTCTTCAGAATAATGATTGGTATGCTAAAGTGGCATATTTAGCAGATATTTTTAATTACTTAAATAACGTTAGCACAAGCATTCAAGGAAAAAACAAAAAATTCATGACATCCATTGACAAATTGACAGGATTTCGGAAAAAAATAGCTCTTTCGAAAAATCGAATAATAGAAAAAAAAATAGATATGTTTCCTTCACTTAACGAAAACATTCTCAAGGGAGTGATTTCCGCAATAATAGAACATTTAACTGTATTGGAAGAAAAAATTGCACATTATTTTCCATTCTTAAATATAGAAAATTATGACCGGATACGAAATCATCAAATTAGTCTCATTGTCGACTGATCGTACTCTAAAAATAAAATTTTCCGAAATAGCTTTGAAGAATTTTTGGATTACTGTCCAAGAGGAATATTCAGTTCTTAACATGAAGGCACTGAACATTTTGTTACAGTTTTCAACATCATATTTGTGTGAGCTTGGTTTCTCAACAACAACTAATATGAAAACTAAAAAACGAGAAAGACAGAAAAAAATTTAAACGAAGAATTCAGGGTAACTACATAAAATATTTGACCTAATATTTCTGATATCTGCAAAAGCAAATAAGCTCAGGTATCACATTAATTAATTTTTGATCGATCATATAAATTCCATTATTTTAAGCAGGAACGTCTTTTTGAGTAAACAAAGGGGGGAAAATGCACTACTTAGATTTGCCACCCAAAGAGCACCTTTAAATATTAATACAAATATTTTTAATAAAACACGTAATTAAAAATTGTTTCTAGGGCAAAATTTATAACTAAATTTATTTTCAATACTAAACGCTTTTTATATAATTTAATTTTTAAAAATATGTAAAAAATTTGTATGTAATTTTGTATGTAACTATTATTTTTTTTAAATATGTAATAAAAATTATGTCTACATATTTTTTTCGACCTCTTAATTCTGGTGCACCGCCACTTTTTCCCATGATCAAAAGTGCACCGTGACTTTGAAAAGGTTAAGAACCACTGCTCTAATGCTTTATCGTCGCAAGAATTTGATTTAAGCGTATGTTGGTAATTTCTTTGTAAAAATAAAATAAACGTTCAATAAATCATATATACATAAAACTGTTTATTAAATTTATGGGGTTCATAGATAATATTTTGCCTCTAAAATATTTGATATAGTTCAAGGTTTTATCGAATTTTCCAAGCCTCACATTCTTTAAAGGTGTCAAATATGCGTTGCAGAATCGGCGATCGATCTGTAGGTCAACATTGACACAACTATATTGTATTATCTATAATTATATACTTCTCTATTTAAGATATTTTTGTGAATTAAAATGGCATCTATAAAGATATACCATTATTTATTATAATTATCTCGAGACTTTCAAACTTGTAGATATGTACAATTATCATATGAAGAAAATACAGATTCTTTGCAATCTTATTTTCGCACTAACGGATAAATATTTTAAATTAAAAGACTTGTGTTTAAAATGCCTAATATTATGTGTTAAAATAAAAACGTATAGACACCATTGTCACTTGTGTTTATTTAAAAAAATCAAGATAGTTAATAAGATCGCAATAAAAACGACAATGTAAAACATTTTAATCAGATGTAAATAAATACATCTGTAGTAAAAATAAAATATTCTTTGCTTACAAAGTATGAGAGCAACATTCTTATATAATATTATTCTCTAAATACATAATTCCGTAGTTAAGTTTACTTTCAGATTTAAAAATTAATATGCGGCATTTGGGTTAAGCAGTTCTAATGATCCTTGAAACTTTGAAGTGAAGGATATTTTTTAAGATGTAAAAGCTATTGATCCATCACGCAGTTAAAGGCAAAATACGCTACAAAAGTTGCCAAATCAAAGTGGAATAATGTAAATCACGTAGGACTTTATAGACAAAACGAACTTTGATTAACAAACTTTTACGGAATTAGGAAAGACGCCTAAATAAGTTACTTGTTTTGGTTTAGTCCTTTTAAAATTTTGTCGATGCCTAACGAGTTAACACTGTGCTTATAACAGTATCGTAGATATAACGACGTAATAAAAAATTCGTTAAGTGAAAATTGTCAAATATTCGTTGTTCGTGTTTTATATTTATTTATATATACAAAACGACCGGGGGATAATAACGAAAAACATAAACATAACATTTTATTAATTCAATTATGTCGTCAGGCGTTAAAGCCTTCGAGTCGGTCGTATTCTTTAATTTAACCATGAAACGCTAAACGACGGACACATTTCAGTATTTCGTCTAAAATAATATTCGTTAAAGTTCCATTATAGGGTCAATTTCCATTATGAGAAAAAAACAACGTATTAATTAACGGTGTTTACAAAATACCTCGTTTTTAAAAGCTGGTGTAAAATAATTTAAAATAACGATTTAAATTAAAAATAATATTAATTTGGGTAATGTTTGTATTATATCTATGGGTCAGAAAATTTAATATTAAATGATTATATATATATATGCGGGCTCTAGGTAAATCACCGACGGAAAATTCTTCGACTCCGCAATTTATCGACGGAAAATCTACTAAATTCATCAAATAATTCTATACACTTTTATTTATAATAAATTATATTGAAAATCAATGCAATGTATTTCATAATTATATAGAAAATATTTTTTTTAACTCTATGCATACCCATAAATTATAAATAAAAATAAAATATTTCATTTATACATTTTTAATCATATAATAAACAATAACTATAAATGAGATGGTTATATAGTAATATACATACATTATTAGCTATTAAAAATATTTTGGATTTTATATGTCCATAGATACGTTTTTTATACATTATTTTAATTTAATACGTATTTTATTTTAATGTTTATAAATTAAATAATACAAGATAAATTAATGAAAAATACGAAAACTTTAAACCGAGTAAAATAAAAAAAAAATTATTAATTAAAAAAAATATATAGCTTGATAATGTATATAAATCATTATTTAACTGGGGATTTAAAGATATTAAAAATAAATATTTTTACTTTTATTAAGTCGGGTAATATTTTAATGGTTAGTATGGAAAGATGTGTTGTATATTATTTTAATCGCTATATTTTGAATAAGTTGTCATTACTTGTCTAATTATATGTTTATAAGATTAAAAAAAAACTTGTGTATACGCCTTCTCTGTTAAATATTGGTTCTAGGACCGTAATGGAAGCAAGTCCTTTAGACTTGAGTTCCGAAATATGGTTAATTAATTTAAACTTGGTCTTTAAAAGTATACACAGGTATTTCAAGCCTACTCTCCATTTAATGCAGTTTACTTGCTTACTTTTTTAAGGCGAGAGCAACAGTTTTACTGTCGTAAAATTATCGCTTTAGTTTATTTAATTGTCCATTTAATAATTATTCAAGATTTGTAAACATTTTGCAAATAAATTATAACTTTATCTAAATAAGAATATTTTCCTCTGACTTAAATGTGATTTTATTTACAATAAAAGGAAGCTCCTATTTTAATACAAATACAAGAATTGCGTGAAAGCTATTTCTTGCAATGAAAATTATATTTGTTCAAATTACCGTTGATTATATAGGTCTTTTTCTCGAAAATCGTTACGGTATTTCAGTCGCACTGCTTTGGTAGCCGTACATGAAAAATACTTTTATCGTCTTTATTAATGCAATATACCAGTGAGCTTTTAAGTCGGTTTTATGATGTTTTAATTGCGTCAAAAAATGTATGTTAAACCGTTAATTATATTTTCTAAATATTTTTAACTAAATTAATTTTTAAGTCAATATTTGTGATTGATCAAGATATTTTGCCTTCATTAGAATTAACTACCTGTTTATACCCATCATGCCTGAAATTAAAATTTAAAGAAAGTAAACCTGTACTTCGTTTCAAGGAGAAATTTTAATGCTATTTACATAAATACATAATTTAAAGGATAACTATACTTTCTGTACATTCAAAGAAAGGTATAATAAAAGTATGAAAGTGTCTTAATTATTCGTAAGCCTTAATGAGTAAAGGTTTAATGGGTGAAGTTCTCACTTTGTCGATTGCTGGGTCTCGAATAAATTGCATTGATAATATATTAAAAAAGATGTATTAAAAGTGAAAGCAAAGAATAACAATCCCATATTCATGTTATTTTTGAGCTTCATTGACGGGACATTGAAAAATATATTTTTATCTACGTTGACATGCAAAAAAAAATTGCAGCTTATAATATTATACCAATAATTCTACAGTATAATTTTTAACAATATAATACATAGAAATCATAAAATCCGATTAGAACTAAAATTAGTGCGCAGTGCAAAAACATCAATATATTGAATCATCAATATATTGAAAGACAGGTATTTTTAAATTAGAGGTAATAAAAAAATACAAACGCGACACCTGAAGCTTGACACGCGATATTTTGAGTATAACTACGATTTGCAAAATTACAAACACTACAGTAAAATTACAAGAAAAGTGCAATGAATAAATTAAAAATGTATAATTAGCAATAATAAAAAAGGTATTACTTACATATTGCCAATTATAAATGTACTATAATGTACCTACTACATTAAGCACGTAATGTTTTATTTAAATTAGGGTTTCGTTCAATCGTAACAAAATAAGTGTTACACAATATCTACTATAATAATACTTTATAAAAAATATTATCGTTCTATATAAACAGCAAGCCCACTAAAGTTTTATTATTCAAGATACACCTCAAAGTTTTAAGAAGTGAGCATAAAACTTTGCCCTAACGACCGCACTTTCTTTCATTAACTAATTATGTCATTTTTCAAAGAAAAAAAGCCAAGCTATCATTATTAAAATTCAAGGCAAAAAAAATAGGAATAAATTTATTATTGTCTAATTTTATTATTTTATAATTACAAGATTAATATTTTGAATTACTATGGCGTTAGAAAAATTGTAATCTTTTGATATCATTTTAATACAACATTATATGTTGAGCATATTAAGGGCGAACAGAGAAAAGCATTCCACTGAAACTGCATTACAAGTAGTGATAAATGATTGGCTGTTGGCTAAGGATACAAACAAAATCATTGGAGCAGTTTTCTTAGATTTCAAGAGAGCCTTCGAAACAATAGACAGAAAAATAATGTTGAAGAAATTGAAGAGTATAGGTATAAGTGATATAGTTTTAAGATGGTTTAATAATTACTTATATAAAAGAAAACAAAAAGTTAAAATAAATAATGTATATTCTGAAGAGAAATTAATGTCTTATGGAGTACCACAAGGGTCTAAATTGGGACCATTGTTATTTGTTTTGTATATTAATGATATAGTTAATAACGTGAAAAAATGTAAAATTCATCTATTTGTGAAAATTCATCTATTAAAGAAATTGTAAATAATTTAAATAATGAATTAAGTATATTAGAAATATGGTTAAAGAATAATGTACTTAAATTAAATGAGAATAAAACTAAATGTATGTTTATTAATTATAAAAATGTGTTAGATAATAGTACCAAAATAGTAATAAATAACTCTAGTATAGAAATAGTGGATAATATAAAATATTTAGGAGTAATTGTTGACACAAAATTAAATTTTAAAGAACATTGTAATTACATATTAAAAAAAATTAGTAGAAAAATAGGTTTATTATCTAGATTAAGAAATATACTAAGTATAAATACAAAAAAAATAATTTACAATAGTATAATATTGTCCCATTTTAATTATTGTGCAACACTATTAAATATGTTAAATAAATTAGATAAACAAATGTTGCAAAAATTACAAAATAGGGCAATGAGAGTAATCTTAAATAAAAATAGATTAACTAATTGTAAAAGTATGATTGATAGATTAGAATGGTTGAATGTTCAAGAAATATTGAGTATGAATGTTTTAGTATTTATATATAAGTTAGAAAATAATATGTTACCAGAATATTTTAATAAGTATTTAATAATAAATAAAGATGTACATAAATATAATACTAGAAATAGAGAAAATTTAAAGATAATTTAGTATAAGAAAACGAGTACGGCTAGGGGAATTATGTACGGAGGTTTTGATTTATATAATAGTCTTCCAAGAGAAATCCGAAACAGCAAAAATATAACGGGTTTCATAAATGGAATAAAAAAACACCTTCGTACATATAGATATAAATTATAATATTAAGACTTTATTATTGTATATTTTTATTTTTTCTTTCTGTTATATATTTTTTATATATTTTTATATATGTTTACTAAATTTGTTAGATGTAAAGAGTAGCTATTAAGCTAAATAAATTAATAAAATAAATAAATAACTCAACAGGGTCTTTTTATATTTGATAATATTATATTTTAAATCTCAAAGAGGATCAGAAAAATCATTGCACCTTAATTATAATTGTAAAATCTTAATAATCGGTCATTGTAAGACGGTTATTAGAATAGTATGTTTATTTGATAATAAACTTACATTTCTATTATTTTTTTATTACAAATCATGAGTTTTGTCAATGTGTTATAATATCGACTGTTTCAGTAATAATTATACCATTAAATATTTATAAAATAAATTAAAAATAATTATAATGCGCATCTAAAATAGATGAGCACTGTCCCACATATTTATTCTAGTTCTTCAAAAAATATTATTGTACTTAGCAAGCTTTGTTGAGAACTTTATTGGGTCGTACAAGAATAAGGCACGCAATCGCGGCTTTCTAGAGCACTCTAAAGCTCGCAGTTGAGTCGTTAAGCATCGACGGATTGTTGACACCGCCCCTAATATACATAACACATGGCAGTAATATATTTCGATTTTTTAATCTAAACATTGTATAAATCACGATTGTCGCAAAAGTAACATATGCACTATTTAATTATAATATTTTATAAATACAATGGTAATATTTTTTTGACATATTCCTATCGAAAAAAATATGTAATATTTGTATATTTATAACCATGCATTATTTATAAACTATATTTTTTTAGTCCAATCAACACTTTTCAATCACCTCACTTCAACGCCAAAAACGTCGACGCACGATGATTTGGTGCGCGAGATTTAGGTAAAATTCACAAAATTTTCAGAACGGATTTCCTTTTCAATTTTTTTACACACATGAAACGACCTAACCGGTATTCGGAACTGCGCTAATGTATATTCGTTTGACGTCAATCAAATTTGCCAATTAATCTACGGGTTTTTGAAGCTCGGAGCTTTTATGCCGTTTCAGTCTGCCACGAGTTTCAGCGTTGTTGTCACATTCAATTCCACGGACGATGCTATTAGTAGATTCTTATGGTAAAAGCTGTCGCCTTAAACTTACATCTAATGGATTTTCTTAAAGGTACTACTGGTTTTGATTTGCAAAAACGAAGAGAAGCTCGAATTCGCCTTAAACATGTACCAACTGGAAACTATAGTGGCGTTGTAATAACCACGAAATGGACGTGTATAGATATGAACTAAACTAATGGTTACTTTAAATTTTGCCGTATATATGTATTTGCATGAAAATCATTTTTGTGCAATTTATTTACTCCCACAACGGTATAATATAAAATAAAAACGTAAGATATCTAAAACTTTTAGCAACACTCGCTGATGAGCGAGTACCTAAGCTGATAATTCGGGAGATACAAGATATTCTTTAAGACTGCACTGAAAGATATATCTGACATTCCTACATTTAACATTTATTTTAAATCAAAAACTAAGCAATATAAAAAATATATGAGCTTAAAATATAAGTACAAAATAACAAAAAAATAATCAAAGAAAAATATTCTTCGACTTAGTTTATTTTAGTCCTCGATCCTTGGATCATTGCGGATGTTCTAGAGTGAAATTAGATTTTATGTTTTGTGTAATACATGTAATTTTAATTAGGTATGTAAGATGACAGATTCAAAATAATATATATTTTATTTGGGGATGCTACCTGCTTAAAAACTTTTATTTGTCAATATACAAAATCACTGATTATCAGTAAATAAAAATGCGCCAATAAATTTGTAAAAGTTTGTCACAATTAATTTAAAAACAATTTTTATGTGTTAAATTTTTAACATATAGTAAGAAAATAACAACATGATTAGCATATATAAGCTATTTTAGATATGTAGTGAAAACCCTGATTTACGTTGCATGCCTTAATTATTAAGTAGAAAGATTTATATATGTTTAAAAATTATATAATGATGTATTTATTATGATTTATTAAACCAAATTTATGAGCAATAAAATTAATGCAAAAAATCAATATCAAAAATGTTAGTTGAATTATTGTAAATTAAAATAGGATTTAAAAAAATATGTATTGTATACATAATATTTTGTACTATTTTTTGTTCAATTAATTTTGTGTTTTAATATTACTTACGGACAAAAAAGATTGAAATACGCGTTAAAAGCGCAATAAATCAAAAGTCATATCGACTTGCCAACAACTGCATTTATTATACTGACAAGCAAAATAACCCACCTAATATCGACTAGCGTATATAAGCATATACATAGCGCACATAATTTATATCCATTTAACTAAGCTAAGCTCTCCAACTCGAAATCATGTAGATCAAAGCCTAACATCGAGGCGGAGAAGGCCGAAGAAGCAGCTGCTTCTCACTTCACGTCAATTCTAATCCAGATATAAAGCCCAAAACACAGAATTTTACACTACATTTAGAGATGAATGATATATACGAGATGTTGATAATACTTTGAGAACATCACATTTACACAAATTATACGTCGTACATTTCTTTTGCACTTTTATTAATATTTTAATTATTAAATAACCTTGTGCTTTACATTAAATAAAACGCTTTACTGCTAGTTTAGGATAGTTGTGTTAAAAACTATTTAGTACCAATCCAAAATAAAAAATCAAACCTAAGCCATTTTGTATCAATATATGTACTATACATATATTTCTTTTTATTATTAAATATTTTAAATCTAAAATAGACAGTATCAGTTATGGTACTCATGCACGCATATAATTATAATTAAAATCAAATATTACCATAATTAAATGTAACGGTTACTAATAATGTATTTATGAACATACGATTAATTATGTTAATTTAATTAAGGCATCTAGTAGATGCTTCATTGTTAGAGCGAAAAAATCGTTATTGAGTGTGGAAAAATGTCAAAGTAGATCATCATCCGTTGCTGAAATCACGCGATGCTTCAATTTGAGTAGAAGTAGCAATAAAAGTAGCTACTAGTATAATACATTTGATATCTACAATGGCGTTTGATTACATTGATTAAAATCTGACGGCTTTATGTTTACTGAAATTATGCACACTGCAGTAAAATATGTTTGGTACTGAATCATTTTTAGACGTTTTAATAATGCAAGTTAAATATATTCACTATATATTCAGAATCTATATAATTTTTATGAATCTAACATACATATGTAAAGATTTACTTTATTAAATAAAAACTAGACTGGAATTAACTGATATTTAATTATTTTTATTTGTCTTTCTATTGCCTTTGATTTGGCTTAATATAAAAAAAATATTACACAAAATAGTCGATATCTTTATAATAGCAAGTATAGAAATTATGTCAACTTCCAATACATCAATAATTTTAGAATCTGTATATTTAATATATATATTTTTTTTAAAACAGTAAATATATTAAAATTATATATTACATATGTATCTAATATTGATTGAGACGTCATGCATCTGAGAAATGTGTATCATTTTGTGATGAAGCTAAAATAAACTTGGAACATTGTGTATATTCAATTGATGTTTTTAGAGATGTAAAATTGAGAAAAATGTAGGAGATTTATGTTAAAACAATGTTATTGCAATACTCATTGAGCAGCCCGATCGCTTTTATATATTTTTATTGCAAGTCCAAGTTAAAAGAATGTTTTTTTAGAAAAAGTTTTTTGCGTTGAAAGTGAAGCTTTCGTGAAGTAGTTTTTTTTACATAAATATTGTGGGGACCACACAGATGCCCTAATTTGTGGGGATCTTATTCTTGAAACTCGTATTAATTACTCTGAACAAAAGTGATTATTCATCAACGAGGATAAACTAGACAATAATGGAATCACAAAGGTTACGACTAAAAAAATAAGGGTTAAGAGTCGCGATCACGTCCCTTATTCTTTACCGTTACGTCAAGGATGCCTTTCTTGTAAAAACTATACATATTCTCAATATATTTTTGGTTATAGCTATAAAAAGTTTTCTAGTCATCACTCATTGTCACTATAAAGAATTATATTACATTGATTATAATTTTTGTATTGTAAATCTTTTTTAGCAATAATACAACGAAGTAATCATAATTAACAACTACTACGTAAGTAGTGAGACATCAGTCTGGCATTTATTTTATTATTCATTACCATTATTTTTAGCTTACGATCAATATAATATATTATATCACTATGCGTGGCCTAGTTCAATTTTATTTTAAATATTAATTACGAGATTCATGCGTGAGTTCAGAAAAATCTAGAAAAACCAAATCAATCGAAATTAAAATCATACAAAAACATTAATTCCGATCTCCATCATACGATATAAATTTAAGAGCAATAACGACACATACCATGTGTTTATATGAGTGCAAGTTTGAACTGACTTATAGTAATAAATAATTGTAATTCTTTTTCAGGTTTATGATTTAGTGACTTTGGTAACTCTTAGTTAAAAATAACTTTAACGTCTTGACCTATTAATTGTTTAATCTGTTTAAGAGCAGATAATATGCAACAAAGAAGAGGATATAAATTATTAAAGACTATCTTTATGTTATTGTGAGGCACTTAAATGCAGTTAAAGCTAAACGTCATATATAGGTCTATTCGGTTGTCGTCGACTCGGATTAGATTTAAACCATCAACGCTAACATCTAAAGAGGTAACAATTCATTCAGAATTAATTATTCAACTTATCCATGATTAGCATGTCTGACTCTAAAACAATTCTATTTTGGGTTTTGTGTGTTAACGAGGAAATATATCCTATTTCACTATAATAGCAGCTACTAATTGGTCTGCAATTAAAACTATATAGCATTCGCATTACATCATATCGTTCAATTAAAAGCAATTTTGTGGTTCACTTGTAACCACAAATTTCGTCACAATGGTGTCGAAATTGAAATATCAACTAATTATTATATTTTTATTATTAATAGTGAAAATATAAATAAAAAATAATTCGATAGAATTCTAGCTGCTGTTCTTTTATTTCTATTGTACGCTAATAAATCAAACTGATCATTGATTACTTGCAGGAATTAGAAAGCCTATTTTTTCTATATTCATTAACCATTTCCCAGGATTTTTTCTACCAACACAATAGCTCTTCCGAGTACGAATAATTTTCTGTTTTCAGACACATTTTTACTAATGCGAATGTTGAAAATGCAACGTCATGTTACATGCTTAGGGCTGCTTTGTGTTTATTTTATATTATACGCAATCAATCATCGAGCTTTAAAGTTTAAGAATATAATAAAATATATCTGGTTTATGTTATGATGTTTATGCAGCTTCTAATAAAAATAATTGTATATTTTGCAGAATTTAATTTGACAGTAAAATTTCATGTGGTATACCAGATAAAGTATACACGGTTAATCAAAGAAAATGTTATCTGGCAAATAGCCTAAAATATGAATATTACATAAATAATATAATAATAACAGGAATATTATGTTTGTGAATTACATATGTTGTGACGATTATGTATTTTATTTAATATCTTAAATTTATGCTTTAAGCACCTTGGCTTCAATAGATCGAAATTATAATATTAACTATTATTAATAATAATAAGGCAAATCTCTTGTATACAATATATATTGTAAACAATCAAGTCTCATGTGGGATTTGAACCCACTTACGTTATTGTTTACCATTATAATGTTGTAGCGAAATTCATTCATTAATACAAACTTTAAATTTAACCATGAACTATACAATTACGCAACTAGGTCTACTTAAGATTTAATTACGTGATTGTGAAGTTTTCAATAAATTTGATATAAAGTTATTTAAATGGTTTTCAAAGAATTTTAACATTTTTCGCTTTTATTTTTTACGTTTTAAGCTCTTGATTGGTAATAAAATGCAAATTGTTACTTTACAGTTTGTACAGCATACAATTAATTCATACCAAACTACATTTTTTATGTTCTGAGAAATATGGTTTAAATCTATAAAGAATAAAATTGCTTATTTAAAAATATATAAATATAAAGATTTTTAATACAAAATTTATGACTAATATATTGGATGAATAAATATATTAGTTAGATAAAAATAGTTAAAAATTATCATAAAATAATTTTATGGAAAACTATATTACTAGATACCAGTGGCGTTCGGTGGGTGTTAATATTGGGTGTGCTATAAAAAATAAAAAAACGTACATTTTTTCATTTTTATTAGCCGAGCCTTTTCCCATATATAAATAAAGAAGTAAACATAAACTTATTTAAACATAAACATTGCATTTCTTGGCCTTGGGTACTTCGATAACAATTATTAATTCCTTTCAGAGCAGAAAATGACCGTTCTGCTAAAGCAGTACTGCTTGGAAGAGTTAATATTAGTTTGCCTAATTTATCTATTTCCTGAAAACCTGACTCAAGATTATTTGTGTTCATAAATTGTACAAGCTCATGAACAGATTTCTCTGCAATTTCAGGTAAATGATAAAGAACAGCAAGCTTATTTTTTAAACTTATATAATCTAATAATGTTCCATAGAATTGTTGCAGTTTGGTAAGTAATTCATTTGGAAATTTTCCTTTATATTGCTCATATTTTTCTTTCTTCAGTAGGTGAAAAAATTCCAATTTGGACAATGAAGAAAAACGGTATTCAATTTGCTTACATATATTATCAACTATTGTATTAAATAGTTGGCTAAACGCGTGCTTTTCTTCAACAAGCAAATCATTACTCAGTCTTGAATAATTTTCTTCCGTTACATAAGAATCCCATAATGTTTCATAATTATTTTCCTGTTCATGTCTGAGTTGTTGCAAAATTTCGGTAACTTTCTTACAGCAATATAATATGTCAAAAGATTTGGATTGTAAAATGTTGTATAACACATCAGTTTTTCCAAAAAGGTTTGAAAATATGTGGAGAAGTTTTCTTGTTTCAAAATCTTCCAAGAAGCTAAGAAAACCTCGTGCTTTTATTACAGTGTCGGGGTCCCATAGTTCACTATTTTTCACGACGTCTCGAAAAAAGTCCGTAAATTCATTTCTG
Organism: Plectrocnemia conspersa; assembly: GCF_051122295.1. Lineage (NCBI taxonomy): Eukaryota > Metazoa > Arthropoda > Insecta > Trichoptera > Polycentropodidae > Plectrocnemia > Plectrocnemia conspersa. Next base: position 6,397,162 of record NW_028277176.1, on the reverse strand, counting down.
TATTTCTGCACTGTGTTACTTAACCGTGATGTATAATTCCATCTTGTAGGTGTAACAGAAGGAAGTCTTCTAGCTACAAACTCTTGTAAAGCATTTATTCGTTTGGAAGATTTCGAAAAGAATGCAGACAATCCATTTAAAGTTTGAAAGAATGATTTGCACACTTTTATATTGGAAAGACCTTGTTGTAATGTTAAATTTAACATATGAGCATAGCAGTGTGTAAAAATGGCCAATGGATAAACTTCAAGTACTTTGGCTTGCAAACCATTAATATGCCCACTCATTACACTCGCCCCATCATAAGTCTGTCCAACTAATTTTTCTTGAATTTTAAATTCTTCAATTATATTTACAACGTGGCAAAATAAGCCATCGGCTGTTTTATCAGAGCTAACGTCTGTAAAGCCAATAAACCGCTCGTAAACTTTACCTTCATAAACAAAACTCAAAACTGTTGAGAGCTGTGAGCTCGTCATTATATCTGAAGTTTCGTCAAGAATAATAGCGACAAAATTTTCTGAATTTACTTCTTCCTTAATATGATCTTTAATAACATCACCAATTGCTTCAATTATGTCATTCTGTATGGATGGGGAAGTACCACGAAACACCGTTGCAGTATTTAAATGAGTATCCAAAACAGAATCGTATTCTCGAAGTGCATTTAAAAATTCAAGGTAATTTCCTGTGTTTAGTGAATTACAGGAATCATCGTGGCATCGAAAAGGTTGTTCTTTTTTTTTTTTTTTTTTTTTAAATGTTTATTTCAAAAATAATTTAGTTTTATACAAGTTATAAATTACATGTTTCTGGCTTTTAGCCATTATCATGTTTACAAGCGAAATTACAATAGTTTAAACAAAAATAGAGGCAACAATATGCAATATTTAATAAGTAAAATTTAAGGAGAAAATACTAAAACCTTTATACAATAAGAAAAAGAAAATAAAATAAATAAAATATAAGATACATAATTAAAAATAACACTTACGAACTGGGGCTATTGAAGTCGTGGTTACAGATTTGCTATCAAAGCATTATGTGCTTAGGCATTTTATGTTTATACTTGAAATTTAGTGTGACTTTGTCATAGTTACCAATTTTTGCAATTAATTTATTATTATGTTCACGCGAGATATTTTTGTAATAATTTATCGTATTAGTAATAATGTGATTTTTAATTGTAGGTATAGAATATCGAGTGTGGAGTTTCTTTAAATTAGTATAATATGGGGTGTTATAAATTATTTTTACAGCTTTATTTTGAATTACTTGTAACTTATTAAAATTATTTTTACACGTATTACTCCACACTGGGCAAGCGTATGTTAATATCGGTCGTATTAATTGTTTATATAATAAAATTTTGTTTTTAATCGTCAACGCGCTTTTTCTGTTAAAAATGGGTCTCAGAGCTGAAATGGCGGCAAGCCCTTTAGACCGTACTTCTTTTATATGCTTTGTATATTTTAATTTAGAATCTAAGTGAAGACCCAGATACCTAACACTCGTTTTCCATTCAATGTTTTTGCCCTGCTCGGTTTTTAAAGGCGGAGGCAACGGTTGCCGGCGCATCGTAAAAATGATTGCCTCAGTTTTATCATCGTTTATTTTTATTTTCCACTTTTTTAAATGTTTATTTAAGTTATGCAAAGATTTTTGTAGTTTTGTTGCTATTGGTTTAAGACCATATGAACTAGTTAAAACGGCCGTATCGTCCGCGTAAATAGAGAGACTGGTGTTTTTTAAAATTGGAATATCGTTTGTATATATTATATAAAGATACGGCCCAAGTATGCTCCCCTGAGGAACCCCGGCTGGTATTTTACGCGGTGTCGAATTATCGTTATTTAAGGAGACGACATAGCTTCGATCTTGGAGGTATGATCGGATAATTTGTATCAGATAGTGTGGGGTTTTGTACTTATCTAGTTTGTATACTAGCCCTTCATGCCACACAGTATCAAATGCCTTCTCTACGTCTAACATTAAAAATCCTGTGCTTTTTTTCCTGTTAAAATTCGCAGAAATGTGCTCCGTGAGTCTATTAAGTTGATGCGTTGTTGAGTGTCCTTCGCGGAAGCCAAATTGTTCGTCAATGATTTTACTATTTAGACACTCTTTTAAACGTGATAAGATAATCTTTTCAAATAATTTACTTAGGGACGGTAGTAAGCTAATCGGTCGGTAATTTAATGGGATGCTATCAGCTTTACCGGGTTTTTTTATCGGAATTATTTTTGCAACTTTCCAAATACCTGGAAAATACCCAATAGATAAGCAAAAGTTAAATATGTTAGTTAGAAAATGAAAGCATTTAAATGGAAAGTTTTTTATTAAGATGTTATCTAATCGGTCAATTCCCGGAGCTTTATTATTTTTAAGTGATTTTGCAATGTTATAAATTTCGAACGGGGTAATTTCGTTAATAGTTTTCTTATCTATTCTAGTTTTATCAAGTCTTTGAATTGAACGATCAACTTTACTCTGGGTTTTTAGATGCGTATAATTTTGCGTTAGCACATAGGATGTAGCGAATGCATTAGCTAATACCTCAGTTTTTTGTATGTTCGAGGTTACTATGTCGTCTCCATTTTTTAACGGCGGAATGTCTGAATATTTATTTTTGATTGATTTAGCGATTTTCCATAATGAGTTATCTGCTGGATTTAGTTTTTTCAGTTTACGCGACCATGAATCATTTTTAATTATTTGGATTTTTACGCGGATATCACTGGTTAATTTATTTAATAAAGTTTTAAGCTGGGGTGATCTATTTTTTTGCCATTGCTTTTTAATTCTGTTTTTGATTTTTATATATTCGATAATTTCTGGAGTTAATTTTACTTTATTTGGTATATTTTTACGCGTCGGTATAAATGATAGTTTACCCTGCTCGATTAAATTTGTAAAAAAATTAATATCATCGTCAATTTGCCTGGTGTTTTGTAAAGTGTATATCTGTGGAGCGCCGTGTAGACGACATTCAATGAAACTTCTAAAACCTTTCCAGTCAGCTCTTCCGTAGTCAAAAAATATTTCAGGGATGACCTCAACATCGCCTTCCAGAGCAAAAAACACAGGAAGATGATCCGAAGATAGAGCTTGGATGCAGTGCATCCCCGAAATTGGCGTAAAACCTTTGACTAATGCGAAATCAAGAGTTGATGGAGACATGTTATTAAAAGGATAGTGTGTGTGTGAATTTGGAAAGTGAATATCCGTGTCAGTATCGTGCAAGTAGTTAAAGAGCATGGTACCGGATCGATTGGTACTAGAACAATTCCAGTGCGAGTGCCTGGCGTTGAAATCTCCGCTTAATATAACAGAGCTTCCAAGTCCAAGCACAGCATCTAGATCACTCTGCAACAATTCGTCTCCGGGTGAGTTGTATGCGGCAGCAATTGTGATGATTTTATTATTATTATTAATTTGGATCGCGACAGATTCTAAGTTAATTACGTCGGGATTTATACGCGCGTGTTTTATAGATTTTTTAATAAAAATCGCAACCCCGCCACCTGGCCTTGAGAGTCGGTCTCTCCGGAGGCAAACAAAGTTCGGCAAAGATATTTTAACGTGAGGTTTAAGATACGTCTCGGTAACTATGACAATGTCAATTTTATACTCACTGATCAATAGCTCCAGCTCGCCAGTTTTGTGTCGAATTCCACGTGAATTCCACGTCAGCAAATTCAATTTCTTCTTAGAAGAGGACATCAAGGTACTCTACCATCATGATGGCTATCTCCATTTTGCTCGCACACTTGCCAGCTTTGACCCGAATCTCCTGAAGTACGAGGAGCATCTTCCGTAGATCCGAGGACGACATGGGGGCATCCTCTGCGCCGGTGTTTGGTGCTGCTGTCGGCTCTGGTTGTGATTTTTGAGCCTGTTTGAGATTAGCGGCCGCAGCTGAGAAGTTCTTAGCCGGTTGGGATGGTCGGAGTGCGGGAAAATGCTCCTGAACTAAGTTAAATGTCGGTCCAGGTGCAGCCGGGGCGACAGCCGCGACGGTAGCTGGCCTTTGATGTCTCCTCTGAGTCTGGACGAGATACTCCTTCCTGCGAGGGCAGTCCTTGAAGTTGGCCGGATGATCTCCTTCGCATCCGATGCATTTCGCTGGTGTCTCACGATCCGTTTTCGAGCAGTCAGCGGTTGCGTGACTGCCGGTACATTTGACGCATCGTGGGGTTCGGTGGCAGTTTTTGGCTGCGTGTCCATAAAGCTGACATCTGAAACATTGGGTTAAATGTCCATTGTTACGCTTATACCTTTCCAGAATGGCCTTGGCGAAACAAACGTACCGGATGTTTTTGATTGCAGCTGTCTTGGTATCCGAAGAGAACTGAACCAGGTAGAGGCGAGAACCTCCCAGTACCTCCGTCTTTGTCTTCATTGTCGTCACTTTGACGACATTGAGTCCTTGCCTTTGGAGGTCAGCAGCTATGTCTTGAGTTGGAACTTCTGGTAGTCCTTTCAGGACAGACTTTACTGTCTTGTCCTCGTCAGTGGTGAAGGTATGAAATGGGCGATGCCCCCTCAATCCTTCCATTAGTAAGGCTCGTTGCTCGAGCGAAGAACACTGGACGGACACGTTGCCCTTTCCAGTGTAACGCAACGTGAAGTTGCTGGATTTGGTGACGGATTTAATAAGGTCCGTCGTTTGAAGATGTGAGCCCGTGATCTCCATAATCACAGGCGGAACTCTGCTTGATTTGCTTCCTAATACCTCGGGAAGCTTTTCGAACCTGTTTTGGCTCGGGGTTGGTCCGGGGCTCCTGGACTCAGTGGATGGTCTGGCAGTTTTTTTCGGAAGTTGCCATTCCGAATCTTGACTGGGGTTAAGGAACGCCTTAATCGTCCCCACAGAACGCTTACGCGTCTGCGCCTTTTTCATGGCGCTGTTGTTTGGTAGGCAGTGAGCAAAATTGTTCAGCGGCGCAGCTGGCAGGTCCGAGTGTGTACAGCAGCGCGGTCTACGCACAGAGCACGAGGTGCGTCCGTACACCGCGAAGGCACAAAGCGGAATGAAAAGGTTGTTCTTGTTTTCTTAGATATACTACTGCGTCAATCATTCGTTTTAATATTTCTCTATTTTTATTAACTTGTTCATTATGTTGACTTATATTAGCTTTACGTTGAGCGTCAATCATGACTTCAATTCGTTGTTTTCCAAACATTTTGAGAGAACGTGTGACTGCGCTCTTTTGTGTTTTTCAGTGCCGTTATCAGATGACTAAGGTCAGCAAATCTACCTTTATTCCACACGCTTCTTTCTTTGGAAAACAATAAACATGGCCAACAGAACAATCTAGATCGAAGTTCGCAGCCTGCTAACCACTCAGTTCGTTCATATGATGAAAATGAAAAAGTCATGTATATTCACATTTATTGTCTTTATGCTTCATAAATAAACTGGGAAGAGGTGGACGTGGTTTGCCAATTTTGATTATCTTCAATTTAATTTCATAACTTCTTTTTGAAAATGGATTATTCAAAATATCTTCAACAGTATTCTTCATCATTATTGGGGTAAATAAAAAAATATAATCTAGAATAAAAAATTATATATCAATCATATGTAAATAAGATAATAAACTATTTTACGCCAAAATATAAAAAATGAGTGACCTGTTATTGTGATATAATGTAATAAAAAAGCAGCGACGGACGCAAGAGTTTTTGAAGTACGTGCACCAAATTCGAGACCAATATTACTACTGAGCGCTGCCAGCCGACAGATCGACTTCAGCCGTTAAATCTCCGAACAATTTACTTTAGTCAGCGGCCGCTTTTAAGGTCGGCGCGCGACATATATTATTACAAGCCGATTGCTCGCGCGAAAACGTTCAGAGCGAATGACAAATACCAATGCATACTATACACTGCATATTAAAATTTTATAATTTTGCATACCACTGATGTCGCATAAAGCGACATCATTTTGCACTGATGTATGCAAAATGATGTCGCTTTATGCCCTAAGTTTTCTAAATTTCTAAATTTATATTTTAGATGGTTTTGTGGGTGTGCGCCGCACACCTAGCACACCCTGAATATACGCCCCTGCTAGATACATACATAAATTAATGATTATTAAATAAACGTATGACGTAATAATTTCTGATAAAAATTAGTTGATATTTATTGATTAATTCTATTTTACTTTAAATAAAGTGAAATGTTCGTTATTTATCCTAAACGTCACATATGTTAGTATTGCATACTTTTTTATTTAATTAATTTAAAATTAAGGTAAATTGCTTAAAACAATACAACTTATCTGAGATTAATTAATTTATGTTACTTTAACTTTGAAATGAATTTAGCAGGACTTGATATAATATAGGACAGGCAGATTGATATTATGTTAAAACACAATGAAAACTCGTCAAAATAAACTTTCAACAATTCGTGAAGGCAGATGAATTAGTACAATTTTCAATGGGACGACTAATAGGAACCTTTGTGTGGTACAAAACAAATATTTGATTAATACAATTAGCATATTTAATTTACGAAGTTTTACTCGTAAAAAACATCTTTATATAATACTACCGAAACTTTATCAAGGCAACTCGTGGCATTTCTAATGTTGTGTTTACTCAACTAATATGCGAAAAAGTCGATTGGTATGCAGAGAAGTTAAACTTCCCCTCACTTTCTTAACAAGTGAGTTGTTCCCGCTCTGAAGAACTCTCTACGCCAACGCCAATTTCCAAACGAAGTACCAGGATAATTTTTGATTCCATCGATGGGTTAACGGCGGACCTTTGTCACGTGCGATTCCGCTTAATAAAATCTCTTTCGGAGCTCTTAATTACGAGGGTTGGGGGTGAATTTTGCGAGCGTTCGGCAAAAACGCGGTGATTAGTTAGGTGAAAATTTTGCATTCTTGCCTCGACAAAGCACTGCGAGAAGTGGAATTAAACGGGAAGAATGGGGCGTTTGTAATTCTCGGCCAATCTCATTACTCGATATTTTATCCTCTGATGAGTTATTGGTCGTTTCGGTAAACACAAATGACTGCGCAGATATTTCGGCGGCCGAAATTGAACGAATAAAGGCGCAGGAAAAACGTGTCGGCGGAAAACCCTATAAGGCTATTGTTTGCTCGGATAAAATCCGCCGTAAAGTCGGAAACATCTTCGAGTGCTTTGTTGGAGAATAAACTGTAATTAATTCCGCGATGATCAGATAAAATGTATACTACTGTATATACGAATAAGTATATTAAAATAAAAAGTTACTAGTTTTTTTAAATAAGATATGTTTTACTTAGAAAATAAGTATTGTCGTAGTATCACTAATATGCTACAATTATATTTAAATAGTCGCCTAACTAAATTAATATCAGTTTAATTGATAATTTAAATAACCTTGAGTATATATTTTTATTATTTTACGGCCTAAATAAGAGCACATATAGAATTAAGCGATTAACTTTATTTTTCTCAAGTATAAAGATAATCATTTAATGTGTTGCGTGAAATTCAACAAAAAAGATTTCCTTGAAGCTAGCAATTTTAATGTAAGAAATTAACCGCGTAGAGAGAAATTCTATTTTTTTACCTCAAAATCTTGACAATTTCGGGCATTTTAAAATGTCGCGCGGTATTTATCAGCGTCAAAGAATATTATACGCTTTATATTCAACCTATCTTTTACATTTCAAAAACAATGGTGATGTAAACTCGGTATACATATAAAAAATATTAATTTTAAATTTAAAAAATACAATTATACAATAATTATGGTTTGTTGTAAGCTTACAATTGTTGTAATATTGGTGCTATAAACTAGAAGCTGCATAAGAAATATGATTAATTTATATATTTAAATCTGTCACTTAAGTGCCAGCGACTCACCGATGCGTCATTTAACGATTATTTTTTTAAAACAAATTAATTTTTAAAACATGTTAACGAATTATTTAAAAAATATTTTGTAATAATTATTAAAGATTTTTGTACTAGCTTATTTAATATAAAAGATACAGACGCATGAAGGGAAATAACAGAAGACTCATTAAAAAATCGCTGCCGTTTAAAGGGTTAAACGAGTGTTTTCGAGTAACTGACCTTCATGCGATCGTCGCCAAGCTATCTTTAGCACTAAACCAGGGGCTTATTTTTTTTAAATTAAAAGACTGTATAGGCTAAATGCTACCTTATTTTTCTTAGAATAATTTTAGGTATACATGAAAATAACAAATATGTAACATTAAATAAAAAAAAAATCTTTTTTTTATTTAATTAAAAATTTATGGAGATATTTACATAATCAAATGATATGTAAAGTCGGCTTATATCAAAAAATGGCAAATTTTAAAAATTATTAAAATATTCCAAAATACAGTAAAAAATCTAACTACATATTCTTAAAACCAGTGGTTAAGATATTTTCTAAAAAGAAAATATTTTTATTATATTTTGACCATGCCGCGCACCGAGATATTTCTTACGTTTAAAATAAATCATCGGATAATTTTAATTTATCTAGTGACGCAGCGATGATTTTACTTTGTTCCTTAAAACTTTCTATTTTAATTTAAAAAAAACCAAAGTCTATTTGATTGTACGCAAAAAATCTTTTAAATTTTTCAATGCAATTATTTTTAATAAATAATAAGTGAAATATTTAAATACTTTGGAATTTTGAACAACCTAAAAATAACATAAAAAAAATAATCTACTTTTTTTTATAAAAAAAAATTATACGCGCAGCCAAGTATTATTACCGGAATACTTTTAATTAAAAAATATCATTGAACACTTAGCAACAAATAAAGAAATTATGCAGTATTATTTAAATGTTGAGAAAAGTTACCATTTTTCTTCAAAAAACTTTTATCGTAACATAAGTAATGATTACTAAGCAGATTTAAAGCAGAGATACAAATAATTAGTGCTCCACCTCTCCTATACAAAGTTATATCGGTAATATAAACGCCGAGGTGTTACAAAATTTTAGTCATAAAAAACGCTCTGTAAATTTAATTGCACACCAAAATATTTAATGCTCATTATAAAAAACTACTGTAAGTTAATTAAAACAAAAAGCCAGATCTTAATTGTCCACGCAACGAAAAATTACATTTTTTTCTTAGAGGCTATAATTTTTATTAATAAAATAAAGACAAGATCTATTTATAATTTTTAAACTGATAATAATATATTATTAGGTACCTAACCTAAATTATAATTTTAATATATATTGATGCAATTTATTCTGAATTTTCTGTTGGGTTAGCCCAACGCAACGAGGCAAACACAATTAATGACTACAAAATGAGACATCAGACCAAATCAAATTCGTAAAAATAAAATATATTACAGGTTACAATCAATAGATGTCACTATGAACGATTTTAATTAAATTATGTATTTTGTAATTCTGATTTTCCAAATACTTGAAAAATTAAAAAATAACACTAAGGTCGGTCCATATATAATTAGAGGTCTTTTAGATATTAGTTGCTAACTTATACTATCGGTTGAAATTTAAATTAAATTTTTTACACCAAACTCAAAAATTACTTGACTCAAATGGTTCACATAAATTATAAAAAAGAGCGAATAACTCTATTGGCACTTTAATTTTCTCCAGAGACTCACAGGTATCATAGCAATAATCACCCGAATGAAGATCATTAAGCTTCTCTGACGGTGGTTCGTCACTTAATGTGTGTTGCCGAAATGAATCTAAGCAATAGTAATTATTTTTTATGTTTATATATCATGAAAAATATATATATATGAACACTGTTGCAAAAAATATTTAAGGACTCTAAACTACTAATTTGCAAATAGAGCTTTTTGTGGCAAATATGATAATTTATGGTAATCCTTTCCTAGCACTAATTTAGAATCACGCCTTTGGTACTGAAGTAACTATCATACATGTTGGACTTTTACACCATAAGAGTTTGTTTTTGGTACTAATGCCACTTTTTAATTTGAATATTTGAGCTATGGTTGACATTTTTGATTTTTAGCCATTTTTCTCAAATCAAACAAGTATAATTTAATAAGTGAGTAAGAGTAGTAATTTTTTTACACACTTAACTTTTAAAAATATTGTTTTCACTAAGATTATACATGTACAAAAAATAAATTTATACATTGTATTTTAAGTAAAACATTAAATTTGTACTAAAATAAATATAAATAGATTAAAATCCTGGATAAACAATAATGCGGAATATCACTAATAATGTTTTGTGTTATGCGGGACGTCTGGTAATCTAATTCTAGTTAAAACTATTTATAAGTAGGCATAATGTGTTACCATATATTATTTTACTTTCCCTATATTTATTAGAAAATATAAAATATATTTTGTAAACGTATTGTAATCAATAACCAAATCTGACTTTCGGTAATATTGTTCAAACTTGAGAAGCGATCGGTGGCAAAAATTATATTGACTTAATATACAATAGCTTTTGAAGAGGAATAGCTATTGTGTAATCAACGTTTGAAGACTAAATAAATATTAGCTATAAATGTCCGAATTTATAGTTCTTATAAGTCTCACATTTGTCTGAAAATGAAAGTCAATACGAAATAAAATCTAAACTTATTTATTAAGTTCAGAACCAGAAACAGGTAAATTTATGTAACAAAGCTTTTTCTATTACTATAATATTAAGGAAAGATAAATTACCCCATTGAAACAACTGAAACAATATATTAGGACTCAATTCAATAACTTATTTACTTTCTCACATGAATTTTGATAAACAATCAATATAAATTTTAAATACCACATTTTTTTATTACATTACAAAATTTAACAACAAGGTGGGTTTTAGAAACATAAGTCAAAACTATGGTAAATTATTTTTCTTAAAGATTTAAAAATATACTCAGATCAGAAACTTTTAAATCTGTCCATAAATACCTATCAAGTGGATGTATATTACTCTATCCTCGAATATAGATATTATCAAAGTTTAATCGTAAAGTAATTTATCGCCGGCCTAGTTTTAAACCCTGCTATTTTTCATTTGCCTTTATATAACATGGATTGTTAATGTTCATATATTTTTTTAAGCTACACATTACTAAAAAAAATATTAGTTTCGGTTTCAGTGTATATTTTATTTATTTTTATAAGAACGCTAGTTTTTTAATTCCTAATTTTATAAGCAATATGTATTTACTAAATAAAATAATGACTTTATAATCCTTATGAATTTGTGACATGTACGAAACATATTTACTATATATTATAAGTGTAAATTAGCTTACTAACCTTTAGGTTATGTATCAGGAAGAAATTCACTGCACAATGAGTAATTCCACCATTGTTTCCGCTGACCTATTATAAAAAAAAATGTTAACGTAAATGGACTTGTGAATTTTTTTCTGTTAAAGAATATAAGAATATGAATCTATAAGTAACCATTTCATTTGTACATTCAATTAGGTTGACAATTTAAAAGCACGGTAATTTATTTTTAAGTTTTATAACACGATAATAATAAATATATGTTTTTAAAATTTATACATAAATTACGTAAATATGACATTTAAATATATTTACTAAAATATTCATATAACGCCAAATTGGCTTTAAATACATTTATAAATTTATTAAGGACTTGAAGTAATTTAAAAAAATCTCCTAAATAATAAATTTATAACTGCTCAATATTAAAATATTCTCAAATACATATATTTTATTTTAAAATGCAAAGATGTTAAAAATAAATTTTAAAACGTGAATTTAAAAGTTTGATTATTTAAATAAAATGATTAGATACTTTGAATAATATAATAATTACTTATAAATTATAAAATCTAATATAATAAATTATTGATTTGATACAAACTCACATACTTCATTGTTATGTTAAAAGCAATATGAATTTATTAAAAATCTACTTATAAAAATCTAAAAATAAATTAATATGAATCGTTGCCACCGGAAATAAAAACTGCTTTTACATTTTAAAGAAAACCTATCAATCAGAATAATAGAAAATATGTTTTTTAGAATGTGTAATATACTATGTATATGTATGTATGTAAAACATTTTTTTTCACTCTTTATTTGCTCGCTGAAATATCTAAGTTTAGTATCTATATACATTTATGTAAGAAATAAATATTTATACAAAACTCAAATTTTTATATTGATATTTGAACAGTTATCAAATTTATATTAAATATTAAATAAAAATTGAATTTAAATTAAAACAAAGATATGAATAACAAACAAATGAATTTTATATCTATTGATCAAACAAATGCAATATATTTGTCTTTTAATATTTTTTTCAAAATTATTAAATAAATATACGTCTATTCAAACAATTTTTTAGCTCTAATACATATTTTATTTATATTAGAGACGTTTTTATGATTTCGGTGTGACATGTCACTTTACCATTGAATTACTACAAAGTGTTTTGTAATCAAGTCATCCTGTCATTCTCAAGATGCCAGCAATTTATAAATTATATCAACTCCTTTCATAACTAGGTTGACACAATAGAATAAATCTTATATGTCCTAACATCTGGCTTTTGCTAAACGACTTTGACGATTTGATTTTTTTGTTGCCTTTTTCCTCTAAATCGACGCCTTCGCTTTTTTTGTTACCATTGTATTCCTTAGTGCGTGCTCATGAATACATATTTCACTATACATATATTATATTATTAAAGAACAATTTATATAGTATATGATCATATTAAAATCAGACGTGTAACTAATTAGTATATATGTATATATGAGCAAATACTGATTTAAATTAACTTAAGCAAAGAGTTAAATCCCACATTAACAGTGTAATAAATAGCCTCTTATCGAAAATCTCTTACACTCATTCATCATAAATGAAAGCCTATCTTTTACGGCTCGCAACAAACACAAAAAATAAGCAGTTTATCGCGGTATTACATCGTTATATTGTTTCCGTTCAGAAAATATCCTTCCGGTTTATTCCATTATATACGTATTCGAGTCCTTCCTATAAAAGGAAGTCGCTTATTACCATTAAATCAAATATATATACGAAAAATCCTACCTGATTCTTAATTAATCTGCTTCAGCGTATTCACAAACATTTTTTTATCTTTTAAAAATTTAATATCATTATATAAATATAACTTTGTACACTATGTATTATTAATAAAATTCATTTATTTAATTTCAAAATATTTTTTTTCGGTAACAAAACACACTACTTTTTATTAATCATTAATAATTAAATAATTATTTTTATTGATTCGCGTATTTATTTACAGGTGATATGTTGATTCTTTTTTATTATTAAAAATATATATTATAGATAAATATGTTAAATTTATTATTTACAATATATTATATTATAATATTATGAACTACTATTATTTAGGTGTTTTATTTATAAACTGCGAAAGGAGCGCTCGCGTGTGACGCGCCAGCACTGCTCGACGGCAAGTGATGCACTGAGGAATTCGTTAGGACGAAACCGTAACTTTTCACGAACATTTTTCAGATGCGTGCTAACGATGGTTATAATTTGACATTTTATATAACGCGACTAATTAGTTAATGTGGGAGACCGTTGTAAATTATTATTTAATATTTTCGTAAATTTCTATTCAAATTTTGTATGAGAGAAAGGCGATTGCTTATTAATCAATCAAGTGAAAGACAAATAAAATGACACTTGAATAGTATTAAATAATAACTGTAAGTAAAAAATATATAAGTCTATAAATAATGGTCAAGCTTTAGTATAGATATAATTTTAAATTGTGTAAGTAATATAGAATTAAATGAAACATATCCAACGTTTCCTTAGCTATTCAAATTTTATCTTTAAAATCTCAAAAAATATAAGACTTTATTATTTTTTATTTTAAAATATTTTAGGTATTATATACAACATTACTATGATTTACTTGAATTTAATAATGTGAGGTTATGGTATATTTTATTATTTTTACAGGCATAGTTTTAAAATAATATATAGGGCTTCTTACAAAAAGATTTGCTAAAATTACAGTTTAGAGAAATGAGAGTAGTTTTGAATAAAAATATATTTATTAGTTGTTGAAGTATTGTTACAAGATTGTAATGGCTAAATATTTAAAAAATATTTTAGATGAATGCTTTGTATTAATACACAAGTTAAAAAATAATATGTTACTACAGTATTTTATTATGTGTCTGGGAATCGGTGACATGTATATTATTAATTATAAATTAATATGTGCCATACAATTTATAATCAATTGATGTCACTGCAGCTAGAGCCGTTTTTTTAATAATAGCGCATTTTTATAGATAAAAATTCGCGTGTCGCTGTCAGGGCTCTAACCCGCAACCTTAGAGTTACTAGTCTGAGACGTTACGGGCTACGCTATATCGTTCTTAATATAATATGATATACAAAATCTCCATTTCTGTTAGAACGTCAATCCCAAGACATGGACGGTAGTATTTCTGCTTAAAACACTGGCGTAGTACTGGCGTGTACCACGACGGGAAGACGATGACCGACGGAGCCTCGTCCGCCGATCTTATTAATATTAATTCAACTATTTTTCTTACATATATTATTTATTTTATTTTTATTATTATTAAATCTCTCGTTGTAACCAGACAGGTGTAAGCCTAATGCGTTACAACGAGTAAAACTAGCATACTTTTCAATCTGTGAATCTATGACTTATGATGTATTATTAATTATAATTTTTACTGTATTTTTTTAATTAATAATTATTGATCTGTATCTTGAATCTGTGGTCAATTAATAATTTGTAAGCATTTGTTAAGATAATTTTACGTATATTTTCATGATTATTTTTCATCCTATTTATATATTATTATTTAATATTTCATTTATAGTGAATATCATAATCAGTTTTATTGCTTTGATTTCTTTTACTACTTTTTTGTATTATTATGTTTAAAAAAATATTTTAGCACTCCTCTATTATTAAATTTTGTTAATATGCTTAACATATTTATTATATATTATTCAGCTTTAATATATTTTTTTAAATCAATACTTTCAATATTTTTTATAAAATAAATATAAAATATATTATGTTTTATTAATTTATTAGTATTATTTTGTATAGAAATCATTTATAAAAATTTAGATTTAAAATATATATTGTTTTTAATTTTTTCAGTTACATATGTAAATATTAAACAATTATTTTATATGTAAATATATAACTATCTGATTTATTTCAAAACAGTGAAATATCGACCGCCGTATATGTACGGCGATATTCTTTAAAGGGTCAATAGCGGATTTTTATAAATCGCGACCTCTGGGTTACCATATATTATGAATGCTTTTAACCTTAATTATATCATTATATATTTTTTATTCATTTAATTTATATTATTAGCTGACTAATTTAAAAAATAAATATTTATTGAATAAAATACCTCTTTATAAATATATAAATGTACATATTTTCGTATATACAACTGCTAACTAGTTAATATTTAATGTTGGAGAGTACGTTTCAAGCATTTTTATTCATTTTTGGACATTTGACCGCTAAGGATTAGATTATAATACCGTTGAATTGGTAAAATAAACATTAAGCTTTTAATACCAAAATGTCAGTAATAGTAACAATAAAAATGCCAATTTATATAAAAGCATTAAAATTTCTTAATATTTTACGGTATTTTTGGCAGATTTTCAGTGACCGCAATTTTTGCGCGTGTGTGTAGCTTCCAGATTTTTATTTTGTAGTTTTGTGTTTAAATAAACTTAAAGTCATCTCTAAAAACATGATGTTTAATATTTACTTTTGAAAACAAATCTTTAACATTGCATATATTTCTTAAATGTAGACTTATTAATTCTAATCCTGAAACAATTTTAAACAGCTGTTTACTTTTTGTATTGCTGGCGTTCTAAACACATTAATTAAAGTTGAAAATTTTATAAGGTTTAATTTTATTATTATTATTATTTTTTATTATTAAAATCTTATTATTATTACTTAAAAAAATACATGTCAAAATAATTTGATTAAGGGTAAGTCTAAATATGTCACAAATACTAGCAAAATAAATTTATTCGTTACACTGATGCAAGTGACGATCGGAGATTGTACGAATTAAAGAACATTTTTTAATTGTTATAAACATATAATTTTATTAGGTACCCAAATTATTAATATGTCACTGACAGTGCTGCCAGATCTTCAGCTGCTTAAAAATATTCGTTACATAAGAAGATAACTTTTATAAAATAATTTATACAAAAAACATTTATTAATAAAAGAAATGTATGCATACAATAATATTAAAGTCCTACATTAAACTTCTAAATTCAAGTGACTAAAAAAATTAGTTATAGCAAAGATACAACTGTTTAAGGACCAAATTTGTAGCAAAAATAAAGTTTTAATTTTTTCACTTGTAAGATAAAATACTTATGTTAACAAAGAATAACTAATTTAATTTAATACTGGTAAGCGCAATAATCAGCTACACGGTTAACCAAGCAAAAAACCAAATCACATGATATAAATAAGACTGCTAGTTATATATTTACTACCATTAAATCTCTGCTTTGATAATAAAGCATACTTAACTTTTGAAAAATAATTTAAGCGAATAAACAATAAATAAACATTAAATATATAATATTATAAATTAACTTTCTGAATACTACCTGTTTTATATATAACCGTTTTTATATTGAAACAAGCGAGCGTCTAATTTAACGTTTGAAAATGCAACTCTGATCTTATCTGCTTCTTCTCTGGTAGTTTCACTTGATTGCTAGCCGGTTTCGCCCTTTCGATTTCCCATCCCTCCGTTTTCATGTTGCGTTTGTAGTTCGAACGTATTTTTTTGCCGAATACGACCATTTCCTACGACCTAAATCTTTCCCACCAATGCAATACTTATTTTTATACACAAAACCTAACCTTGGCGATATCTAAGATAACTAAGTCCGAAAATGGAAATTCTCTTATGAAAAATCTGCTATTGAAGCGCTAAGCCCTTAGGGTTAAATCAAAATGGAGCAGTGGTAAACTAATGCCATGCGGAACTACTAGATTCAATCTGCCAATACCAGTCAATAAGTTTATATGAATGTGTAAGTATTGTATTTTATATATATATAGACCGAGGAGTTATTTGACATTTGTGTTTATATATGTATGTGAAATAGTGTATTATATAAGAAAGAGATTTGAAAGGACTATGTAACCAGAGAATATGTTATATTAACTAATGTCAAATATAGAAACCTCATAAGAATAAATATGTTATGGTTCAAAATGAATATACATATATTAAAATTTTGAAGAAATAAACTTTTATTTATATTTATACTGATATACAAATAATACAATATATACAAGACACTAAAATTTGCGAGATGTGCCAATTTCTTATTCTACTAAGTGCTTAATCGATAGTTGTGTTTTGTATTTTTTCTAGAACAAAGCACAATAGTGTTCATTTATTATATTTTGTGAACTAATTCAAGGAATTTATTACAACTAAAAAAAGCTATGAAAAAAAATTAACGTTCAATCAAATGAGAAGCCATACAAATTGCTTTGTAATTCAATACATCAGTAAAAATATAATTATATTTTTAATAATAAAAGCTTTTAAATATTAAAAAAAGTAGATTATTGAATCGTATTACTAATGCTATTTTTGTAATACATATGTTTTGGGTTATTAGATGAGGTGTTTTTAATTTACAATTATTTTTACTGCATCATATAACTCAAAATATGTTATTATAAATCAAATCTGTTTTAAATTAATTTGGCAAAAATAATAAAAAAAACCTTTATCAATATTTATAATTGAAATATTAAAATGTATTTCAAAATGAAAGTTTATAAAAGTATTTGTTTATGTTTATATAATATATGTATGTATAAATTACGTAAATCGCTGCTATAGAGTTTCACGAAAACTTTTATTTTTCAATAAACTTTAATAAAGTATATTTCACTCGTTATTTATTACAAACCTTAATAAAATTGTAATATGCTAAAAAAAATTAATTAAAGTTCAAGATAAACTTTTACGATGAAGTACGTACAATATTTAAAAATTATAGATACAAAGCTTTGAAAATATTTTGAATTGAATTAAAATACTTATAATTCACTTTTTTTTTAATAATTTTGCAACAAAGTTATTGTAAATATTTCTATATATTTTCATTTAAAGCGCCTTTCGAACAAACGAAAAAAAGCGTCTTTGAAGCTAAATTAAAGTTGACGTGAAGAGGGAAGCGACTGATAAAAAATATAGTGTATTTAGCGAGAAACCTGAATCAATTCTTGCAAAATTAGACTTGTTTATTTCTGATCTCTTTTTTATTAGAATCGTTGCGATAGATTTTAAGTTGTGGAACAAATGGAGTTTTAAAAACACTCATATTATATTTATACTTTAGCCTGTAAGCACCTGTTAATTCCACACACTATTATAATTTAAAAGGCATCAAACGACCGTTGTTGGTATATTTAAGGATACTAATCTCACGGAATCTCTAATATTCACGTACGAGTTGTAAAGTTTATTGCGCTTTTAACGCGTATATGCAATAGATGCTTTCTTGCCAATCAAATTAATGGAATGTTTGATATTTTTTTATACGCGTCTTTCTGCTATCTATAATATGTACATAAGAGTTTTTAGGTACACGGAGCGCGACTCTTTCCCTATTATCCGTTTGTTTCATAAGATTCCCATGTCGTCTGGACGAAGTACCGTTACACGAAATAGCATGCTTTCTTCGTCGCGTGCGACACCCCTCCCACTTTTATTTCTAGGGGATCGGCGTCAGTTCTGGATTGTTAAACGAAAATTTGATTAATATTAATAATAAATTTGATTTACCTATAATACCACTAACTTTATTTCATAATTTTGCTAATTATGTATCTGATTTTTTTAATTTTGCGCAGAATTTCAACGATATTTTAAATAAATGTAATTATTATGTTGTAAAGTTTTTATTTGTGACAATTATTTACAGTCGAAGCAACGTCTAGCGTTCGGCCTCCGTTCACAAATCCCACTCTAATTCTGATTTCTTACCAGTGGGTCGGGCCTATTTATACGGTTACATAAAAATTGAGAAATACCCTACGATAACATGAACAATAATATAATAATATATATAAAAGGATACTTAAGTGATAACATTATCTGTATATTTATAACAATTATAATCATTATTAAATGTGTTCCTATTATGTTTCCAAAAGCAATAAATTATTTGTATTTATTATAAGAAAGAGCATTATTATATAATAAAAATAAAATAGTGAATATTTCTTTAGAAGCGCAGGGTAACATCCACACAGTGTATGGCTGAGAGGCAAATAGTAATGGATTCTAATTAGAATGTAACGGTAAACCGTTGAGCTCGATAGGGAATCTTATGATGCTATCCGTAGGAATCGCGGGAATCATAAAATAATACAAATCAATGAATATCTCATATGTGTATAATATTTTAATAAAAATTATAAATATACGCATATATTAAATAGATACAATGTGATTCTTTTTATTTTGGTATATGTAATTGAATATATTATCTAATACGAAAATATTTAAGTACAAAAACATGATATATTTAATTACTGGTAATGTGATATTAACATAAATATTACATTATTCTGGCGCCTTGAGTAGTAATAAGCGGAAAGAGAGACACGAAAATATGTTTGTTTACCAAATCCTACTATGGGTCGGAATAATAAATTCTTGTTGCTTTAAAAGCTCTCTTTCGACAAGAATAAAAGAAAAGTTTGCGTCGTAGATAGATAGAGTGATATCTTACTGAAGTGATCGAGGCGGTGAATTGTGAACGATAAAACGAAGCTTTTATTTTCTTCGCACCGTCGAAACAAAACGTGTTTCGTGAATCAAAAATTAATTATTTACGCTGTGGGAAAAATCAAAGCTTTTAAGTTTTTGGAAATATTTAAAAATATAAAACTCTTTATTTGATGGATAAAGGTTTCAATTTTTCAAACGATTCAATGGTTTAACAAATTTTAATTTCAATTATTCTCAATAATATTTATTATAATAATTACCATTAAATTTATATAAAAAATGTTATTTTTTTATATTGTGTATTTTTTTATATTTCAAACGGTAATTATAGAATCTTTTTCGTTTTAGCTTAAAATACATATTTTTTTAATTTAAATTGTTAGGCAACAAATTTTAAATAATGGATAAATACAATGACTGTAAGTGAATTACAGTACATGTCTTTAGAAAGCGCTACAACTTTTGATAAATAATAAATAAAATCGTTCTGCATATTTCATTATCCCTAATTTAATTTTTTCATCATATGCTTGTTATTTTGTCTTTGTGAAAAACCTTGCATTTATAATCTGGCATAATATCACACCAAAATCAATGGTTTGCGCGTATAATCACCCTTATTCACATCAAATACACTCTCTCGTTTATATTCTATTAAAGCTATTTTGGCGGTTACGTCTAATATTTATTATTCTCTAATATGACTTAACATGGACCATTCCATTATACCTAGCTATTTTGCATCTCATTTACAAAATCCAAAATTAATTCCATTTAATTAGCACGAGAAGTACAGAGCTGTTAATTTGATAAGTTTCACACTTACACAGTACAACGAATTCATTTTTATATATTCAAACCTAAAAAAAAAGATATGGTAGACATACATATACTTGAAAAGGTCAGGTCGCTGTTAACAAAATATACTCGTATTTACTAATGCTCTTGAAACATGTTTAGTGTATTAATGTTTTCCATGAAAACGCTGTGATAATTACACCCAAGCATGTAATTATTCAACAATTATAATGGATGATCAATTTATGCCTTAATTTCGAAAATACATGATTTGAGAAACAAGTACATTTGGAGAGTGATATGATTTATATTAAATTCATATGCCAATAAAATCATACTGATTTGATAAAATATATAATATTAAAATAAACATATATAGAATTTTTAATTGCTTCTTATATTTTCAACCAAAATTTCATCTCGCTTACATAGTAAAATAGTTTATATAATCAAACACAACATAACTGAAATTTTAATGTTTAAAATATTGACGCGAAAGTATTATTTATTAAAATATGTTTAACGTCTTAAATCGACAGTATCTAAAAATTTAGATTAATACATATATACCAATATTAGCCTATATTTTTAATTCATTATATTAATATTATAATTAAATTATATTATTAAAATTTGTGATGGGACTTTTTATACATATAGTCAGATAATAATAATTTATATTGCTATAAGTCTGCGTTAAAATCCAAATAATAAGTTTATTATTTAGGAGAGACATTAAATCCGCCTATTATTCTTCGCTTGATAAAATAGTAATTAATTAACTATTTCAAGTAACAGCTTTCAATATTTATTGAACTGAATAGAACTAATTTTAAAGATGAAAATCTCAACGAATAGCATTTTTTATAATATATCTAGTAGACATTTATTAAATAATAATTATAACATGTATTAGTTTAAATTAAATTAATATATATTCTATGGCGTGTTTATGAATTAATCATATTTGTAAACATGTATTCTATAAAAAGTTATATTCAAAGGCCCAAAAAGCTTTCAGCACGTCATTTTGCATAAAAGTGAATGTGTACAGATTTTTATAAAATAATTTTACATTATTTATAAAAACATACTACAATATATAAGAAAATAAAAAAATATATATTTTCTGTTTTCTGCTAGAATGCCATGCTTGCTGTTCCTTTCATCAGCAATTAATTCAGGCATAGATTAATTATATCTATATTTGAAAATGTTAACAATAAAAATCTGGTAAATAAAACGAATGAAACGTTGACAAACTTTGCCATTGCCGCTTCAAATAAATATGGTAACGTTGAATAAATACAACTTTTGCTTTCCAACCGATTTAAAAAAAAAGAGCGCGCAATACTAAAATAAAATATTTTTATACAAACAATTAATCAGACTTAATTGAACGTATGATTGCTAGGTGTGGAGTAACAGTGTGGAGCAACATTATTATTTTTCTAAATTACAAGTTGCAAACTATAAAATACATATTTTTATACTTAATGATAGCTTTTAAATACTAACAATCCGATTTGATTACCAGAAAATACTTTAAAATATAACAATACTAAACCACTAATCTCGTTTATTAAAAACTACGATAAAATCAATCTGTAATTTAAATAAAGCCACAAAATGCCGAAGCACATATTGCTTTAGAGGCTGAATAAGCATTTCAATGGTAACAGATTTCTAGCTAAATGTATGATTCTAAAATTAGCACGTTATCACTTTAGCCTATTTTAATGCAAAAATTATTGCTACATACATATTATTATAAACGATACATATTATTTGATAATAACCATTTTCATGTATCGTCATGTAATTTGTGTCGTATTTAGTAATATGTGTGTTCAATTATTTATCATATGGAAATAAACGCTTAAAAAAAAGTTATAACTCAAAGAAAGAAAAATATGAAAGCTAAATTAAGCATCTTATTTACTAAAATATATTAAAATTATTTCTAGGTATTTAAAAAAACTCAGCGACTTCGTTCCTGTCTTATTTCTTAATGATTTTTTTAATTAGACATTTATAAGCTTTAAAACATATGGTTTAGTACAAGGTGCGCCAAAATAACGTCACGTATTTAGCTCTGCCGTTGTTCGAGACCAAGTGGAGTGGGAAGGTTCGTAGTAAGGTCTATGCCTCACCGTTTTCAGTTGCCATCATAGTTTGAAAGGGTGTGCATAAGGCCACAGTGGGGCCATAGACCTATATCATGTCGAAAACCATTGTCTCTAAAACTAGCTAAGATATTTATCTGAAATTTACTATTGAAGTAAATAAATAAGCTTCAAGTTATTTATAACTGTTTTTATTACGTAAGGTTAAAACGTTTTTTTTTTAACATACAAATATGCTTTTTGAAGTAAAAGTCTAATTTTGCTACAATATTGTCTATTTTTGTATTTACATATGAGCTGTTTATCAGGTAGCTTAAGGTTGAATCAGAAAGTTCTTAAGAGCAGCGGTCGTCTCAGTAGTTCGTGGATGTTCGTTGAGAGAATTGTGGTGGTCTGCGGAATAATTTAAATACACTTGAATTTCTTATTACTAAAATGTTTTGTTATATTCTGATTAGACTTTCTTTCAATTTAGAATTTTCGCCTTATTAGACTGAGCGGTAATTATTAGGTCAGGGTAATATTTAGTACAAGCAATGCAACTATTTATTAAAACTGCCAGATCTCATACGTATGTGCAGTAAAAAATCACAATAATCCAATTACACACCCAGATCGTCGTAACGGGTCATGATAGAAAAATGTGGGCGAGCACTAAGTATCCCTCACAAGAGTAGTCTTTTCAATGGTGATATGTTTCTAGGTGTAAGTTTTAATTATTACATGCTATTTTTCAAAAATATTTGTGCCTTTTTATATTACCATTAGTAATAATTATTAACTATATACATGGATCAATTTTATTTACTTAAGTGATATGTTGCCACTATAAAATTATTATATTATTACTACGATCTTGGTAAGAACATTTTGGCAAAAAAAACTTCCACTAAAGTTCTCGGAATCACTTTTAAATAAAATGTAGGTTCTTCTGACACGTAATAAAAGGCATTTTAGCTTTTTTTAGGGGAGGGGGCAAAATTTAGCTAGACTATGGTTGTTTTTTTAAATATTTTAATGACATACATTTCCAAATCCAAGTGAAATACAAGAGACAGAAAATGCTCCCACCTGCCTCTCCCCAAATGATGTCCTTGGCAATAAAGTAAATATACTTTTATGTATTTTATAAGCAAACCTGTCATTTTAGCTTTATACAGAGAGAGGGGGACTCAAAAATTGGTCAGTAAATGACCAGGTATTTAATTATTTCAATTTCATTAAAATTCATAATATTTTATTAAATATATTTTTTTTAAATATTCAAGGGGGGGATGCCCCAATATGCTCTTTCTCCAAATTATCACCCCTTGTGTGTAAAATTTAAGATTTCAGCTTATATTTTTCCATATGTAATTTATTAATTAATTTATAAGCAACGGAGCAAACGCTTAAAAATATTTTAAAGAAAAATATTAAATTTTTTACCATATATCATTATAAATAAAAGTTTAAATAATTATTTGTAATACATAAATCATCGGCGATCAATTATAAAATCGGTGAACTTTCCATTCAATAAATTGCGGGGTCAGTGAATTTCCCGGATACCATGAAAACTTGTAAATTTATAGTGCAAAGTATTAAAGTGCAAAGTATCAAATTTAAAGTGAAAGCTATAAAATTTATAGTTCAATTAATACACTCTCTATATAAATTGTTTGCCCTAACTGAAACGTTTAAAAATAAACAACGAATAAGTGGTCGATTTTGGAGTTACGCTATATTTATAAAAAAAAACAACAATATAAAAAAGTAGCGTTTCAACGCTACTTTTCCAGACTTAAACACCAATAACATGTAAAAAAAATTCTAGATAGTCAACGTGTCATTGTTTGTTGCTATATTGCAGATTTTATTATTTGAGGCTATTTATTTTTTGAGGAGAGAAGAGTTAAAGTCATTTTTGGTAGTAACTTACACAATGAAATTGGCAATCCTAAAATGTGGTCTTATCACTGGGTATATACAACTAGAACAAGAGTAGTTGAGTCGTTCTTGTTACGTGGTGACTGTATCCATTGACTGTATAGTTTGTAATTTATATACTCCAAACTTAGCTGAAAACTTTTATCTACAAATTCCGACCGAACAGCTGCTTTATGCTAAGATATTACAAACAACGGCTCAATAGCAAAGTTTCAGACTATAGTACAAATGTCATTGACACTATTTATTACGCTACTGTAAACAATTATAAAAGTGTGACTACATTATCACTCATTCAGAATAAATTGACAAAAACAAAATTGTCTAGAACGAGCTTTCGAAAGCTCTAACGGTGTCAGCGGCACGATTTTTCACAAATTTTAGCGTGTCGCCAGCAACTATAAAATAATTGATAACAGTCACGAAAGCGTTATGAATTATACTTTCGCTCCTTACGCCAGCTACAAGTACAGGCGAATGTCGCAAGTGGTCGTTAAGACAAGAGCATCCGGCTAGGAATGAATATTTTAAATGCAACTACAACTCGAGATGCAATTAGACGAGTAGAGCAACGAAAATTCGCCGTTTTGCAAATGTCTACCCTAATGTGACTGAAATAATGATTTATAAAAATATAAAGCATATGGATATTAAGGTCCATAATAAAATATATATAAATAGGACAGTACTAGAAACAATGCTTTACTAAAATTAATTAATAGTAAGATCTTAAATAAAAAATTAGATACACAAAAACAGAAAAGAAAGCGCTGTAGGAAGTTCTATTTGTGGGAGCAAGTCGATGAGGCACGCTCTGGTTGCGTCATACTCTGTGGGTGCATCTCTAAAGGCTGCAGTCTCTGGAGGCGCCGATGAGGTCCCCTCTCTATAGAATACTCTAATAAAGTGGGACTGACCGAAGTCGAAAGCTCGGCATTGGCCCATTTTCAGGTTTCTTTAAAATCTTTAAAATACGGCCAAATCTCAGCAAACTTTCTCTCTCTACAGATTGATTTTGATTTTCTATGGAGCTGAGCTTTTGTCAACCGTCTGCTCTTTAGTGTCGGAAAGTGGCATACTGTGTCATTTTCTTGATCCCATTTGCCATCAGACTATTCCTTGATGGACATATTTTGACTATAGAAACTTCCACTAAAGATCTCAGAATCACTTTTAAAAACAAGTAGATAATCTATTTACACGTAAACGACGTCTACGATAAATCTTCTAAAGCACTCGCCTTTGTTATGAGAAACGCTTTATACAGCTTCAGTTTTTTAATCGGGACCTATAATTTTAATTCCTTAAATAACCAAATATTCCCTTTCAATCGAAAAAGTTCAGAAAAGGTTCTCGATACCTTCATAAGAGGATATTTGGTTATTATTTGTTATTGTATTCCAGCGATTTTTTAAATGTTGTATAGTGCTAAGTTTTTTTTTTCAAATTACTGAAGGGTGCTGTATTCAATCAAACACTTTTTGAAAAATTCCAGTTTTGAGTTCCGGAACGTCTTCGAGAATCACGATCGCTTCCTCTTCCGATACTCGTTAAAGCTAGGACGTCTGCACTAGCCGACTCGCCTATTACTGCCGCCATCCGGATTCTTAATGCGCTGCATCCGGTTCGTATCACTTAATTTTCTATCATGTTTTTATTATTTTTATATATATTTTTTAGTGCGTATTGTAATAATACAATGTATTGTTTTTTATAATCATGCCGCATATACAATACATAGGTAACCTGTTAAGCCACAATAATCTTAAATTAATTGTTTTTTAATTTGCGCTTTTACGC
Organism: Plectrocnemia conspersa; assembly: GCF_051122295.1. NCBI lineage: Eukaryota > Metazoa > Arthropoda > Insecta > Trichoptera > Polycentropodidae > Plectrocnemia > Plectrocnemia conspersa. The sequence continues at coordinate 6,370,695 of NW_028277176.1, read as the reverse complement.
TGTTTCTAAATAAAAAAAAAACAGAATTTTAAGCAAATAACTCTTGAATTTTGCATCACAGTAACGCACATAGTTTTTAATCAAAAATAACAACGTCATGATGCCGCAATCGTAATCACCAGATGTTTTTTGCAACTTTTTTTATCCTCAGATAAAGAGTACATTAAAAAAACATACATTTGCGAACATAGAGTAGATATATTATTTCACAGCCGTTTTGTGAATTGAAAAAAACGCTAGCCTAATTGAATTTTAATACTCTTATTGAGAAATACTATACGAAGTACAATAATAATAATTTAAATAAATTAATTTTAATGGACAATTTGTGTAATATAAATAAAACAACTTATTTTGCATATGTAACATATTTTTACTATGTTAAATCAAGTTTCATATTGTAAATAAAAATATAAGTTTAAAAAGCATATAGTTGGTTATATCACGGTTGAAACGGAAGTGACGAATTTCCGCTTTAACGTAGTTTCTGCAATTCTTCGAAGTGATATTTGTAAAGGGCTTTTAACGAAAGCGCCTTATGTGTATCACTATCTTAGTAATATAACATTTATTATTGTAAATTCTATTAGGTTTTACCTTAAATAACAGAAAATCGATCAGTTTTTGTTGTGTATGAACTGTATGATGGCACGTGCTTTTATTACATTATATGCTTGAGCTTTCGTGTATCGACGAAAATTCGTACACCAATCACGTAAAACGTGAAAGATCGACGTTTTTCACTTGAGAAAAATTGTGCATGTTTACATTTTTCACCAGCTCACGTATTGCGAATTTGAATAATAAATGTTAAATAAATTATTTCATAAAGTATTTATTTTTTAGGAGTAAAATTAATTTTAATAATATTCACGTCACATATTTTTTTTACGAATTTGGATACCCTTTTAAAATAAATAAACGCGATAAAATGAATTTGGATAAAGAATGGACGTTATCACAAAGAGACATCATCCGCTCGCCAGAGTAATGATGACGTCCCTTGAGATGTATTTTATATACACAAAAAATAAATACTGAAAATGGGCAATTTATAACTTTTTATATATATGAAAAGACGGCTGATTTTATATTGCGTACGTATATATTTATTGCTGGTAAATTCTGGTTTCATTGTAAGTCTCATTTTCCTCAAAATATAAAAATCACTAAACGACTTCATAGAACAGACAGTTTTGAATAATATTAAGCTCAAGTACCATACTTAAGTAGCATTAATAATATAGTATAAATAAAACATTTGTAAATGAAGGTCATGTCCACTTCAAGCATAAATATGTTTGTTTCCCTAATACAAGAATGACATTTTTATTAGTTTTATCAATATGAAAATAATTATTATTATCGTATATTGCTTGTTTGTAATCATGTTAGATTTATTTGATATAGCAAATGTGTCTTATTTATGAGGTAAATAAAAAATGTAAATGCTTTGACGTCGATTTATCTTCGTCGCTTGTTTCTTATACATTTTTTTACCATTAAATACCTCTTACAGTACTCACAAACAATTTCATAGAATTTTGCTGTCGCATAAAACAACGCATGATAACATTGGTAAAAACGCTTCTTTTCCCTCCAATGTTTTTATCTTAAATGATACTAAAATTTAAAATTTAAAAATAAATTCGAAAAAACATAGGGAGGTCCAAATTATATTTATATTAAGCGTAAAATATATCACCAAGACTAGTTATTAAGAAAGCAATAACTCACTACTTTAGCAATATAATTTAATTTTTTTATATGTATTGTGTAAATTATTATGTGTAATTGAAAAAAAGAAAATACCTTACTTAGTTTGTGATTAAAATGTATTGTTTATACATATATTAGATAAGATTAAAAACAATGGTTAAAATTATACATGTTTGTAAAAGAAAAAAAGGTAAAATAAAAAAGAATTGTATTCATTTTATATTTAGATATTATATAAAAAATACTAATATTATACCAATATAATTAACTGGATTATGAATTAACCATTTAATATATATAAAATTATTTGACATGTACTGTTTTAAATACAAAGCTTTGCTTACATTAATAACTATTAAAATAAATCAAGCTATTTTTATTATTTTATAAACAGATGTTTTACTGCAATAAAGTAGCATGGATTTATTCAAGCTTTTAAAGCTCTGTTGTCCGAATCTTATATCAGAAAAAAAAATAAATGGCAACATAAGTATCCGTACCATTTTTGTATTGCTAAATATTATACATAAAGCACCTTATTAGAAAAATGTGACTAGATAATCTTAAAATAATTTGGTTTTAATTCGTTATTAATAAACACTCAAGAAAAATCGTCATATTCATTTAAAAAAAAAACATATCTATGAGTAAGATATAAATAATTGTCAAAAAAGTATCAAAATAGATAAGTTTTAGTTTAGCACAAAATTTCAAAATAATTACTCTTATTGAATAATTGGAGGATGCTGATAAAAAAATCAAGTTAATTAAAAGAAAGATGCAATTTCGTATGCTTTCTTGGCCTTAAAAAATAATTGATACTTCTTAATGGTTTAGCAAGAAAAATGTTGCTTGCTTGTCTGCAACTTAATTAAAAAATAAATACTAAAAAAAGCACTAGGAAAAAATTAAATCTTATTACAATGCGTTTTGAAAATTATCTATCAAGAATAAATATGCATAATAATAATAATTAATATGTATTATTAATAAAAAGTATATTTTTAAGTATTATTGTTAAAACTCATTGTAACACTAGTAAACATGTTTTAATTAAAACAATTTTAAAAATAACAATCGGTGATTACTCACGCGATAAGAACGATTATTTGTTTGAAGAAGACTTGCCACGATTGCGACCATTAGATCAATTTAACAATCAATAAAACAACACAGTAATTATAAAAATATATAATGTAAAAAATGAAACAGACACTAATAACAATGAATTTTCTAAGTGTCTGAGCTATAAATCAACCAAAATATATTAAAACTATATTGTTTATTTTATTAATAATGTAGTTTCATAGTATTTTAAAATTGTAATATCAATTTAATATTAAAAAATAAATAAAAAAACATTTTTATTACTTCACTAGGAAAATCTATAAATTCAATTTTAATAACCCGACGAACCCTAATATATTAAATAAAAAAAATAGTACAGATTACAATAAACAATAAAATTATTCTTGAATCTAAAATATATTTTTAAACTTTATTACTAATTTGAGTTAAATATTAAAATAACAACTGTTTTTTTTTTTTTTTCAGGGCGAGGGAGAGCGACTTTGAGGCTAAAATAAACTCCGGAAATCTAGTAATATTTTATTAAGTTAAATTGTGCAATTTTCTAGACAGTGCTTGTGAAAAAGTGTAATGATCCGCTGAAGTCTCTTGTGTTTGTTGTTGTTTGTTTTCGGTCTCGGTCTGGTTGTCTATCGTCTCGAATCTTGAATTGTGATCATTTGCTCTTTTAATACTTAAAGAAACTACATAGATATATTGTTGTAAAAGCAGTGTCGCTTCATTGTGCACATTTTTAAAGGATTCTGCAGCTCTTGACATTAAAAATGAGCTGCTTTATTAGCGTGTCTTATTGTTATAACACAGTGCCTCTACTGATCTTTCAGGCTTTTCTGGCACATCTTTTATAGTGCAAATTTGTCTATGTATCTATGCCTCAATTGATATAAAACAGTACAAATATTTATACATTTGTATATTTTTTTGCTTTCAATACCGCAAACAAAATATTTTTACCTCAATTCACTAACCACTGCTTCAGATTAAAATATTCAGCTAAACATATCTGAATTTATTAATATTTTTATATAGCTCGCCGTAATCGCTAAAATTAAACGCAAAAAATTGCGATGTTGCACAAATTTATTTTAATGCATGTGCTTTGATACATTTACCGCGAGCTGAAGCGTTTAATTAAAACGTGGAAAATCATAGCGTATAACAGCAGGTTTTCCCATTTTATCAAATATACATAGGTATATGTTATCGGCACATGCTGAATTTCATAATATGTTTCTAAATATTTACACAGGCAAGTCGTATTAAATTTTTTCAAACGATATCATTTTTAAAGTAGACGTGTTATGACGTTTTGATGCAAAGGAAAAAATCGTGCGAATAAATATTATATTTTTTCTGTTTAACACAACATTATTTGGGTGTGATCTTTAATCTGTAACAGTAGACTTGACGGTTTCACCCTAATACAAAGTAAATAAGGTGCGGTCACTAGGTATCGTTACTAATCACTAATTGAAGTATTGTCATTTCTGAAAAATACGCGTAATTCGACACGCATCGTATTGCGTGGCCTTTTTTACGAGATTTGAATAATATTTTTTTTATTTGCTAATAATTTAATTAAAATAATAATATAATTAGGATGAAATAAATAAAATCCACTACAATATGAAAACTTTGATGGTTTAAGTCTTAGCTAAAGATAATGCATATTACCGAAAAATTTGGTTCAAATCTTAGATTTATTAGTTCTTACAATATTTTCGAAGTAAATAAACAGATGGTTATTCTAAAAATACATATATTATTTAATTTAGTAAAATATTATTTTAATATGTATTGCCATTAATTAATACAAAAGTAGAATATTAAAATTCTTATACGATACTATTTTATCATGTCATATAAAGATCATATTTTATAAAAAAAACTATAAAGATAAAAACGGTAGGCTTTCACAAATATTAAATTGGTCATGTATTAACATTACTTACTTTTACTTTAACATTATACATATGCGTTTTATAGACCTGCTAGCTTATCCATCATGAAATTGCTTTTTTTGCAATATAAAATATTATGGTGCTAATATTTTTCAAGAATTTTACCACCATATTATATATAGCATTATTGAAGTTATTTGTATATCAATGGAATAAAAATGGTCTTATGCACTTTAATGAAAATATACACATATATATACTAATAAAAGTTCATAGTACATATGTATATATTTTTTTTTATTATTAAACTTAATATATACATATATTATATTCACATAGTTACAACTTATTGTTTGTTTTATTTATACTGAAATATAGTTGTACCTAAATATAAACACCAGAAACAGCTGGAGGGATTTGTTGGTCGTGTCTATATAGAATTAAGTAATAAGAGAAAAAAGGTCTTCGAGTTTAATTAAGTTAGCCAACCCCAGATATATAGTATATGTGTGTAGATTTATATTTGTATAACATAAAAAATCTTCACTTTTTAATATTATATATATATATATACTTAATGTTACAGCTTATTTTTATATCGTAACAAAACTGCTACATTGAGATCCATTTTTTACATATCTGTGATAAATCGTTATAGTATTTTTCCCAAATAAAATAGAAATAGAAATAATTTATTTTTTCGGAATAAAAACAGCAAACCAAAAATTATAATTTAATAAAAACTCATATCTTTTTTTATGTCTATTTTATTTATTACATCAATTAACATTTATATATCATAAATTACCAATATAGGTTTATACTGGAAAATCAAAATACTAGTTTATATTTGGTCATTTTAATATTATTTATAATCGATTATAATCATATATGGAGTTTAAAAATATATCATATAGTAACTTTGAACATAAATATTTTTCTAAAATTATTTAACATAATAAAAATAATATAAACGATATGTTTTAGATTTAATTATATTATAGAATATTATATATATATAAGACAAAAATATCTACATATAAGTATTTATATATTTTTATTATTATTAATTTATGAATCTAGACCAAAAATAAAATATTTCGGTTATTGGAATTTTATAATTTTAAAATAATAATATATCTATACAATTACCATTTTCATTTTATATATTAGGGTACTAAATACTATTAATTATTTATAATGATCCATTTAATTACCAATTATAAATTTAGAGATCAATTTTTGGTTGTTTTGTCCTTTAATTAAATTATTTTTTACTTTGTAATTCAATAATGACAAAAAACTATTTTCAAACAATAATAAAAAACTAATGAATCAACATGATCTTTAATATATGTACATATATAATAATTTAAAACTTATCAGTAGATAAAACGTTTCACATTTTGATTTATATATAATCATTATCATCTACTTTAATGGTAGATGCAATGCATATTTGACACACATATTTTTATTATAGAACCAGTGAATAATAACTAATGTTACTTGTGATATATATATTTTTTTAATTATTAATGAATAAACTAAATTATTTACACATCAACATCTATAGATTCAAGACAGTCGTATTAAATATAAATTCAGTTCTTTATAAATCATACAACTCTAAAATAATTTTTGATAACAAAGCTAACTATTATATGTAATTTATAGAATTATTTAAATAATAAGTAAATATAACATGTCTCATAAAGAAATTAAATATTAAATCTTCTCATTAAAAATAATACATATACATATTTAAATGAGCACAAGATTAATTTTCATGTTAATAAAAACACAGTATTTTAATTGTCACGTATTTCCGGCACTAAACTTTTTTGTTAACGATCCCTTTTATCCTTTTCCATGTGATTATTAAGCAAACAATTAAACCTTTAATGGGATTATTAAAAGATCTATTTTAAATTCAAGGTATCCTGGTGAACCTTGAAGGCTTAAAATCATATCCTGTTGTTTTGTGGTAAACTACCGAGTCTCGCCCTGGAAACTCCAGACGATATTTGAGAAGACGTGGAACCATTTCTACCCATCAAATGTCCAGGACCTCTACGAACGCTGACATAAGTGGATCCTGTGTTCATCCTGAATAACATATGATCGGTCGTCTCGACCCCTGTACAAAAAGATAAGGCTTAATAAATGATCTTGGTATATAATACAAAACTAAAATATAATGTTGTAGCAAGTAAAAATATAATACATTGTCGAATAAAAATACATTAGAGTGCACAATTTAATATTTAGCCTTCAAAGTTTAGATTAAGGTGCATTTAAGTATACAATGTTAGTTCAGTAATACTGATATGTAGTAATAAAAATAGAATTGCACATAACATATTTAATATGAAATTCTTAAAGATGAGTTTTAAAGTTTAATAAAAAAAAATGTAACATTTACATATGTTGTCTTAAATAATTTGAGTTTTATAATACGTAATTAAAAATATTATTTTAGTATTAAAATGCCTTTAAAACGTATGTAAATAAATACATTTCACATTATTTAGTTGAAATTTTAACAAATAACCCAGAAAATATTTTAATATTCTATATAAATATATAAAAAAGAACTGTCAAAACTTTTATTTATCTATTAATTTAAAAAAAATATAAATTCATAAGGTTATTATAATAATCATTTTTATCAATATAAAATAAATTTAGTTTGGCACTTGTCTAGTAGGTACTTTTGTATTGATAATACTGATCAATTCAGGATAGTTTAATATTTTATTAAAAATAAAATATGGACTCGTGTTTAACTTAAACTCTAAACATAATGAATTGATAAGCAATCATGTATCGTAATAATAATTATGAATTATTGTATATGTATTTTTTTATTATTAATAAGTTATTTTAATAAACACAAAAAAAATATTAGTCTAAGAGCTTCTTAAGAATGCAATGATAAATTAGCATTTATTTATTTTGCTGTCACAGTTAAATTTGCACGAATAAGGAATTAAAATTGATAATTAATTCTCAAAAGCCATTTTTCAAGAACAGCTTTTTTGAATTTAAAATATGTATAAAATTAAATGTTTTTTAGTCGGGCAGAATTCTTTTATTATTAATTCGATTACTCACATTTAAAATATGTACGGAAAACCTGTAAGGAAATACCAAAAAAGCTTTCTCTTTGTCAGAAAATTTCTTCCGTATTTTTCGAAGAACGTATTTACTATTAATAAAGATAATTGCCATCATAAATATTCACCCACATGCGGAAATCCTTCTGAAAGAAACATTCATGCCCTATAAATCAGTGAAGCACTATTGTATATCTTGTACATAAAAATATACAACCACATGCCACGACACATATGTATATATTTTTACACTATAGATAAAAAATGTTTTAATAATAAAAAAAATAATTTAAATGAAAATGATTAATATGAGTCTAGTTAATTCATAGCTCTCACATACATAAATAGGCTAAGAGGAAGGAATATAATCTTAAGGGCATAACACAAACCCTTGGCTTACGAACGTCTGATTAGCATATATTAGATTATACCAACCGAATTATATGACATTGTAAATTTATTATCTTGATTAATTACCATATGGGCTCAAAAATATTTAATGTATTAAAAAATGCAGCAACGTATCTATAATAAAAATCACGTTTTTAAACCAATATATTATGCATCTTAATATGACACTAACATTCTTGTCACGTGGAAAAATACTGACAAAATGGCAGACAAATTTCCTTTTTCGATAATGATAGTTCTTCTGAAAAGCTCACGTACATGCGATGTATTATTTTACTATTTCTTTAAATAAAGTGTATCTTTTGATCTCATATTTTACCGTTAAAAATGTAGATTTATTTCATAGTTGATGTTCAATGCGATTCAGAAACATTTACATTTTATAAAATAACATTCATGTAAAATAAAATATATCCTAGGCAGTTATAATATATTAATATATACGCATATTGAATATTTCACATGTATATATATACCAGTCGAATCAAATTTAAATAAAGGATGGCTATTACAGCCAATAAGAAATTCAATAGGGATACGACAGATTTGTTTTATTGAGATGTAGGTCGATAAGCCTGAAAAATAAACTCTTGAAAAAATACATAAATCCACTGAAAATAAATTGAAATTTAGTACTATAGTTTTTAAGACATTTTTTTATAATATTTAGGTATCAATTACACTGCACCATTATTTTTTTCAAATATATATATATATAATACAATAATTCAATTATGTTATTAAATATTGTTTTTATAGATATTGAACTACTCATTTTTTATTTTTAATTGAATTTTATTAGACTATAAAGTAAGTATTATTTCTAATATGTTTGTCTTATTTGATTTATGTCAAATATTCTTAGCTATATTTTTACTAATCAATTTATATGAAAGTAAAGCAGTATAACATAAATGAAAATTTGATTTTGGTATGCAATCTCGATTGCAAACATTCGCGAAGGATCAAAAGTGTAATTTTCGAGATTGATTAATTTAATGTTATATGTAGCAGCCATCTCTTTTGATTTGATTGATGCTCTTAAAAATATCAATTCTTACAAAATTAATTGGAAAAATATTTTTTGTTTATATAACATCATTATGTAATAAAATGTAATCTATATATAGCCGTGCTTTGTAAAGTGTTATTAATCCTCGTTTCTGGGTGTTGATTCAAATTGAACTTCAAGAGCTTAACAGTGGACGTATCAAGTGACTAATTGACATTTACATTAATTAGTAAAGAGATACCGAGTGTGTTTGGTGCTAATATTTATTATAAAAAATATGAAAAATTCAAAAGCACTTCGTATTGACCTTGCGATGCTAACGAAAGGGTAAGTTTTAATATAAATTTAACATACACGTATACGTAATATCTAGAATAATAATAGAGTTCTATATAAATTAGATCAACAGCTGTTAAGCGTCTGTTCTAGATTTAAATCAAAACATATCACTCGAAGGATTTCTAGTAAAAAAATAAACGAATCTTGCCTTAGTTTAGTAATTCATTATTAAAAATATAAAAAAAAGCTAATTAAAATTATTAAATACATGCTTAATATATACGTTAGCATACTAATATTACTTCAGTATTAAAGCTTAATATATTATATTAGAAATACCTGTCATAGGAATATTTCCAGCGACGCTCTGGTTAATGGCATCCCCGAACATAAGTCTCGATTTGGCATACCTACTACAGCAAGGTATTTTGCACAAAACCTGCAATTCACACCAAATTTAAAAGCAAATAAAATTAACACATTTTCCACATTATTGTGTATGTATTCTTTATTGAGAATAAAAAAATGGTTTATAAAATACCTGCAGAAATCCCGCTCTGAATCTCGCATTCATATAACAATAGATGATGGGATTGTAGCAGGAGTGAGACATCGCCAACCAGTGGGACACGAAAAATACGTAGGGCATCGGCCACCAATCTTCCCAGGTCTCGTCATGCAAGAGCTGTTTCGTAATAAGATATGAATAAGTTAGCATTTTGATTAATATTGCACCGTCTCACAAATTGCAATAACGAACGTTCCCAAAGGGATAGAGCACCGCTGTATAGTCGGCGGACTGTTGAGAACTTTAAGGCGAGATTAACATATTTTGAATATGTAAGAATAAATTGATTAAAAACAGAAATTAGGTATCAATGTATATGAAAAGAAGTAGATTAAATACGTAAAAACCACGCGAAAGAACTTTACCGGTACTTTGGGTTGTGTTGAATGATTCACGTGGTTCGAATTGATATCAGTCCTATTTATAAACGTATGAATATTTTTATTACAAATATAATTTTAAATATAAATAAATAATTACTAAATTAAATCCTAGAAAATAAATACAGGACTAAATTACTAAAATTCCCAAAATATACTTTTTTTTTTATTATTTATTTTCACCGAAGTTTTATGTTTCAGCAAATTATACAAATCAAAAACTATGCGCATTGAGTGCAGTAAAATAAATCAAGAGTATGACTATAATGTTAGAATAAAACAACTGTCATAAAAGTACATGGTGCAATGATAAAAAATAAAATAAGTATTCGCTTTATTACATTCTGAAAACCCTCTTCTACGTAAAAATATAGTTTATAATAATATATATACCAGAAGAGCATTATAAGGTAGCCAGCACATTGAAAATACAACGACGACGACTATCATCATCTTCACCATCTGTAAATATATAAAAAATAAAATTAGAACATTTTTATAGACATAAATTATAGTCCATCCAAGATGTTAACGCTCATCATCGTTGTGTTGGAAATAAGGGTGCGTGTACGCATGCATGTATACATAAACAGTTTTCCGTGAATTTGTTTACACCGAAAGGAGAACGTTACCAATACTAAATCAGGGCTGTTTTAATGGTAGGGTCCATACGTTAGATATTGAATTAAAAATTATAATGTGTTATATTTTTATTATAAATATTTGTCATGTTGTGTAATTTTGTAATCAATAAAACAATTCCTGTAATATTCTATTGGTATTTTAAAAAATATTATATTAACAGATATTTAACCTAGATAGTGATTTCAAAACTGCTATCATGTTTTTGAGTTAAATATGTATATAAATAAACAAAATAAGTAAGAAAGTGATATTTTACACTTTCCTCAACAAATTAAATTAAAAAAGTAAAAATATTTGCATTAGTAATTTTACATGGTCACCCTATTATATTTTCTCACTAATACTGTGACGATGAGCGTTCATATCTTGGACGGACTATACATATGTTTATTCGGAAATGTCACAAATTAGCGCGGACAAATAAGCGTGCGTCAAAAGAACGCTGCTTTATAAGCGCTGCATCATAAGAGCGTTTACCAAAGTAGCGCTGTAACAAAATAGCGTACGTCAAATGCGCATAAGAGCGCTTGTTAAAAAAGAGCGCGTACAGTTATAGGGCAGGTATATGGCTCGTCAGACCTTTATTTAAATAATATTTTTCATATAAATAAACTTCAAATCATCGACATTTTACTTTACAAGGTCAACATTATTACAACGGTGACCTTCGTGTCACTCTCGCATTAAAATAAATCGAATGATAGATAGATATTATAAAAATAAACAAACAACTTGCATTAAAAAATTCGAATTATAAATAAATATTTTAAAAATAGACAAATTGTCAACCTTTGATAAAAAATATTTTTTTTGTTATATGAGATGCACGACATTTTAATCCTTATGGTTTATTATCCACGAAGCATAACCTTGACCTCGATTTCTGGGTGCATCTAGAAATATTTAAAAAACAAATAGTAGCTTCGCGACATCTACGGCTAACGGACGCGTTAATTGTTTCATAAGTGTTCTCGTTCATATGTTTTTATAACAATATCCGTTTCGATGTTTTTAATTAAAAAGTGATAGTGTAATTCAGTGTATGTGTTACAATTAAGCAGTGTATAATTCAAATTAGTGTTAATAATATTGTTACTATGCAAGGCGCCGTTGCATCAGTATTCTTCCACGGCGTGCAACCGTCCCCTTCCCCCGCGGGCCTCGCGGGCCTCGCAGGGGAAGGCGCCGAGAGCGCGAGGCCGGCGAGGATATTTGCAATTCTAGGCATCATTCGCTTAACAAGGTAATGTCTTTCTAATTTTATGTCTAACCCTTTGTGCTAGTAAGTCGACATCGTATTCCAAGCGTTGCACTCAAAACTTGAAATGCATTTATTGGCTTTGTGTTGGAGCTAATTTTGCCAATTTCAATTTATTAATGGTTAAAAAGCTTCTGGTAAACACAGTTTAGTAATATTGAATTCTAAACTTATGCAAATAAGTGAATAATGTTAAATTTACGAGTGTAAGTTTGTTGTAAAATTTTTCATCGGAACATGGCCGGACGGTTGCGGTATTAAGACCGCGTAACGACGCGATACAATTATTGGTCTTAAACTGATTTTTTCCTTCAAAGGGTATCTATATTTTTATGATATGGGATTATATGCTCTAATTGTGCATAATTCTTACTTAATATTGTGTGTGTTATGAAAAAAAACAATTTTAGAATGACGGAAAAAAAGAGCGAGATGCAAGCAAAGCTCGCTATCTCGCTCGCACTATAAAAATCCGCGATTAACAACTATCGACTTGGGTCGCAACTCAAATAATAATATTAGTCGCTACACATTTGATGTATTTTCAAGCTAGTAAATTACTAAGTTATGTAAAACAGAATTAGTAATCTGTGTTTTAATTATTTATGAACACATATATTGATTTATTTTTAGAAATTATCCTTATAATTACGAATGAAGATATAATAATGGATGCTTAAGGAAGTGACGATGAATTTGACTCTTTTGTCAAGCGCTCATATGACCGTCTGTGCATTTGACGTACGCCATTTTGTTACAGCGCTACTTTCGTAAACGCTCTTATAACGCAGCGTCCATATGACGGCGTTTATTTGACGCACGCTCTTTTGACCGGCCGCCGTTTATTCTTAAGAATTATATGATAAAAACGTATTATGATTATTAATTTAATTTTTATAATTATAAGAGTATTTTAAAATAACTTAGAACCGCTAAAATTTTAGGAACAAGTAATGGCTAGGAGTCTCTAAATTCACAACAGGTTGTGAGTGTGGTATATACCAATTTATACTATAAAAATATTGTTTGCTAATACAAGTTGTATGCTTATACATACATATATGTATGTATATAAGAATAACGATAAACAAACAAAACTTTATATCTATGTCCTCAAACATTGCCTGAATAAAATACAAATACAAATATAGGGACTTATTTACAAGCTGAAGAAAACAAGAGTTAATGGTTTTATGTAAATATTTTTTGCCTGAATACAATGGAAATAGACCGTTTAATATACATGCATTAAATATAAATATTATTATCATTATATTAAGAAGAATTCGATTGCGTAAAACATTATCATCTTATAAAAGGCACAAGGGCTAGATGAGAGAGATGTAACACTTCTCAAAAATCTGTATTGAAATCAATCAGTGGTAATATATGTATTGGGGAAAATCAAACCAAAAATATTCCAAAACAAAGGTGTCAAAATAGAGATGTGTTCTTTCTCCTACTTTTTGGAATTTATACTTCGAAACCATATATAAAAAAGCACTTTAGGGACAAAAATTAATAAACAAATACTAATAATTGTTATGCTGATGACACGACAATTTTTTTAACCGTTGAAATTTTTTGTAAGATTCCTGAATAGTCTAAGTAATAAAGATCTTAAAATAGCCTGCAAATAAATATTTACAAAACAAAATTTATGATTATAAGCAAGCTCTCAGTGGACAGATTTAAACATGCACATTGAAGTTTCTCCGCCGCTTCCCTCGTTTCGTCCACTGGTCCAGATCGACATCCATAATCCAGAACTACCCACTTTGGAGACGCTTGCAGAACAGTCAAGACAGTTCGTTTTGACTGTTGCGCAACAATAAACGTATCTAAGGACTTGAAAAAATACCTCTGAAATATAATAAATACGATACAAAAATAATTAAAAAAATAATACCTTTACTTGTTTAAGACAAATATTTTTTCATATAATTAAAATAAAAAAAAATATTAAGGGATGGAATAAAAACAGATTTTTGCTAAGACCAATCGTATTCATACTAAGTAGACGTCCATAATCAGTATTCATTAGTATTTCCAAGCAAATGTTCTGAAACCGTTGGATCTTACTTTAACAAAAAATAAGGGTTTGTGCCAATTATTTTTACCAATCATGTAAGTAATTATTTAATGGCACATTGACAAAAGAGTAAGCTAACTAAATGTACTGATTTTGAATCTACCGCTATACATTAACAAATTTTCAATTTTAATCAGATAATCGAGTAATCGAAGGAACAATTTACCTTAATTATTAATGATATATAAGTCAAAATATTGTCGTAATTAATTTAATTTTATAAAACTTTCGTCTGGAATTTTAGCACCCAACCATGAAGTTATCACTTCTCTTTTGACTTAGTTGAGCTTGCACTAAGCAGATCTACACTGAATTTACCCTTAATCAACATCAAAAATCCAGCGTCAGTTTCGAGAACGTAGACCCTCTCAATGTTGCCCGCTTTTTTTTTGGCGATAGCTTAAGTTTTTTAAGCTCAGGCGTGTCTCAAATTTGTTTATAATCTTGGCGTCTATCAAAGAAATGTTTTTTTTGAGAATTTAAACATATTAAATTTTTTTTTGATATGCTACATTTTTAAAATTTTTAATAAAAGCGTTTTTACCCGGTTCCGAGAAACAGTGTTATCTCCTTTGGCATGGCAAACGGTCGCCACATTTAATAATGTAAGTTTTAAAGCTCATAACATCAATAAATATGCAATGTTACTGGTTCAACGATATATTAAACAAAATTAAAATTCAAAAAATTATTGTTGACTAGTGAAGATTAAGTATAGCAATAAATAAAAATACAATGAAAAATTATATTTTATTAAAAAAATAAAAATAAAAAAATAATTAGTTACATGCATGGTAAATATAATTGGCACAAACCCTTATTTTTTGTTAAAGCAAGATACAACGGTTTCAGTACATTTGCTTGGAAATACTAATGAATGACGTCTACTTAGATACGTTTTCTTTTATGAATGATATTGGTCTTAACAAAAATCTGTTTTTATTCCATCCCTTAATATTTTTTTTATTTTAAACATAGGAAAAAAATATTTTTTTTAAACAAGTAAAAGTATTAATTTTTAATTATTTTTCTTCTTCTTTTGCTGTTATATCCAATTCCATTCCAATTCCAGTGAAAAATTATATTTTTTTTAATAAAACAAGCAATTTTATTGCGTATGTACATATGTTTAACGATTTTTAACTATAGATTAATAATAAAAAAGGTGTTTTATCAGTAAACAATATGTATATTATCACATCAAGCAAATAGTATGTACTATAACTGTGTTAATAATAACATAAATAAAACCCCAACATAGAATTGTAATAATAGGATAATAAATTATAGTTAACATAAAAAATGCAAAAGTAATAATTATAAATCTCGTGTTGTTAAACAAAAATGGAATTGTAATAATTGACATGTATGTAATTAAATACAGTAACTCAAAATTTTTTGTAAATTTACTCTTGTAATATAATGAAACTTATGTTATTCATTTTTTTATAAAAAATTAAGTTAAATAGTAAAACTAAAACGTTAAAGCTCTTATCTTTATCAAAGCAAATGTTCACAGTAAAATAAGTTCGTCTCTTTTATTCAACAGTAAGTAACATCGTTATCAATTTAACATTCAGATATGTATCTTATATTATCTTTTTCATAATATTATTAGTAACTAATAAATTGCTTTGTCTGTCATAATTTTTTTCCGAATAAGTATTCTGACAAAGGGTGATTAATATCCGAGAATTGAATGTCTAATAATCCGAAGCGAATATATATATATATATATATATATATATATATATATATATATATATAACATATCTGTAATATGCTCATACACATATATTTATTATATTATGATATTAAAGCTTGCGATGCATAACATTCGAATCGATTTTTGCGTGATTCAATAATATATTGTATACAAAATAATTAATAAATATTATATACTTAAATAAATGTTAAATCAGTAAAATATCGCATATTTTACAAAACCCATATTGTAGACGATTTAGTATTATAATTTTAATATAAATATTTATACTACGAAAGTTGATGGACATATCCATTAATAAGTAATAAAAAATTTAATCAAAAATCAAATAAAAGTATAAAATTTTTTTTATTTTTTTTGCACGTTACAGTACAATGTTGTATCCTTATATGATGAATCAATATTTTCCATTAATTATTTTTTCCTGTGGTTGTTCAAAACTTTTAAAAAGATTTTGTTTGAATGATAAACAGCATTCTTTTATACGAAAATTTTTAGGTTTTAAGTTGAACATTATATAATAAAAGCTCAATTTATTTTAATAATAAATAAATATTCCATTATCGCGTCGTTTGCTATATTTTGACACTTCAATAAAATTAAACGACAAAGTCAGTTATACCTCTGTCGCCCCACATCATTTTAAATAACACCGCCCCTCACAAAGGCTAAACGTGCCATTATAAAAGTGATGATCTGTCAAGAGAAATGACACGAAGCGACCCTCAAATTATTTAAGATTTCTAGTAAATCTTCAATATGTCACGTAAACGTGAATTTTGGTTAATCCCTTTGAAATGTATTTGTATAATATGTAATCTAACTTAAACAATTTTACAACTTCAAATAAATAATAATCATATACAAATGTATTTTTATGAATCAGTATTTATATAATAAAGTGAATTTCATTTAACGTGAATGTTAATTTTAAACTGATTCACATCACTTTCCAGTATGACAAATTAAATTACATTTCTCCATATCACCCTTCAGCTTCATTTTATTCAAAGTACTTTTAAAATAATTTGTCGTGCACAGATTCGTATAAAAATAGTGGATAATTTAATTATAGTATTTCGGTAAAATAATACGAAATAGTTTTATATACTATGTATATTTATTGGATATTATCTAATATAGTATAAGTCAGGCAATATTATTCTATATACGTTACAAAGGTATATAAGTTTTATTATATTTTATTTCTACTTGTATGTTGTATATGTAGCATATATAAATTATATTAATATTATAATAATACAACTTTGAGAGAAAGTCTAAATAACGTATATAATATAATATGTAAGACAGAAAACAAGTATGTCTTTGATGCGGAATTTTGCTACTTTCTTTTGAAATGCCTGCTGTAGAAAATCCCATAAGATTACATAATCATCTCTAAACTGATTCGTCTTTTAAAATATTTCAATAAAACTTTATCCATAAGATATAGACAATTCGCGCAATTTCCTTTTTTTCTTTCTCTTTCAAAATCGCCAAAAATATCGTATATTTTTGTTTAATAAAATAAGATTTTTTATATTGATTTCATTTAAATAAATATTTACATTTTTACAGATTTTTGCGTTTTGATTGAAATAATTATGATTTCGCTGAAATATAAAAATATAACAAATCATTACCGACAATAAGAATGAAAAAATTATAATAAGGTAGCGGAAATTGGCAGGAAGTTAAAATTAAACCTTAGATGTATTCGATTTGCTTCCAAGAATATCTATATCATTTAAAACATGGTCTTTGAAAACAAATATCAAAACAGTAACGAGACTAATAAATAATTAATTTTGTAGATAATATATGTAATATTTTATTTTTATGTGATTGGTGTACATTTAACATTTACCATACGTAGTATTATTATTGTTATTATTTCAGTAAAAGATACAATATATACGTACATAAAAAATATGTGTTGTAAAGACATTCGAAAAAAAATTGTAAGCAAAGGATATTCTTAGACCCACAAAAATATCTAGATTCTTTCTATTTTATTTGAAAGGTAATCCTGTTTACACGATTCGGAGAGACCGCATCATGTGAACGAACTATAACGTTATATCTGCTAAATAAACTTAACCAAAAGCAAAACTGAATGTCAAATGAATAAAAAGGTGAGAGTGTCGAGTTGACACTGACGGAGAAGAAAATCAATACGGTGACGTAGTAACCGAATTCTGTTGGAACGTTGCGATTAACGAAATTGCTTGTCGGTATCGATTTACATAACAAATTTAATCAATTTGCGGTCCGTCGATCATTAATCATAATTTGGTCGTATTGATTTGTGTTTTCGAGTTCCACGCCACTAAACTCGGGTTATTACCGCCGAGCGTTTGCCACGAATTTGGCGAGCATTCGTTCTAAATACACACAAATGAGCAACAGAAAACGAAGAGCAGCTGGAGTTGGAAAAAATATATCGAGAGCAAAGTACACCAATTTTTGGCTTATTGGGACTGAAAGAGATGAAAGCCTACGTTTTATTGAGCGGAGATATGCTTCGTTCAAGCGCTTTGTATTAGGCATGAGTGACTGGAAAAAAAACGGTGAATGAGGATATTTTATCTTTGATACCGAGCTCAAAGTGTTCAAATAGTATAAAATAATAGGCAAAATATCATATGATACATACATATTGTTTATTTAAATGAAAAAATAAACATTATAACCAAATACTTCAATAAGAAAAATAAATATCAATAATTATTTTTTTCGATATTTACAAAAATAATTATTTTTTTATAATAGAAATTTAAAAAATCTATACAAAATGATAAATCAGTTTATAATAATAAATAATTATTATTATTTGTAACGTAAAAAATATAAATAGCAACAGTAATACTCAAAGATAATATTGGTAATGATAATTTATTATTCAATACCACACCAAGAAATATACTAAAAAACCATTTTTCCATACTCGAAAACCCAAATGCTTTAAATTTCATAACGGTCCAGAGCAGAGGTCTTGAAGTTTTTTGTGAAAGACTGTATCGGAAATATACTAGAAAATAAAATTTAAATACGCTTCAAAAAAAAAAAAAAAAATTTAATACTTTTTTCATATTTTAACAATTCAAATAGAATATATTTTTTTCAAAATACTTGTCTCTAGTACTAAGCATCATTTTTATTAGATAACATTTTAGCAAACTGAGGTTCGAAAATTGTCATTTTCTATTATCAAAATTTATTGCAAATCTTTATCCGTTAGTGCAGACCTGAAATTGTAATTTAAATACTTCATCCTTGCAAATATTTTTTTACACATGTGCAGCAAAATTCAAGTATAAAACCCCAAGTATATGATTTTAATAGATCACATTCATCACATGTAAGACACATTTAAAGAATTCTGTTTATTTTATTTTATTAAAATTTGACTTTTAGCATCTCATAATATTTAATTAAAGTTAATGTAAATGTTTGAAAAAAAAACACAGATTTAACAAGGATGTTGAGAGTTAAATAAATTTGGACACACTAAAAAAAATTATCATTTATTTTTCTATTAATTTTTTATCTCAAAAAATATGTATTTACCGATGGTGAACTAATAATATCGTGTAGCCTTATTTTAATTTACCACGCTTTCCAGCGTTGAGCACACTGTGAGTAACATCAATAGCCAACTTAATTTTAATTATTAAATTGCCTATTGATGTTACTCATAATGTGCTTAACACTTTTAGCAACTGATTTTAACGAAAGCCTGGTCGATTAATAAATTAAGCTAAAAAAGTTATTAGGTATTATCATTTTTTACTTCAAAAATAGGTATTTACCGATGGTGAATTAATAATGTCGTGTAGCTTTATATTAATTTACTACGCTTTCGTTGCGAACAGTTGCTAGAAGTGTTAAGCACATTGTGAGTAACATCAATAGCCAATTTAATTTTAATTATTGAATTGACTATTGATGTTACACACAATGTGCTTAACACTTCTAGCAACTGATCTCAATGAAAGCCAGGTAGATTAATAAAATAAGCTACAAAAAAGTTATTATAGAACCAAATCACTAATTTTTACATGAAACACAAAGGTTCAAATTTATGGGGCCTAATGTTTTTTAATTTGTATTGTATCTGGGAGATCAGAATATGTAATTTTTACATTATTATCATTTCAATAGATCATCACAGATGAGGCTGTTTTAGAAAAATATCATGATATATTAAAATCGTGCTAGGTCGTGAATGGTGAGATATTGATTATAAACTGTATTAATAATTTTTAATCAATAACATAGATATTAGTCAAATGTCTCATTATTTACTTAGTAATTGTTTATAACGCAACGAAAGATTTACAATAAATAAATATAGTAAACAAATAAGATAAGCTAAGCTTAAGGAATAGATAATTATATTATTTTATAATACAATACCACAATATTTGCATTTACTTTATTTGTACATTTATACTGTAATAAATTTAATTTAAGATAATTGTACGTAGAATAAGATTTGATTGATTTGTTTTAAACGTTGGCATTGATTTGTAATAATAATTGAAACTTTTAGGGCATATAATTTGTTCAATAAATTAGGTCTTCAGACAAAATTTCAGATGCAAATTTTTTTATTTTATTAATTAAGAACAATACGCTAGATAATATTGCGACTGATCAATATATACTATACTCGAAAATATTATACAATATATTATTAATGAATTAGTAGATAAATGTTTATTAGAGAATAATAACATTATATTAATAATTAGTTAATAATTAACCAAAGTAAATTAATATATAATAATTAAACGAAAATAACCTATTAACTGAATAACCGCAAACTGGCGTGTTTATCGTGCTCTTTCACGATAGTAAAAAGCTAGGAGAGCGAGATAAAATAACAATTTACTTTAGTCGCTCCTTGAAAAACTATGTAGTATTGTATATATATATATAAATGCAGACTTGCTTAGGAGTTGTGTAAGAATTAAACGTTACCATCAGCGATGAGAGTTAATGGCATAGAAAAGTTTCCAAGTCAAATAGCATGTTAAATTTGGCGATAGAACAGAAATAAAAGGGAGAATGATAAATTCATCAACTACTAGTCTGTACTTTAGACGACGATAAATTTTCAGTATAATAATAGACGGTGCGAAAGCGTGTAAATGCGAAATGTGATTAAGTACGTGTTTTATATACAGTACGGGTAAAAAACGATAAACAAGATTAAAAAAAATGTAATTTCCATGAATAACATTGTTTCGGTGAAATGGGATATTGTTGAGTACATCACTTTTATGGTAAGATTGGATTGTGCATAAATAAAATGGAAATCAAACGATTTTTACAATGGATAAATGTGTTGCGAATAAAAAGTTACTAAAAATATATTTTTATAAAAAACGATGCCTGTTTAACATCAATTGAATATAAATATCTATCGATTATAAGATGATAAATATAATGTTTAATTTCTTATCTTTAGTAAAAAAGTTTACGTTGAAAATCGAATTGTTTAGACTCAAACGAGCTACTTTGCGCATCGTTAGTATTCCGGTAAGAAACATAAAAAATATTCCGCTGAGATATTAACTAAAAGTATTCAAATTCCCTGAAAATCCATTTTTTTATGGCTTTTGGTACTATTCGGCTGCTTTGCAAGTCAAAACTCGGTTTCACTAGATGTAGACGTATTAAGATGTCTTACTGCTAGGTATGTACATCGAGAGTGGCTTACCTTCCTTTTGGACTTCGCCATTCGAGTGTCTCTAGAATTTTCCGCTTCACCAGGCGGTCTTCCTCCCCACACAGCGAAAGCTATTCTGGCGTAGGTGAACACGAGTACTGATAAAGGTACTGCAAACTGAAGCGTCATCAGTGCCATTGAATAGTAATAAGAATGCTCGCGTAGTGGCCATTCCTCGCGACATATGCTCCTAATGGGGAAAAAATAATATATTAATATAAAAAAAATATTAAATACCAACAGAACAGCTTTTAAAGGTTCTGCTGTAACTGATACTCAATAATAAATTGGATAAACAAATAATCATGATATGTACTATATGTATTAGATTGCTAAGCTTATAACCTTAAAAATTGTATCACCTTTTTCACTTAACTATTATCTATATAATTCGAAATAAACACTATTTTTTACAATTAATTACAAATATATTTATTCTAGCAATATAAAATTTTAGAGTTATAAAATTGATCTACTCTTAAAATGCATTTCAGCAAAATTAATAAGAATTTAAGTTGGTTAATTGTGTACTTATATCTACCGTTTCAATATAATGCACTGCAATTCGATGCTAAGAATAAAAATCTACTGCTGTCTAAGTCTTTTCGCAAAATAATGGGCGTATGAGATGTATATATAAAGTATAATAAATTATAGAAAAAAACATAAATTAATCGGCCAGTACGATATTTTTTTATTGTTGGCAATATTTATATTATTCAATGAAATAAAAGCAATATCTATTTGTTAGTCAATTGCAAATTAGAAAAATTCTGTTTTTTTCCATTGCAATCCGTTTGCGTTCCAAGATAATATTTTTAGTTGCTCCTGACGTAGGATTCAATTTACATTTTAGGCATAAAAAAATCACACCTTGAAAGGAACATTCGTTTATCTATTGATCGTTCACAGGTTGTTATTATTTTTGAAATTTGAATAATATTTAGATTTTTAGGACTTATGTTATAGAAATTTAAACGTTCTTTAAGTTCCAAATATAATTATATTTATATTATGCATAAAGTACATTTTTTTACTTTTCAATATATTCTAAAATCCTAAATAATATAGCAAATATGCATGCTCAGTGTGTATATAATTCAATATTTGTACCATGATATTTTCTTTAACAAATAGTATCACAAATCATTATTTGAAGAATATGTGCCACACAACACACATCAGAAAAATCGGCAATATTTTAACTACTACTTATATAATTAGCATTGTAACGAATTTTGAAGTTAAATTTAAAACAAATTTAATTTTAAAGTATTGACCGAGTACTTGCTAAAAGCTTTTGTATATTAGCTTAGAAGACAGTGTCAGCTGTGAGATATAAATGTATTTTGGTACACCATTTATTTTTCAAACATATAATAAATTTAATTAACGACTTATTATTATTATTGCTAAAAAATATATACAAGTATTTTTAATTAATTAGTGTAATTTTTATGTGGTAATCATACAAATGTCGTTCAGTTCTAAAATTTGTACACAACCTTTATCGGTATAAATAAAATTAATCAAAGTACTCTTCGTTAATTAGATTTGTAGGAAAGAAAAATAAATACAAAGTAAATAAAGTAAATAAAGCTTTTACGTAGTATCAATAAAATAAATTTTAATTGTAATACAGGTAATATACTTCAGGTTTCAAATATAACAATTTAGTACAAAAATATTTTTTATTATTTAAATGTATTTACCAATAATATCTATATCGTGAATTTAAATTTATTATTTATTTATTAAGTATATAAAAATATTAGATCATTGATGAAAAAATCGCCCCTTTATAATACAAAAAAAATCCTAAAATGATTTTTTTTATTATTTTAATAATTCAAAGTATTGGGTATTTTTAAAATTCTATTGTATAAAAGGTTGGAGGCTTTGATTAAAAATATTCCGATAGCCTCCTTTTCACATCATCGGCTTTTTTCCTATCTAAAAATAAGATGGATAAGGTAAAACCTCCCAGTCAAGTTCCGTCAATTTCTCAACATGGAAATGTGCATTGTCGTGTTTTAGAACTATTCGACTTGACGTTGACAAGTGTACGCTTTTTTTACTTCTTCGTGCAAACAATCCAGCTGATTCTGTTATTTTTGAGCTAAGCTAAAAGTTTCCTATTGCACTATCACCATGCAATCTACGCATAATACCTTTTTTTATTGTAAGGTAAGATTTATTACTTGACCTTTAAATAACCATTGTCTTATATGATGATTATTGTCGTAAAACACATATTTCTCATCTCTGGTTATCAAATGATCGAGTAAAGGTGGCATAGCTTTTGGAATATGGTTTGCTTCCAAGCCTTCCCCATCTTATGAATGAGTATATGCATTGTTGAATCACACTGCTTTAGACATCATCATCTAATGTATTATCAACTACTTTACAATTTTTTTAGTGGCCGTAGTTACTGATTTTTTCAATAAATCCATACACCAGCAATTTTGTATAACCTATTGGTAAAAATTCCGCCATTATAATTTTTTTTAAATATTGGAATGTGGATTAAAGATATGCAACAATACAGATTTAACAAAAAAAGTACTCAAGTATTAAAAACGAAAGCACGACTGCCTGTTAAATTAAAAAAAAATATTTATTTAGGGATTACCTAATACGTCGCTTTACTCGTTTGTCAAATGACATTAACGTTCAAAGAAATAAAAAAAAAACAGAAATTATAATATATGTAGATTATTATCACTTCAAAGGTTTATATTTGTTATTACATTTGCTTTATCACAACTTTGATGAGCAAAGTTATAACACCAGATTAAAAATTAATTAAAATCAAAACTCAGCAAACTAATTAAAATTATAGTTTTTAATTAAATTTTATTATAAATCTTATAGATTATTTAAATTAAATAAGACATAATAAACTAAATTAAAAAAAATGAATTAAGAATATTCTTAATTTTTTAACCGTAAAATGGGCAATTTGAACAAAGTGGTTGAAACCCCATTAGCAGTTAAAATACAATTAATCTTTAATATACAACGCTCCTTTTTTATTCAATACAGATGCTGTAAAAGTACAATTTTTACAATGTATTTTATAATGAACCTTTTTTGTATGATACTATACAATAGGATTGACATATCTAAAGGAAAACCTTCTTGGCACAGAAAACTCACATTGTATACCTTTCATAGAAATTTGCTAAATTTATCACGGTTTTAACGGTTATAAATTTAACTCAAACGCGTCATTCATTTTCAATTTAATTTTAGGCTTTTACGAGTACAAGATGTAATTTAAACAATGTCATTTAATTTACGTTAGCATACATACGATATTTCCTGTCGTTATACGTAACTACAACGAAACAATTAATTATAATAATTCAATAACCTTGTAATTAACCAAAAAGAACCCTTTATGAATTACAAACATCCCGAACGCTATATTTCATATTTAATGTATGGCCTATTTCTTAGAAAATGTCAATTACTAGTGGTCGGAAAATTTGAAGCTTTACTCTAAATATTAACGTCCACCACAGCACCTGAACCCGTAAAATATTACCATTAAATTAATATACCAAATTACGATACTTAAAATTGAATCAGGTATTGGATAAATTAATGAGCCTTTTTAATTTTAGTCATAAACGTGAACGTGATTATTTTATCAAAGCTTTTTTTAATTAAAACTTAAGAATTTAAAATATTGTTTATTAAAAAAGTGAGGAATTTTTATATTATATTAGAGTTGAAGGTGAATATATAAGTTAGATGAAATATTAACTATTCTGTGTCGCATCAAGAAGCACAATTAAATTTAATAAAGAAAAACATTAAAATTATTACATTGCTCTGGAATTAAAACAAGCTGAAAAACTAAGACGTGTTACTTAAAAATAAATAACAATTAAGTGTTACGAGTACCTGAACCGTACAGTAAATTAAACATACCGTGTTAATGTGATTAGGTTATTGATTAAAACTAACGTCGTACTTAGAGGTATAGTACCGAAACATATTTTGATAACCAGTATATATATGTTATTAATAATTAAATATCGACAGGTTTTCATATAAAAATATTCATTATCTTTGGCGTTCGTTATGTAACATTATTTGCTTTGTTAGGAGACTACATTCATATATAAGGATAACTGATTAATAAAGTAATTTATAAATTTTAATAGTAATCATTTAATGTAGTTTTAACTACCTTATTAATACCATAATCAAATTACATAATCGTCGGACAAACATACTCATAAAATATTTAATCAAGAATAACTTTTTCATTCATCTAATTGATCGTAAATGTAACTAATAGCTAATGTTAACGGTAAGTTTTATAGTAGAATTGACACAAATTGTTAAACAACTAAACACTATAAATCTAGAAGATCCTCGAAACATTTGATACGAATCGTTTACTTTTACGAAAGCTTTCCATTCGTAGATGTCAACAAAAGTAAGACGTCCTCGATCCCTTTTTTAATCTTTGACACACAGCTTCTTTTCAAAGTTTTTTGGAGTAAAGACGTACTTTTGTGTCAGAAATACATGTTTATCTGCTTTTTCAACTGAAAGTTTGTTCATTGCATATTATAAAAAAATCCTGTATTACATATATCTACAAGTAGAATACTAATGAAATTTATTATTTACATTTTAATTAAATTTGAGGTTTGTCTATCTCTTATTTACCGATGACCTTGTATTATTAATTAGTTTAAAACGCGATTCTTTCACTTCATGAATTTACTTTTATTTATGATTCGAGAAAATTGTATAGCAGGAAAAGTAAATTTATTGGACAAAGTCAACGTTAAAAAAATATGCCATCAATTCCGTTTTCTTAACGATCGCGACAAAGCATTCGAGGGAATTTATTTTCTTATATTTTTCATGACCTCAGAAAAAAGATTCGAGTTAAGAGGCCGCTTTTTGTGTTTCGAAATTGTGGAAAATTGTCAACATATGTATTTATATATATATGGGTAATTGTATTACATTGACACATATACAAAATATCTACATTCATAGCAGATCAAACGGAAATATTATGTTATAGACATAACACTTTGGCATACCATGTTATACTGTGAAAGAATTTTCGTTTTCCCTTATGCTGGGTGAAATATTGGTTCTGATGACAACCAATAATGCAAACCCATGTTATTGTTAGACATGTGTCATTTTTTATCATAGGTTAAAAAAATAAGAAAATCGAATTATATATATGACGGGAAAAGTCAATCATCAAAGTTTTTCTTTAGTAGAAGCAATATCACAAATCTTTTTTAAATACGATAGACAAGGGTAAATGGAATTTATGGAGCATATCAAACTTTTATTTACACAGCAAAGCCATGTTTATTTAACATAAAAAATAACAAAGTTGTAAATCAATATATTGTATTAACATATATACAATATTATGATATGTTAATATAAATAAATATTTTAAAACATACATATATTTTGCTTTAATGCAAAATATTTAATTATAATTAATAATCAATATAAAATAATTGGTCTTAGGATACACTTTTGGCAACAGTTTATTTGTCTAAATAAACCCTTTTGGAATGTTTTGCTAATTAATAATCTAAAACATGTTTAAATGATATAATAAATACAAATAAAAAAAATGTATTGAATGCATTAACTATATTTCCTTAAATACAATTATGTATTATAATATAATAAAATAATGGCAAGAAAAGTCAAGAAAATCAAGTTAATTTTTCTGTGCAGTGCAAACTTTTGATACATACAAGATTTCTTATGGGAAGCTTGTTTTTATATTAAAACTTTTAAGAAAGCTAATTTTTGCGTTGCATTACGTATTCTTATAGGAAATGAAGGTTTAAGTAAAGTATCAAAATGTTGCACTGCACAGAAAAATTAGCATGATTTTATTTGCATTTTTTTTATTATTATCATACATAATTGTATTTAAAATAATTATATTTACTGTATTTAATACTAATAGAGTAAATAATTGTAAAGCTCGCTAATGTGTTAGTCATTATAAAACTAATGCGTCATTGTGGGGGGTATGTTAACGCCAGATTCGCATGCAATACATGTTTAAAATTACTTGAATTCAAAAAGAAATGTTTTAACTAAGCATTTAGCGTCTTTATATTCGTTTTTCTCTGGTTATCAATTTTCTTAGATTAAATAAACAAGTTTGTGAATTCTAATAATATTTTTTCAATAAACATTTATTTTTTTAACACTAAAATATCAAGATTAAATTATCTGTAAAGCACGTAAAATTTTGATAGGTTGATATATAATATAACCAATTTAAAACAATAAGAAATAATATTTTTACTTTAATATATGTTCTTAATGTGATATTTAATTCCAATTAATTTTAATTTCATAAACATTATAGGAGCTAGCTAAATGCTTAACACAATGTACAATTAATAAGTACTAAAACATTAGAATAAAATCAAGCTTATATTTAGGCATCAAATATAGTCTCTTTTTTTCAATATATCTGAGTGACTAGTGCTGCTCCAAAATACTTAATACTAATTTTGCTTCTTCTTTTTAACATAACAGTGCTTTTCGAATAGAATGTTTATCGGCCGTATCTATTATGACTTCGTTGAATAAAAAATATATTAAAAAGGCCCACCCTTTAAATAAAGGGTTAAGCGATAATTCGTTTGACGCCTATCTCAAAAACAGGTGTGCGTCGCAAATTAAGTTAGTATTACGTTTTTGTATTTGTGGTTTCAAGGCGCAAGGATTTTATTTCCATTAGTTCAATAAATTGATTGTGTTTCATTTATTTTTAGTGAATTAATTTATATGCAAATTCGCACAAAACAAACACCGATACGGATCTTAGCTATATGTAAATAAAATTCTGGTAAAACATTTTTTATTATATATACAATAAAATCGATAAAACTATGTATTTAAAACGTTTTTCCAATTTTTTTGTATTTATTTTAACGATTATAAAAGTGAATATTAATTAATTTATAAAATATTTATTTTATTAAATAATATTTAACAGGCAATTTATTGATTTTTCGCACTAATTGAGAGAATAGAGAAAAATCTAGGAATATATTCGTATCAATGTTTTAATAGTTGAAGATAATCTAACTTAATTTTATTTTAATAATAATAATGAAATTTTTTTATGAAGTTAATACAATTTAGAAAATCCTTATCTTTATTAAAATGTCGTAATTTAAATTTTATAATAATCACTAATTTAGATTACAAGTATTAGTTATCGACTTATACCACTAGTATGAAAATAGCCATACAATTTTGTACGTCCCTATGAATTCAATAACTGACTATTGACATATACACAGTATTGTTGAAACATTACTCATGAAAACAAACTGTGTTTATAAATTAGATAATGATTTCACTTTGACACCATTTTACTGTTTAAACATTGACCTAAACATTTTGATTTTTTATTGCATTTATAAAATGAATACATGCTACATTTATTCTAATTAAATATTTAGTGAAAAAAATTTGAATTTCCGCACGCTGTTTTTCCGACTTTTCAGTATAATTTCCGGCTTTTCAGACTTATTCAGCTCCCGCGGGCTTTCTAAATGTCTTCGTGGTCGACATCTCACTCACCTCTGAACAAGACGTCGACTGCTTAATGAAAAAAATACGACTGAATAAAATCATAAATTAGAATACTACGCACCAGAGTTTTGTGATTATAAATTTGAAAGTTTTTCCGATATTTCGCAAAGGTTTTAACTAAGTTTAAGGCTTGTGCTGATTCTGATTAGAAGTGCTTGTAAAAAAAATGTTTTTTGTAATTAATATTTAATTATATATTTAAGATATTGTAGCAAAGTATGCTATCTCAAATTATATTTGTCATATAAATAAAGCCAGCACAAGAAAACAGTTGTACGTAAATTTACGTAATTCATTTTTCCACCTTTGTTATGCAAAAGAAAATTAAATTATAATTTTTTTGTTGTAAGAGATGAGACGATGGTTAAATATAATTAATTTTTTTTCTCATTTTTTAAAGAGCATTGGTAGAGTTTCGTAAAAAAAGCATCTCGACTAAAATACCATTGCTTAATAATTATTAATCAAATATGAAAATAACCTATAATTATTTTAAATACCACAATAAATTGAACCAGACAGTTTATAACCAATATATTTATAGACTTCTGATTTGAAGCTTCGTTAAAAATATGGGGTGCTGCTAGTGACTTTTACTGCATTATTTATGTTTTTCAAACTACTAATATAAAATCTATAACTGACTCGTAAGAAAACACTGTTTTATCTCGAAATAAAGACAAATAACGTAATAAATGTCACTGGCAGCACACACGATGTCACGAGCCGCCACTGCTTCTATATATAGATATATATTACAATAATAAAATTAATGTTTTTACGGATTATTTTAATTTTGTCAAAACGTATTTTTATTAAACATTTAAATAACTCGTGAGTATAAGATACGTAAATAATCCGTTTTATAGTACTTCATTTAGTTTTGAATGATAAATATGTATCTAATAAAAAAAAATCAATTAGTTAACAACTCTGACGCCAATAATATTTTATTCGAGGTAAGCGGAAATTGTCAGAGAGTTGAAATAAAATCCATGACGTACTTGTTAATTTGAGACCTTTATGTGATATTTTTACTCAATTGCTTTCCAGGAATAGTTGTGTGACAAACGAAAATGTATGAAAATAAATGCGATTAATGAAATTAATTTGCTTTTATCATTGATTTATATATGCTACATGGCTTATGATGTAAATATAAAGCAAATAATCAGGTTAACTAATTTAACTTCTTTAAAGATATATTTTTGATATAAAAAAACTTGCAATAACCAAATGGATCAATTTGTTAAAAATTTGCATACAATTTTGCTACGTTAAAAAAGTAGTAATATAAAAATTGTGTCAAACAATAATAATTAAATGTGTATCAGCGAAATTTGTGATAAATTTATACATAAGAGGATTAAAAGTACCCTTGTATGAAACCATCTCCCTATTATGCGATGAAGTTAATTCTTTATTGCGTAGTCTTGAGATTTATATAAAAGGTTTTATTTCAATTGCTACTTTAAACCTGCTTTAAACAGGTAAAAATAAGTTGCAAAAAAGGTTTATTTTGATTTTAATTAAATAAATGTATTTTATAAAATATTCATTATTTTAATCCTATAGTTGCAGATTAATGGATGGCAACCTTAAATAAATAATAAATCTCTTGGAATAAGTAATCCTTTCAAACACGATTGAATCATTTATTATTTATAATAAAAAGTTGTATAAAATCAGATATAATACAGTTATTGTTTGAAAATAAAATAAATATGTGCCCTTTCAGATTACTTTTTTTTTGTTAAGTGAATATATTAGTTCGAATGCAAAGTATTTTTAATACAAAATTTGTAATACGTAATAAATCTAATTCAACTTATTAATTTGCTCTGCAAGCTTTCGTTTAAGTACAAATACCTTATTGTAAATGTATTTTAATTAAGTATAAACTACTTTTTAATTGAATATAGGTACACGTCTTACTTTTTTCATAAATTTATGTTTAGCATATTAAAGCAACATTAACTGATTTTAACGCTTTCACAAATCGTTCCCAATAATAATATTTTAATATTTAGCGATCTTCCTAGTTCTAGATTATTTTTGTTGCTCATTTATTTGATAATTTTCTATATATGAGTTTTCTTATTTAGTTCTTAAATTACATATAAACTGCATTGCGTCATTTCTTAAAAAAATTAATCTCTCCCAGATATATAATATATACATTTATTATTTTGATTAGTTTTCTAATAACATTATCATCTTTATAAATATCATACTCTCTTTAGAATCATAGTAACGATTTACTGTTTCGTCTAACAATATCACTTACCACCTGCCTAAATGTGTGTAGTAATATAGATTATATTCGGAAGAATAACAATATTTTTATTTTAACTTTAAAGTTACATTGCGGATGATTTAGTGCATTATAAATTAATATTAAAATATAAAATAATAGGTTATTATCTTTGCAATATTTTTCTACCATTATAAAATTGAGTAGTTTTAAAAAATCTTTAGTCATCCATAATTTTCGATTAAAGTTTTATATAGTAGGTAGTAATGTGTTAGAAATATTTTTTCTAGGCTCTTGGGTTCTTGCTGTAGTAAATTTTACGTTGTTTAATTTTGCGATTAACAATTTCACAAATAAAAGTGTCAGCCTGTTTATTATTAATATTTGTAAACCCAGCCAGAAATTTTCTAGTTTTAATTGTTTTCTAATTAAGATCAGACATATTTTCCCCGACTGTTATTTAAGAGCTGCTATCTATTTTATGGACTTTGCATAGTATTTTATGTGTACACGTGTGCAACGAAACTTATAAAGTACGAATTTATATAAGTCAAAATCTCGTATTTTTTTAAAATAAATGGTTAGTGACTTCGTCATAGCGGTCAATGACTTTTTGCTAAAATTTTTTTATCAAGTGCAAGTGCATCAAAGATCCACATTGACCGTTTCAAGCCAGTACAAACATAAAATAATATATTGCACTGATAAATGTAGCCTGTGAATTGACAATTGCATGGTTGCCAAATATTTACATGTTCAATTATTATTAACGGCCATGCTAAAATTTTCATAAAAATATACAAATCCATTTTCAACCTTGAATCGTAGTATTTGGTGCACACATCGAGAGTAGATGAGCAAAATAATCTTATTAATCTCGAGCAGGTGTATATATCGCATATTTTTCATTTCACTTTTGACTTAGGACTAGAGTCTCCAATTCGAGTAATCGAGTACTCGATACCCGAGTATTTTTGTCTATTTTTCAAGTACTTGATAATCGAGTATTTTGAAAATTACTCGATTAATACTCGAAATTAAATTTTTTTTAAATATTTCAGAAACAAAAATAACTTTAACTCGGTCCGGTAAAGATTAACGTCTTGCTTTTATTTGGCGTTTATGCCCGAAGTCCTGAGCTAGAGCGGTTACTATCAGGTATAATTTTTTTCATAGTTCCATAGTTGCATAGTTCCGGTCGTCGGCTATGCTAGTGGGTACGACGGAGAAATTTCTTTTGTGTTTTCTGTTCGACAATCCCGACTTATCTAATTTATGGCAATGAACAATATGAAATATCAACAAAATTTTTTTTTAGGTTTTATGACTATGCAGTTTTAGCGTAAAGTGTTGTCAATTGTTTATACTGATCCCTCAGCTTAAAATATAAATCAAAACAATTGTGTGTTTTAAAAGCATTTAAAGTAAAGTCAGTTCTTTGCGAACCGTTTAGCTCTAAAGTGAAAGGGATTCACCCAAATACATCTTCGAAGGATATAGATTTAAATTCTTCGCATTAATCAGAAGGAGTAGAATATTGTATATTGTTAAGAAAAAAAATCTATTTAAGAAGAATTACAAAATACTATTTTGTCAATAGTCGAAGGAAATAAGAGAAAAGCAGAGAAGGGAATGAAAGAAGAGAACATAAAAAGAGAGTTCAAAAAATTTTATATCTATAAAAAGCGAACAGATATAAATTAGAAACCTAATCCAACGCGTTAATGACAATAAGACCAACATCAACAGCAACGGAAAGGGTTTTTTCCATAACGGGAATAATAAAACCAAAGGTTAGCAGTAATATTAAATTCGAGACACTTTTTGCATTATTGTTTTTAAAAAGTATGTTCGTGAAGTTAAAATAATTGTAAAAATTAACATACAAAGTATTTTATTTATTTATTTATATGTGCACGAATTTGAATAATAGCTATTTTGGTACATTTGGTAAATACTCGAAAGTACTCGAGTACTCGAGTATTTTAAAATTTTAATATTCGATACTCGAGTAGTTGATGGTTCGAGTAATTGGAGACTCTACTTAGGACACAAGCGTCAACACCAATAGAAAAGCAGCCGCTTCTCTCTATGCGTCAACTCTTAAAAACGATTAAATTCTACTATTGAATTCTAGTATTTATAGTATTTACACAAATTACGTAATTAAAAAAATCTGGCACAAAATCTTGGCCTTAGATAAAATAAATTACATATAAATTTTTTTATCGTAGTAATTTAGTTGAATTTTTATTAATATAATATTTATTCTCAATTTTTTAAAACTTCTCCGTTACCTAATCATAATATCATTTAATTAAAATTATTTTTTTAAATGAAAGATAGGTAGTCAATAAATGTAAAATATAATATTGCATTTGCCACAAAAAAAGATTAAATACACACGAATTTACTTCATTTCAAGCTACAATAATATTACAAATAGCTTATAATATATATTTAAATAAAAATATTAAAACTGTGTTTGAAGACAATGCTAGTAAGTTGCACAACACGTTAGCTTAATCATATTTTTAACCTGATAGATACCAAGTGTATTAGTATTGCTTTTTTTTCAATCAAATAATATTATAAATTTAATACATTTATATTTTTTATTTACTTAAGCATAATATCGCACAATAAATGCATCAAGTGTGCTTTAATTGATTAAGCCTCTAAAATATCCAATTACTGTATTATATTACCTTCGACACACAGTAAACCATTCAGAGGGCTTCGATAGCGTTGAAACAATAGGCGTAGGCAAAGCTGTCGCCAAAGCCCCAAACCACACAGCACCTATTGCAGATTTTGCAGCTAGCCTGGAAAGTCTCGGTTTTAACGGATTCGTGATGGCCCTGTATCGATCTGCGGCCAGAGCCACCATAGTATAAGCTGAAACTAAAACCGAAACCACCTGCGAGTAGTTCACGATCCGGCACAAAACACTGCCGAACGGCCAATAATGTAAAACGAGCGTGGACATCGATGAAAAGGGCACACAAAACACAGACATCAATATGTCACCCAGAGCCAGATTTGTGATGAAATAATTCGTAACGGTTCGCATTCTAGGCGTCATTTGGACAATGCAACAAACGGCGCCGTTTCCAAGTAGCGCCACGCAGAATATGGCGAAATACAAGCAAAAGACTATTGTCTTGAACGATGTTGAATTAACGAACGATTCGCTCGCTTTCAGGCAGTCGATTGTGATGGTGAAATTTTCGTCTTGGTAGTACAAATCTTGCGATAAGTTGGGGTTCAAATTTTGAGAGAACTTTGGAAAGAAATTGGAGAAGTCGTTCGTGTTGTTCGAGTCTGCCGGAAATTGATATTCGTCGGTCTCGTTTGCCTTGTAAATTTCGGTCATGTTCGATATAAATAGCTTCGGTTCATCCATCCTGTAACAAATAAAACGTTTTATTAAAATTAATATGTTCAAACGTATTATATAAAAGGCATTCAATAACGAAAAATATTTTAGAAATTAAAATTTCAGTTTTTTTTAATACAATACCGAAATATTAATTGTTACCAAATAATTATTATTTCGGTAATAAATAATAAATAACAAATAATGATTATTGTAATAAGAATTTTTATTATGAAAATTATATTGTAGTTGATTTTTTATTTAATTCTTAAATAATGAATTTTATCAAAAAAAAAATGTTTTTTTAAAGTGTTTGCTTTGACAAACCATCAAACATTATTTGTATGTACCTAATTCTTAATAAATTATATTATTAATATAATTAATTTCAACCTAAGTATCTATACCAGGGCTCGGCAACCTATGACCCGCGGGTCACCAAATGACCCGTTTGATGATTTGAAGTGACCCATTTTAGTTCTGCAAATATCATTTTTTTAACGTGTTATGATGTCACGACTAGACCACATATATGGTTGTTAGGACCAAAAATATTCACTGACCCGGATAGTCTTTTTAATAGTCACATTTTAATTATTTTGACCCGCAGCCAAAAAAGGTTGCCGAGACCTGATCTATACCATAATATAACTTTATCTTACTGGAATTATTTTAATTATTATATTTTTGAGTACATAAGAAAATTTAGTTTTTTCGCGAATTTAATTATGCAAATCGTGTCTTGAAAGTTTTGAAAATTTCACGATGTAATTAAATTGTTCAAGATCTTAAAAAAATAATAAACCCATTTTTTCACACACTTCCATGAAATCAATAATATTTGAGATACCGCCGTAAGTAATTTCTGATACAATAAATTAGCTAGCGATATAGCGCTAAAAATTCCTTTCCGGCACAATTAAAATATATATTTTTCTACAAAATGTCCCAGTATATTTAACAAATGTGCTTCACAAACAATCTCTTGCAAATAATTTAAGAATAAAAACACAAAAAATATTAACACTATTCACCGAAACCAAATCTTCTTTATAGCTTCTTTTTATTAAAATTTAAGCGATAGTTTATAAAGAGCCACCTTAAGATATTCCAATACTTTATTAGAGAAGGAACATTTGAAAAGTAGAATAGGATTATTTGAGTAAATAGTATTGTAATGAGTTTAAATATTAATATTATTGTCATCCATAATGAATTTACACATAATATAATAAAATATTAAATTGATTTTAACAGCAAAAATTATATCTTACATACAATAAAGCGTAGCGAAACTATGTATGACACCTAGTATTGCACAATAGCCACAAACTTTTCTGGTCGTATTTTTCGAGTCAGAATTTAAATACTATTGTAATTAAAATTAAAATTACACGGGTTAAGACTTATATCGAAAGATCTGAACACATCAAATAAAAATAAGATGGTCAGAATTTATAAAACTTGCTTAGAATTTATATTAAATTGGAATGGTCAGAATTTATATCAAATGGTAAAAATTATTTTGACAGATGTGCTTTAAGGCTAACTTGTTAGCTCTACTTGTGGGCTGGAAAAATTGTCAGATGTGAACACAGTAAGCACGTGCTCTGCCGCCGCTCTGTCGTTATTCCCGCTTCGTTCGTCACTCGAAATATCTTCGCGCCTATACACAATAAATAAATTCGTTAGTAGCTATTCATGGCGTGTTCAATGTGCTGACCAACCAATTCCGTTCACACTAAAACATTAGTGCGAGCGAGATATTTTATAAGATATTTCTAAAATAATTAATTTATTGCCCGTTTATATTTATAAAAATATTTTTCTTAAATTTACATGATATCCCTATGCTTTAATTATGTTCGTCCTATATTCGTATTTTGATGGTATGCTATTTTTATTCTAACCATTTACTATTTATTCTGAGCTTGAATAATATACATATATATTTATGAACATATATTATTTTAATTCTGAGCGTATGATATTTTACTCATTTGATATTTATTTTGCCCGCGAATAATATAATTATTACAAGGCTGTTAATAAAATTCTGACCGAGATTTGATTGTTATTTTGACGTACTTATTTGCTATTAAAAATCAATCATTATTGCAGATAAAATACACTAGATTCAATAGCTTTAACCTCGCATCAAATTTTATTGTTCTTTGTGGCTGTGAATATCCCATTTTCTCTAATGGGCGTCAACATTTGCGGGTATGTTTCCGAAGATAACGCAGTTGCTTTATACATTTTCTGATCAGCAATTTGACGGAGCTGTCTTGAGCGATCGATATAAAAGATATAAAACTTAGTCACATCGATAGCAGAACATCTCAGAGTATTATGAGACTATCAGCACACTGATATTAGAACGAATGACTGCCAATCGACACACCAATAAAAATCGAAATCTAGAATACATTTCTTTACATATGCAATAAATTAAATATATTTTTTAAAATGAACTGTTCGAAATACTGATTATTATTCGTAAGGTAAACAATGTTACAGATTTTTTTTGTATAAAACATAGCATAGGTAGCTTAATAAGCAATATTAAATATTTTAGATAATATATAAATATTGATTTCATAATTTAAAAATATATAAAAATAAAATATGCGAACAGAATAGAATGAGTAATTATCACAACTCATATGCATATCCAAAATGAACATTTAAATACTTTTTGCGTAAATAATCACCCTCTTATACTTTGATGACATTTTGTGAAATGTGAATTTCCGCACAAAGAATATCCGCAAAGTGATTTATTTCATAGAATAAGTAAGTCGGCATGCTAGGCTCGAGTGACAAATTGTTGAAATTAAAGTATAGGTCGAATTCTATGATAAATATCTAGAACTAATTACTCGAGTAGGTCTTTGAAATTTTCTATATATACAAAGGGAAAATAAATTAAGGGTAAAGAGGAGCAAAAACAAATTTAACCCATGTATATTTTGCAAAACCTTTTTTATTTATACGTGTAGTGAAAATTGCATAGTCTCTACTAACCAAACAAATGATTCCACATTCGATTTCTCTATCTCTAAAAGTATGGTAATAATAAAATAAATAAAAAATATTCGATCTATTTGTTAGGTATTTTTTTTATTTTTTTACTTATAGATATATATAATGGGAGTGTAAAGTATACATAAAAACATAATAAGTTACAGTTTGTGTTTGTCCAATATGAAGGGACACTAGTAATTGGGTATTGGAAAACTTTTAAGAGATATATTCTGCTGCAACATTTTGTACGTTTTCCTTTGAGGATACAATTGCTATTTTAAACCGCAGTAATTTGTAAAAAAATTAAACCGTAATAATTTATATTTAAATAAAATATTTTTTATTTTTTATGCACAAAAAATTGTATGTTCCGAATTTAACAAAGAAAACATAAAAGTATATAGCTTTATAAGACAATACTGCAAACAGCTAGCATCAAATTGAATGATCAGATCCTTCAGCACACACAAACAATTCTAATACGAAGATTTCCATAAAACATTGAGAAACAGACTTTTTTGTAAACAGGATTATAACGCAAAATATCCGCGGTGAAAAGCTCGTTCTCAATTCTCTTAAATGTCGCTAATATATACTTAGCTATGCAAAAATAACATACATACGTACTTGCCAACGGATCAAAGAAAAAACTGATTTTATAGAGTTCTGCAAAAGTAAAAGGAATACAAGCTAAATATAGCAGAGCTGGATTATGTTAATATATTTTATCCAATTAATCTTAAAAAAATTTTACAATAGAAAGTAAAGTTAAAAAAAAATCGAAAACCACAACTGTATAGAACAAAAAAAAATTGGGATGTCTTTTAAAAAACAATAAATCAAAGAGTATTTTATTAATTACCCAGTTGCTGGGAGAAAAAAAAAAGGAATGTATGTAATATTAGAATTGCTTATTGTCCAAATAGATTGAATTTTATTAAAAAATAAATAAATCACTCTTTCAGATTTTTTTTTCAAATGTCACATGCAATAGCTGTAACTTTTAAATTTAATAACATAATAAAATATAAATAAATAAGCTTTAAATATATGTGTATGTTGTTTAATAAATATTCTGCAAAACATCTGTCATGTAAACATGATATAGGTCGGAAATAACATTTACTAAGTTGCACAAAAAATCGGTTAGACAATGACAGGTAAAAACTTTATGTGTGTTTTTCATCTACCCGCATTTTTCCTTTATATGGTAACAAAAAATCGTAATATTAAATTTTGCCATGAACTATATCCTTTATGTTCCGACATTACTTGAAAGCAAAAAAAATCCAATATAGAAATATTGAAATAAAAATATATTCTTTATGTAGTACTCATAACTGCAAATATTTAACGATATTCTTTAATATAAAAAAGTACCTGTGCAAAATCTGGCAATTTTCTGTCACGAATGACTACGTGTTTATTATTGTATGATTATGTATTTCTGTGATGAAAGTTTTAAATTTGTTTTACTAATCACAGCTTAAAGTTACGAGAGTATTTTATTATTTACTTTTTAGTTGTAAGATATGTTTATTTAATTAATAACTTGTGTTCTTTTTACTTTAAGTTATATATTTATTATGCATTAATTTAACTTTAAAAAAATTGATTTAAATAACCATTAAGACATAACTATAGTTTTTTTACAAACTTATCTTTAACATACATAAGTTAAACTTTAACTTTGTTCGTTAAATACAATTTGACTTTTATTTGATAAAAGGAAAATATTTAATGTTTAAACAAACTGTATAAGCGTTTATGCGAGGTATATATGTACATACCGAATACGTATGTATATACATAAGTATATTATAATTTTTGTGTATTTAAAAAGGCTTGGTTTTTAGATAGCATTTTATTATTTTTTTACCTTATGTTCCATCTAAGTATTAAAGATAAATTAAATTTATAAAGACACTATTCCTAGTCCATGAAAAATATAAATGTGTTTAAAATTAGATATACACTGTTTCATATTTAAATATACAAGGATGAAAAAATCGGTTTTATTTGCTATATTAAATATCTAGAAACATATTTTTATAGCATTATAATTGGTATGATGTACCAAAAAGTTTCATCATAGTAGAGACCTCTCGCTTCATTTTATTGAAAAAATACTTGAATTGCTTTTTATGGTCTTATAAAAAGTATTTTTAATTAGAAAGAAACCAAACATTTAATTTCCGCAAAAAAAGTTTTGCTTTTGGCTAATATAAACCGACGAAATTAAACACAAAACGAAATACAAATTTATTTTGAATATCAGTATGATTTTTAATTTTTATGTTTTAAGTGTTTTTTGAGAAACTAAAATTCAGAAAAAACTTTATATAAAATAAATATATTTTAAGTATTCTCTTGAAAATTGTAACATATATTATTTTGGCAATCAATTAAATGTTTAATATTTTTTTATTAAAACGGTTTCTTACAAACTTACTATATATAATGAGTTAATAATTATAGATAGTTAACATCTTCGTCATAAGCAGTCAGTAACTTTTTAAATATTAGTCAGTGAAGCCATACCAGTTAAAGCAACGACTTTTTAATTTATTATTTTTTTTTATTCATATATTTATGATTAAATTTATAATTTAATTTAAAGTATTATATATATTCATATATGATTTTATTATATAAATATTTTAAAGTGAATTTCTATAAATAAGTTTTTAATACATAATATCTAGCAATGTATATAAAATATCTTTATCTTATAAAATATAAATGTAATATATGGTCTAAATATATTATTTTTCACATTTTACTTAAAAATAACACATGCAATAATACTGTTGACCATTTATGAAATATTTTAAATGATATAAGATTTAGTACTAATTTTATATTCAGTAAGGCGCTTTATGAATCCATTTGGTATGTATATTTATTGCGCAATTAATATAATATATATGTGTAGTAATATATAAATATAGATAAAAAAGTGAGTGTCTGTTTGTTAGTGTATAGTTCATATTCGTGTGAACCCTTGTATATGTTTATTTCGACCAATTAAGCTATATGCGCAATTTCATCCTCCTTGTAAACGTACCTGCCACCTGGCGTGTTTTTCTAGAGGGTGACAAACCGTGAGTTTATTATCTGGTTACTTTACAGAGCTTATACGCAAATTAACGAAAGTAATAGTTTTTGTATTAAATGACAATGCTATTTAATATCGTAACCACGCGTTTGATTAGGAGCCATTTTATTGTTCGAGCCGCAAAAACGCTTTATAAATACTAACCACAACAATTGTGTATGGGCTTAAACGTATTTTGCGTCACTTTCATAAGGGTCTTGTGAAAAAAGTTTTTATTTATGTTTTTAAAAAACTGGCAATTTTTATTTCTCGGGGATCTCGCGGTTTTTATAATATACCATTTATATTATGACTGAAATTATAAATGCCTTTTATTGCAGAATTAGGTAGGAAGGCTTTGTTAAAGTCAAAGCAATATGAAATTTATCAATACGATAGAAGAGTGGTATAAGTCGCTGACTATAAACTTGAAAGATCTGGGTTCGAATAATATATGGACCTGAGTGTTTTTGTGATTCTATCGTCTAAGAGATCAGAAGTAGTGTTTATTATTATATAATTATAATTCTATTTGATCATTGCAGATTCGGTTAATCCAAGATTTTTTTATCTAGCGGATAAATATTGTAATAATTAATAGAGATCGAGCTAGGTCGTACATATTTTTTAGTAATAATCTTATATCTGTATTAAAAAATAAGACTAATAAAAACGTGTTCTTTGCTCGTCGTAATCCAATAAAACCTAATAATGGAAATTGTAAATTGTGTACATATTATTCAAAGCGTATTATAAATATACTTAATTCGAAATATAATCAAAATTTATAATAAATTAAAAGCACTCAATATTAATAAAAATTCTTAGTTACATTAAAATTAATCAGGAAGCAGTTCCTCTTGCGACGATGATCGCTTGGGAGTTCTAGGTCGTCACTTCGCGTCTGTCTGTAGGGGCGCGTCTGCTGTTCTCTTCGAGTGGCTGCTGGTGACTTATGACTTCGTGACTCTAACTGTTTGTCTGCCTGACTGAATTACTGGAGTCCAGGCTTATATATCCAGGGCTATTCTGCAGCGATCATCGCTGCAATCGCTTCGTAGAACGGCGAAATAGGTCTGCGCCTTTAGAAAGCGACATTCGCTCGTCCAAGGTCGTATTGCATTTCGGGAACGTCACGGATGCGATGATATTTGTTATCTGTGTTCGTTTTGCCACAAAAGAATTTTCTCAATAAACTCTTGTTTTTTATGGGATTGTAACGAGGGCTGTGTGGTCCCGATCTTTTACACTGTTCACAGTCCTTAACGCGAGTTTAGTGTTTCATCATCTGTATGTTTCCGCTACATATTTTTATTGTATAAAGTATATATTATAGTATAAAAACAAAAATTTTAGCCAGATTCTTAAATTAAATATAAGAATGGGACGAGTTAGACGGCTTGGGGATTTAATATTTTTATAATCCGGTAAACAGCAATGTCTTTAATCAAATAAAAGCTAGAAAAAATATTTGTTTAAGTAAAATTACGTATCAAAATTTGACAATGTGGCTTTGACATCTTTATATAACTCTGTAGAAGCTCAGTTATTAATCGTAAAGTGCTATAAATAATCATTTTTTTACATATATTTTTTTAATATAAATACGAATATTGATATTCTTATTTTAATTACCAACTAATTTAATATACTTGATATTTGATACTTGTCACGTATTGTCACATATCGTATATCAAACCGTAATTCTGTTTTCTTATCTCATGCGATAAAACGCGTAGCGAATTGCTATTTAACAAATCAATATTCATTTCTGAATATGAAACTCTGTAACAATCCATGCGCAGAATCCGATATCTGGAAAACACAAAACAACGTTCTATTGATGTGATAAGCCGCAAGTGCTTCCCAAGAACATCTCTCTGCGTGTCTAGTTTGTCGTTCAAATATAATAAGCACATATGTACATACATACATGTTTGATGTTATTCCTCATCAGATGCTGCGAGCAGATATGTAAGAATTGAATAAATGTACTATCTACGCTTAAGATTAAATTACGTTCATGGGGAAGACCTAGTACCAGTATAATTCAATTCATGACGACGCGTAAATCTAATTGTGGTTAAATGGTATTTTTAATTGCTGTGGCGGTTTGATAAGTTGCAAATTAAAACCACGAAAGTAGGTTAGATAAAGTGAGATATCTGTTACAAGATTTTATATTCATATTTTAATATAAGATATAATTTTTCATTAAAATTATTAATTATAAAAAAAAATAAAAATATATGTTACTACTTTTTTTAAATATTGTCTGATTTTACTTCTAACAATTTTAAGTGATATTATTTATTTTTCATTGACAAAATATATTTACTATATGGTTTTAGTTGCATTTTACATTAATACTCAATATAAGTATGATTGTAGAGATTTATAG
Source organism: Plectrocnemia conspersa (assembly GCF_051122295.1). NCBI lineage: Eukaryota > Metazoa > Arthropoda > Insecta > Trichoptera > Polycentropodidae > Plectrocnemia > Plectrocnemia conspersa. The sequence continues at coordinate 6,326,963 of NW_028277176.1, read as the reverse complement.
ATAATTAAAAAACATTAATATATATAATAAAAAAAAAATTTAATTGTAAAATAATTTTAACAGTGATGTAAATATTGAAAGATTAAGAATTAAAATACAATTAAAAATGATTTTGTGCTTAGTATGTAAAAACTATATACGATACACTCATTATTAAATAAAATATTAGATGGAAATCATCTCATGATACGGCAAAATAATTTAAGGTATAAAAATACACATTTTTACACAGTATTTTATATAATATGTGATTCTTGGTTTTCATTACAATTAAGAAAATTCATATGCAAACGAAGCGCTGTAGTACGCACTTGATTGGTTTATTAAAATTTTCAGCAATCCATTGAGCTATGAAACATATTTACATTCAGAATTTATATTACCATCAAAAGCTACATTGCAAAATACAATTAAATCATCTTATCCAAGCCTTTTATTCATGAAGAAACAATCATAGGTACAGAATATACAAAATACGATGAAACCATATCAAAAAGCATTGTAGGCCAGAATAAATATATAAAGCTTAATACTGATATATAAAGTGGAATTTCTGGCAAAAAAAGTTTCATAATCTATACTATTCAAAGAGCTTTTTAGCGGTCAATTTATTCATTAAAAAGCTTTAAATAGCATTGACATGTTAAAGTTGTTTTAATCGTTGTAGAAACATGTATAACTAAATTTATTATAATAATTTTCAGAAATAAATAAATAATATCAGGGTATTTATTGTTTATTTTTAACCCCTTTGTTCTTTATGTAAATTTCTTGTTCAATATTAATCCCAAGTTCCCAAGAGCGACATGTTGTTTTCCATAATCCTAAAAATAACAAAATACTAGAAAGTTAGACAACCTAGCTGTGCCATATAAATAACTCGTCGTTAACATATTACTCATAACATAAATTTGCGAAAAAATATCAAATAGATTATAGTACATAATCTAAATATAAAAAATATATCATTATTTATTCAGATAATTACCTCAAATAATCAAATTTTTTTTAATAAAATTAATACATACTGTTAATTTAAAAAATAACCAATTCACAAGCTTATATGGAATAAAAAACTAAAAAGTATAAGCCATGCTGATTAAAAAAATATTTTTAAATCATTTCTTAAATCGATAAAATTTAGTTTTTTATGTATAACTAGATTCAAACTAAGTAATAAGCATTATTAGATCTTTAAAATTCAGTTACTCAATAATCTAATAATTAACTTAATTTTACAACTATTGTGTCAGCTAAACTTGCTTCAATTTAGAAACGATTTAAACGCATCAAATTAGAAACTGGCATATTTTTTCATTGTGTAATCAAAGTCGTTCTTCATTCAAACGACTCATTGAAGTATTTCACTACAACATAACCATCAGACAATATTGTACATGAATAAACCATTATACATTGAGTTTACCTCATTTAACAATGCTAGGAATTTTCGTTTATTTAAAGCGCATGTTGATTTAAAATTGACTCAAAATCGTATAATATTCAGTGACTCGAAACAAGCCTTTTCACATAATATCTACTGATGTATAAATGATACAATTAAAACACAGAACTGAATGTCAAATATGTATTATAAATAGAACGGGAGAAACACTTTCCTTGCCACTGGTTATTATAATTACAGCATATGTATTTATTTTTTATTAAATTTTTTTACATTCATTATTGTTTTCAATTATGGTAAACCAATATTTATTTTTCTATAGTATTACTAATTTAATAAATATCAAAAAAAAAAGTTAAACGAGCGCTAATCTAATTATATCAGTTTTCTCATCAAGGCAGAGAGTAATTGAACATGAAATTAAACCTCAGGAACGTTAAAGCAAGAAAATAAAATTTAGTTATATTTTTCTTTAATATAGATCTAAATAATACTAAAAATAATTTGCATAACTTAAAAACGAATAAAATTACAAATCCACAAAAAATTGCTTAGTTTATAAATATGTTTTTTATTGCAGAAATACAGTATAAATTAAAAGATTTAATTAGCAACATATTATATAATTAAAATCGCGTGATTTAAATTATTTATAACTAAAATGCAAAAAAATTGTATATAACATTTTGGGTGAAGCTTTAACAGCTTTTATAGACGCACCCGCCTCTGATATGGTTTTATATATTTATAAGGATTTGTTTCGAAGGTAGATTTTCATCAACCATTTAACTTGGTGTCAGCATCATTATATGATAAGCACAAGTGTCAAATGGCTTCGAAAAACTTCGTTGGAAAAGCAAAGATTTTATCAGTAAAATACGTTTATTTTATGTTCAAAGGGTTATGAATATGGGTTAAAGATGAGCAAGAAAAAATATTTTTTAATAAAAGAAAAGCTTATTTTTTAAATGTATGTATATAGATATATGTAGAAGTGTGTGTTTTAAAAACACTGTGATTTTCTATATTTTATTAAATTAAACTTATAGATCACATTTTAATTATTAAATATTTTATTAGTGTATTAAATAATTACTTAGCGTTATTAAATAATTTATAAGCATTATTTCACTAGGCTTAAACTTAAAATCATTTTATGTTTACAATGACTTAATATTTTTTTGTAAATATTAAATTTATATCATGTTATATGTTCATGTGCTAATATTGATTGGTAAGTTTTATTTATAAGTGGACTCATAATTAACTAAAAAATTTAATTATCCAATTTTTTTTGACCAGATGACTTCATAATTTGTGTTATTATTTTATGACTATTTTTATTGTATATTTTCATACATAAAATATAAGTAAGTGACTAAACGTATGTTAAGTGAGTTATACACTGATTACAGTTTATGTTGTTTGTACTTTACATATTTGAATATAATATATACTAAAAAGAAGTAAATCGATATGATTTTGTTATATGTATCTACCAATTGTAGTTAAAAAATAATGCTGTTCCTATTTTAAGAACCGTATAATAATGTTTTAATGAATAAATTTAGATGTAGAATTCTTTAAACCAATCTCACATATATGTACTGATGATATATGTATGTAAATATTTATGTTTAGTAAAGCAAAAAGGTATTGCTTTAATTTACATTTTAATAATATATCAACCTGTATAATTACTTATTCAGTTACATGTACATTCTGTCAAACCGTATGATGATATTGGATTATTTATTTAATTTATAAATATTTTTTATATGTATATATAGATATTTATTTTATTATTTTTTATAGATATATGGACATCGGTCATATGTCATTACCATTTTACTTTTTTGCCTTGGTTGCTTTTTATTATATTAATATTGGAAATATATTTTTTTTTGGTTTTAATGTAAATGATAATAGACATGCTCATTGGTATTTTTAGGTTCACTGGTTTTATATAGCTTAGAATCAAAAGCCATATATGAAAATAATTATCCATCGTTCCTTTTGTTCATATAACATCCTTTGCTAAATTTTATCTCAACAGCTATGTATGTATTTATATGTAAAAGTATTTATTTTCTCTTGAGTTTCAACAATTTTCAGTTGAATTTTTAAACTATTTAAATTGTTTTTAAACTAAAATTTTAAATATTTAATGTAATCAATTTAGTAAATTTTAGGGTGATCTTGACACTTTTCTTTCTTAAAAAGATGTGTTTTATTTTGACTAAAATCTTAATTAAAGATAAATTAATAACGAATTTTTTTTTTACTGACTTTTTATATTTAGATGCTATTTGTGCTATCCACCTGTTAGTTTTAGCAATTAAGGTCTGTACATTAGATCTAATTGATGTTTTGGTAATTACTTTATCATCGATTCAATTTGGAAACTATTTTTATTAATTTTTAAGTTTCAAAGTCATTTCAACAGTCTCTCCGTTCTTCTGCTCTAAAAAACATGCCGGAAAGCGATGCTGCCACCGATTTTAATTAAGCTGGGAGTATTTTTCCTAAAGACTGTGTATCCTGTATAACCATCCGGTTTGCGTGTCAGTTAAATATCGAAGAAAGAGAGCGATGTGTCTTGCTCTGATTATATCGTGAATTTTGTGTTATTATGTAGCTGGAATTATTCTAAATTTTTTCATGCTATAAAATTATGAATTGATCATCTGCCAATCTTTTTTATTTACCAAAAATTTAATTTTTAATAAAACCACACATGTATTCAAAAATTTCTAGTTATAAAAGTCTATTTTAAATAAAAAAAAATATAATATAACCATATTAATATTTAATAACCTCTGTTAATGATTTTATTTAATAATGCATTAAAGTACTTTATTGATATGCTTAATTTTCTAATTAAAACAACGCTTAAATAATTAAATTGTAAAAATATTGTTACCAAGCCATATGTGTACTTATTATTAATATATTCGGTACTAATAAAATATTGTTTTTATTTGTAAGATAATCAATTCTTTGATAGTAAATAAATAGATTGGAATCAAATATATGTTTAATAAATTCAATATATAGTGAACTTTTATTACTCGTACTTAATTTTAGCCGGCAATAATACGTAAAATCAAAGATAGTTTAACACATAAATAAATAATAAAAACAGAAAATAAACGATTTTATAGCGTTCAAATAACATCAAGCAACAACCCTTTTAAATAATGAAATCGTTCAGAACATTCTGACGTAATAAACAAATCCGTAAAAGGTGCAAAGCATAAATTATTTATAATTCGCAAAAGAAAAGATTATATCTCAAAAACTGGAAAAATCGGCAATCAGAAAATATAGGAATAATTAAGTTGAGATGTAGGAATAATATAACTATAATGACCGCGATTTAAGAACGAATTGCTTAGTTAATGATAACGAAACTAAAGTGGAGATTTAAATAACGATATATCTGAAAAAATAATAGCTTTATAAATTAAGCAACAAAAGGAACCAAAAGTTCTTATCTTAATTTTATAAAAAAAAATAGTCGAAATTGATCCTTAGAAATTTCAATTATATTAATGTAAAATTCATGTAGCACGGTTATTGTTTTATCTACAATAAAAATTAATTTGCATTTTAAAACGATGGATTTAAAATTATTTTTTACAATAAATACATAATTATTAATATTAAAAGCTTAGGTAATCATATTTTTATAGCTTGTTTTTGTGTTACGCACTACTGACCATTTACTTAAAAAAAAATATTAAATCATTTAAGATCCTACCACAGTCCCAAAATTGTTTCATATACGATACAACAATTTCAGGACTGTGGTAAAATTTAAGCTCACGGCCTTTCAAGTGCTATTAATATTACATTAGTTGCTATGAATAAACTCCAGAAAACTTATGTGGACTTATAATTAAATTAACACTGGTATAACACAGGATATGTATTAGCCTTTTCCGAGAGCTTCCTTATTTATTAGGCAGCTTCGAAATAGCATCTCATTTATGAATAATTTACGTATAACGGCAAAGGTTAGATGTATTTATTAATATATTTAGTCAATCAAAGTCATCAGAATAAACAAATATTTTATTTTCTTATATATTATATATCTTATGGTAAATAATATACATTTACACAACTACTAGATGCGTCATATAAATTCTTATAAAAATATCCTATTGCTGGGATATTTTTATAAGAATTTATGGTTAAAACTAACGCGAAACTTATATAGTATATCTGTTTAAGACTGGCGTTAGGTTCATATATGCTTCTGAGTATTAAAATATATTATAAGAAAATATCTAAGGAAAATATAACTCTATATTTGTCAATATCGCTAAACTATGAATCTGAATATAACACACAAGATAAAAAGGTAAATTTCGCAAAAATAAAAAGGGCACAATATTAAAGTGGTATAAATAAATAAAAAGTACTGTTTGCCTTGTTGTAATACACAAAAATTTTAATTATTTTTTATTTGATATTTTTATAAATTAAAATGAACAAATATTTAAATCTTGAAGCTGGTCGTCTTCTTTTGATCATTTGATAACCGGAGATGAGTAATGTTTGCTGTACGATTGCAATCGTCATAGAAGACACTGGTTATCTTAAAGTCAAGTAACAAAACATACCTTAACCCTTTGGACGCGATAGTCGACTACAGTCGCTCAATTGATTTTTTTATCTCTTTACGCAAAAATCAGTAAAAAAAATGTTTTTAAGAAAAAACTTTTTTTTGTGAATAAACATAAAATATCATTTTAAATAAATAAAAATTAAAAAATCAGAACATTTAAACACAAAACCAAAATAAAATTAGAATTTAAAAAAAAAAAATTCATATTTATTTTTTATTAACGCGTCCAAAGGGTTAAAGCCTGGACTCATTGCATTACGAAACTCTTAAATCTGGCCAAACCATAACAGTAAGCTTCTATTGTCATCAGCTGGATCGTTTGCACGAGAAAGTTAAAAAAGGCATGAACTCGAATGGTTCTATAACACGACAACGCGAAATTATCTCATCAACCTTATTCTTCAGACCTTGCTTCTTCCGACTATAATTTATTCCGATCGATGCAATATTTCATAGATAAAACATCAAAATGATGATATTATGATTGTTTACAATATTTTGCATTTAGGCCTCCAACATTTGATGCTAAAATTTTTTAAAAAATAACAAGGGAGAAAGATAATATTACATCTTTAAAATAAATTTATATTATTAATCAATGAAATAAAAAAAAATTGATCATTAAAAAAACGACATACATTTCAGGATTTCCTAATACATACATATATAAATGAACGATATAGATAAAATTATAGAAACATCTTACTTGCAAATTAACATAACCAATCTTCTAATGCACCATCAAACGAAAGTCTTTAACGAAAACCCATTTTAGTAGTTTATGCCTCATTTTATATGCACCTGATTATTCAGGTGGTTGGCTTTAATATTTGATTAAATCACTCAAACAAACTTTAACAGTCGCACCTCAAATTAATACTATGTATATTATATATATATCTAAGCATTGAAACATCTTCAATATACGTCGATATCAAAGTTCTAATATTTAGTGAAAGCACAACTTAAATAAACCAATAACCGATAAAAAAAACCTTTCGTTGAACATTTTTAATGAATATAAATTTATATTACTTTAATATTAAATTTTAATTGTACTAATATATATCATTCAGGTCAAAGTAAATTACAAAAATAAACCGTCTTAAAATATAATTTTAACCCTTGAAAATAAATTATTTTAATACGAGTAAAACATTTCTGTAAAAAATAAAAATCTTGGTATTATTGCATATTAAAATAACTTTCAAAGTATGTAATAAGAATTTGTCTAATAAAAAAATAATAAATATTTAACAAACATTATGAGGCTCTTTATAACATTTTATAAATAATATTTATAAATATATGCTAGCAATTATATAACATAATGTGGATAAGGCGTGTTCTGTTTTAATATACTGATAATGTGAAAAATGTATCTACGTTTTTATGTCTGTATATATAATACATATATGTACGTGTGAATGCTTTTGACATTTCTGTTAATATTTACATACATATTAGAGTTTATTTGCATACGAATCAGGTACCTATTGCACTAGTGACGAGCTATCAAATTCAGGCAATATTGTCATACTTGTGTGGATAACCTACGTAAATTGAGTAAATTTAATACATTTTTTGCAGAGAAGGTATAATATTACTTTTTTGTGATTAAACATAAAAAGAGATTAAGTATGTCATACAAACATTTTTACGTTAAATGGCTTAAGCGGTGTTATTTCTCATTTAATAATGAAAATAATTGCGAGGAACAGAAATATATATATAATAATAATTTATATCATCACAGAGAAAAATTAACTAGAACTGTCTTATATTTGTTAAAATAATCAACGTAGTTTACAAAGCAATCATAATAATTAAATTTAAAAAAAAATTAAGAATCTGATTTATTACATTTTAACTAAAATTATTTTTGTTAAATTTATATAACACATAATTAGTCAGTATAAGCAACATTAAGTTAAATGAAAATATTACATGGAAAAAATACAATAAAATATTTTGATTAATTTTGTGAAATGCTCAGTTATAGTATATCAAAGAACATTCTTTAGAAAATTTCCATGAATTATTTTCAATTTTCTTTATTAAAACTTTTGATGGGGTTTATACAATTACGTTACGAAAATAACGAAATTCAATCAATGAGAAATGTAGAGAGAAAGTAAATACAATTAATTTAAACAAAATGTATGAATTAATTACGCAACTGTTATCTCAAACAATGCATAAAATTTTTATTATTAATATTATTATTATTATCACATAATAATGATATATATTATTTATTTATTTATTTATTTATTTATTTATTAAAATTATAACCATCGTGACCTGACAGGCAAACCTAATGCGTCACGATAGTCAAAAGTACTAATACATAATAATACATACAAATATAAACAAGACAAAACAACAGACACAAATCACCTCAACAGGTGTGCATTGTCCCATACGAATTGAACCAAAACTCCATAAGTACAAGAGAAAATGTCAATATTACTATGGACAGAATTGAGCAGATAAATGGCCTTGGCCAGAGAAGAGTTGGCAAGTGCTCCAGTTCTACACTTAACAGGCAAGAATAGTGGACGCGACCGAGAACTATATCCACCTTCAGGAGCCCACATTTGAAGCTGCTCGAGCACTGAAGGATTGTCTACGATGCCCTTGAGCAATTTCCAGAAGTGTTTAATTACATAAACACTTCTGGAAATTATAAGGGCTTGTTACATTTACAATAATAAACCGCTTAAAGAGCATGTATTGCTTATCTAATTTAACAAATAATATCATAAATCGATATATAAATATATTTTTTTAATTCTTTTTCTTAATATAATTGGATCTTAAAAAAACTTAATAATTTTTTATATAATACATTTATTTTAATTTTAATATAATTGTTCTTTACAGAGAAAAACTTACTTCTCTACATAAAATTTAATTAAAATTTCGGGAAATTTATTACCTTACATTATATTTATGACGTAGAAATAGTTATTTTAGTTTGCTTCTAACGACTTATATTTAAAGATTTTTTTTGCAAAAACCTTTTTATATGCATGTTTATATTTGTGTTAAAATAAGTTAAAAACACTTTTTTATTGTTAAAATTTTGACTGAAACTCATATTTTAAAAACCAATTAACAACATTTATTTAAATAATATATTGCTGTACTTGATTCAATTTAACTTATATACATCGTAAAAAAGGTTTTTTGGTGACATACAAATATCATTAAGTTTGCAGATCATTAAGTTTTGTCTAGGTAAATTATGTTTGTATTTAAACTAGCATAAAAATCAACGAAACAGTCATTTTATTTCACTGTGAAAATCGACAAAAAAAAATACTCTCATTTAAATATAATATTGACGCAGTGGCGTAGCTATGGTGGGGCGGAGGTGGCGGGCCGCCCCGGGCGGCACTTGCTTGGGGGCGGCATATTCGCGATGGGATCGTCTAGCGTGGTTCTTAACCCTGAATGCACTAAAATATATATAAATACACGAATAACAATCTTAATAAAAACCAATTTATTATTTTAAGAAATGCTGATTTTATGACCCTGCAAAAAATGTATGGGGGGGGGGCGGCAATTTTAAGGATCGCTCTGGGCGGCACATACCCAAGCTTCGCCACTGTATTGGTGACATTATTAAGACGTTAATAATAAATTGACAATATTAAGACATTGACAAAACGAGACATTGACAAAAAAACAAGCTAAACCGAGATTTTCCAACCAAGTCACAAAATTATTTGATCTCACCTAGGTGTAAATCATTAAACATTGTATTCTTATGTATATTAGGGTAAATTATGCTTCCATTTAAACTGTCATAAATAAAAGTTTTCTTCTTATTTCGATGTAGGGATTCACGATTAAAAGCAACTTTCATCAATGGTGATAATTTTAAAACATTTGCCCATAAAATAAATATTCTTCATACATCTGTAAATCATGCGTGACTAAGAGATGTCCCAGAGAGCAGGACGATTAAATTTCTTACTGACTAAATCCAAATGAATAAACCAGATATTGACAAAAATAAAACTGAACCGAGATTCTCAAGCCAAAAATAAATAAAAAAGTCACAAGATTATTTTAATATAAATTTTGAAATGTAAAATCTGATTTTGTATTTAAACGCTTATTTTTAATAAGTTATATGTCGCTAATAATATCATTAATCTACTAAATTGTGCTATTGACTATTCGAGAAATTCCAGCTTTTGGTTCTAAAAGTCTTCGAAAGTCACGATTGCATCTACTTTTGATCAAGCACTAACCGACTCACCTATGCCTGTCGCCATCCAGCTCCTCAATAGGCTGGTATTTCATATTGATTTATTTAATGTATGTTACGAAAAGTAAGTCTGATTCGTATCATTTAATTTTAATATTGGATGTATTTTAAGGGTAGTTTAATAGGTCACAATGCTCTTGACTTAAATAATTTAACTAATACAATATATCCATCTTTTTTTATAATGTATTATTTTTTTATTAAAGAAAAAAAAATTGCCACAATTTCAAACATTAAACACGTCGCTGGAAACATTTCTATTGTTCGGCATATGCTAAATCGTAGTTCTGTGGGTATTGTATAGAAAGTTCGTTCTATTCAGATGAACGTCATTGTAAAGCGTATTTAATTGTTGATTTTTTCTACTGGAGTTTTAAAAAATAAGTATATATATAATAAAAATATATATCAAAGCTTATTTATAGCTATAAATAATTTCTATTGTTTCAGAGCCTAAGACAATAGCTTTTCTTTAAATAATATAAGCCATTGTACACTAGATTCACAGAACGAGCTTAATATCGGAAGCTCAATGCTAGAAGGTGTGTCAATGGCAAACAATATAATATATAATTGAAATATGATACACGTAGTAAACTTCGCGTCAAGCTATGAAACTATATATGGTATTATAATATGTACTTACAGAATAGAGGTCAAAGTGAATTTTCCCATGTTATGTGACAAACTATATGGCTATTATACAAACAATACTTCCTCACGCCATCGTATAAATCTTTTATTTCGGTCCATTGACCTGCTTTTTCCGAAAAGAGAACCTGATAGCGTTAGTTGCTTTTTTTTATTATGTCGTTAAGACCAAAGCCTAAAGTCTGTTTTATAACATGAGACGGTGTAAAGTTTGCTTTAAAATATATATATTATAAATAAACAAAGCTATAGAATTTGATATTTAGGATCAATGTTAATTATACCCACATCAATCAAAATTTATCCAACTTTTAACGAAATTAAATAAACAATAATGTCTTTAGTCGTGATTTAATAAAAGGTATACTATATTTTGTTTTTAATCAGTAAGAACTTGTTAATAGATTAGAAAATAATTTCGTAATGGTATGACTTTTCTATTTTGTTTAAGGTTATAAAGGTTAACATTAGACTAATCTATTGATTCTTTACCACTCGATTGTTTATTCAAGTTTAAGAGTAAATATCTATTACATACCTATACCAAAAACAATATAAGAAATTAATAATTTATATACTTCACACTAGCTAACAATTTAATATGTATTAAATATTGCTATATTCAAATTAAAATAAAATATATTAAATTCTAAATATATATGATTGTTTGATTGTCAAATATATATTACATATTTTTAATTCTAATTGTTTTATATTATTTTTAATTTTTAAGTAAAAATTTGTGTAAAATATTGTTTTAAATTAAGCAGATAATTGTCAAATATTTTTATAATGTGATATTTTTAAATTCATATTTCTATCTGTAATATAAACAGACATTATTTTATCTATGTATTAACGTATTCTAAAATACACATATATGTGTGTATTGCTTATCTATGATCGGAATTTTTGCTGTGTGCAATTTTCCTTTGAGCAATAATCATCAAGCCCATTTGGCCATATGGTCAAACTTCGCCTCTCTTATGCTTGCACTACACTCTCTGAAAGTTGTCCGAACTGAAGATACAACTGAAGTCGGCCGAAGCCTACGACTTCGAGTAAGCGACGGCAAATTTCATATGCCGTCCGGACGGCGGCTTCTGTTACGTACAGCTGGCATATTTGCGCGCGATTGAAAATGTGCAAAATAATCGCAATTTTTAAATTGTCATATTATTAAAATTACGCTACTGATAATTATAAAAGTTTGTGTGGGCACTCATCAATACAATATCAGTGAAAACTTTTCGGTCGTAAATATTCAATTTAAGCAAAATCTTTGTCGGCTTTTGCAAAATGCCATAAGGCATAAAAATGATACTTCAGAATACGAACACAACATCTGTGACTATCCTAAAATTTGTCGCCATCGATTCTAAATAAGAATTCGTTATGGTGTGACATTTATATAAACCGATCTAGGAAAATACATAAGGATATTCGAAACGATTTTTTAACAAAATCAAGTACCATTAATTATTTTTTAATTATTTAATTTTATATGAAAAAAATATATTTACGATATCTGTTAGAAGAATTTACTATCAAAAATATAATTAATCCCTTTTGGTGCCTTAAAATGTTCAAAGATGTCAGTAAGAGTCTGTTGAAGTCCCCGATAAGCATGTGGTATTATAACTTGAGCACGTGACCACGATGCAGCGCTCGACGTGCGTGTTGACCATAGGACGCCTACGCGCATACTGAAATTGAACCGAGTTACTCGTTCTATCTCAGTTTGCAAAAAACTATATCGGAAATGCTCAAAGCTGGCCAAGTCGACTGAATTACCCCCACTTTACCTCCCGTTCTCGGTAACTTCGGACAACTTCAGAGAGATTTTAGAGCGGACAGAACCTAACTCGACCGAAGTAACCCACTATATTCTCCGTCCTTGCCCAACCTTGGCCAACTTCCAGAGAGTGTAGTTCAGGCATTATAAACGTTCTAAAGTTTTATTGCAGTTTTTTCTGAGTAAAATTATGGCAGGGAAAGTTTTTAAGATCATCATAGCAATGAAAGGCGTGCAACTGCTTGCACTGAAGAATTCATTGATTTTATTTACGATACGGTTATGGTAGATGAGCGAATCAAGATTCTAAAAAAATATTGTGTTACTGCGCGGAAGATTTGTTTCTAGACGTCATTCAACGTTATGAAGGTGATCCTAATTTTTTTATAGATTTTTTTTTACTAATAATGAGACACGCATCAAAGCAACCGTTGCATCAGTGCAAGAATAGAAGTTCGTCATCTTTCAAAAAATCAATCAAATAATACTACACTAACTTGTTACATTAATTTTATAAAAAAATACGAATAAAGCGACCCGAAATGCTAACAAAGTGATTCAACTCAGGCGATTGATGTAAAAAGCGTAAACATTTTTTTTTCTAATATGTATCTCAAAGCGTAACAAAATTGAAGGATTTTATTTGAAAAGCAACGTTCAATCGATAGATTTTTTATGTATACTTTTATTTAGTATTTTTTCAGGTATCTAGAATGTTATTAGATCTAAACCAGGTGCTTTCTTTGAATTCGATAATTTTATCTCTTTCACAACTCATTTTTTCGTGAGTGGAATATTTTTTTTCTTATATAAATATCATTACAATGCAATAATCAATTTCTAGATAGTCTTAATTTTGTGTTTTTATTTAAAGTTTTTGATCACAATTTTTTTTATAATATAATAATTAAAACCTTAAAAAAAGTTTAAACATATTTTTAATACAAAAAATCTATTTATATATTATATAAAAATAAAATAAAAATCTATTTATATATTATTGTATATATTACAATAATGACGATTTTTAAGGCATTATTTTTTTACTTGTATAAAACATGAATATAATTTGTGGTTTTTGAAGTGAGCTTAAAGGCTTGGTGGATATGGTCCATACGTTCGACAAAAACTCATTGTTCGTTCGATGTCATGCGACGATACGTACATCCGTCATTGTCGAACGTGTATGAAGTTCTCATAGCTTATTGTCGGAACAATGCAGTATGTAATATGGGACCCATTTTTTATATACGTCTGTCGTAACTTTACCCATAGGGTTCGAGCCGTATTTAATCTTTCACGAATTCTTCAAATATTTGGCAATATATTTTTCCTTTCAATATTTTCACGTGAATCCAAAAAGACCATGACATTTTCAAATTTTGTTGGGAAATATATTTTTTTGTGAAAGTCATAAAAAATATTTTGTAATATATTTTAAAATTAGTATATGCAAATAAAAACACTTAATAAGTTACCTACAAATGGTTGTGTATTATATTTGGATATATTGCGGGAGACCGATTTATTTGGCCACGAGCTAGGCAGCACTTTGGCAACACTGACGTAACGGTGGCAAGAGCGACGGATTTATTGGTGGACTACAACGGGAAGGCTATTAACTATTAAAACTACTATTAACTATTTAATCTATTTTTAAATTTAATACTTAAGATATACAATATTATTCAAGATTTTTAATTAAAGTAAAAATAGTTTAATCTATAAAAAACTACTTGACATTTTCAATTCATTTGAAAATAAGCTTACAACTTTTAAATTACTGAATATTTCCAGAAGAAAATATTTCATAATATTTAAAGTTGGTTTTGAAACTTAAATATTTAAAGATAAAAATATTGCATATCATTTAATATTAGGTCTAAAACTTAGCTATATAATTTTAAAAATAAAAATTGTACAGTGAAATCTCAGTATAGCGAAGCTTACGGGACCGATGAAAAATTCGTTATACTGAAATTTTGCTATTTTTAATGTAAAGAAGGTGATATATTTTTATTTTATTTTAATTATCATATTATTACAGCATAAAAATAATCTCTTATAAGATTAACATATCGTTTTTTGTCTATTTTTAAAGATATTGCAATAAATACAATACAATTAAAAATTTTAACAGTTGAAAAGTGTATTGTTATATTTAAAATATATGGATGGTTGATGATGAACTTGAATAAGAGGATGAATATTATTTTCCTCCCATTTCCTCGATCAAATATAAATTGCAACGTGGCTATAAATCACTTTCACTTATACTTGCAAAATTTTTAGTGGAACTCCACTTGAACCTTCTATTTGATTTTGTACTGTCAACTAGCGAGCAGAAAACTACAAATTTCATTAGTGCTGAAAAATAAAGATTCTAATTCTCGCATCAGTTATTTTTTTAAATCGCTCAATGAATCATGAGAAAGTAAGGACATTGATCTCGTCTCTGCGTATGCTCTATAAATTATTTTACTTGAACTACCACTTCGCCTTCGACTTAGAAACACATGAGTTTAACTTTTAAATTGCATCTATTGATGCAAGGACATATTCGAAGTGCAAAAAACAGCTGATTTTATTTTAATCGTCAGATTTGGTCCAGCCAAGCAGTCACCCTAAATCGCCAAGAGTTTAACTTAATATTGGTAACAACGCAGAGCCACAGCACGAATGACACAACGCGTATTTTTATTAAAATGTAATAACTACATTTCTTGTAACTTGTAGCCAAGCATCGGTAGCGCATGTTGTGATTTTTATGATACAATACCATTTTTCGCAAACTATAAAAATACGGTCGAGAAACGGTTTTGGTTTATAGTGACCATAAAGAGAAATGTAAAAATTATTCCTAATATCGGACTCCAATAACTCGTAGAGTGCTGATTTTATTAGCATTTAAAATATTTATATTATTTGGTGTTATAAAACCACCATAAAAATATTTATATTATTTTGTGGTTTTATCACACTTAGTATTTCAATGTTGTAAAAATATATTACCTTCTTTATCTTAAACATTTGTTAATTGTCTAAATAGTTCGATACTTAGGTAATAAATAGGTATTTATTATTTTAAAAATATGTACCACTTTTTCATATTCAACTTAATATTGAATTTGAATTACTCACTAAAATGAATGTACTACACAACACATAGCAGTGTAAAAAAAATTGTCAGATGCGTTAGTTTTACATAATATTTTTGATTACCACAAATAAATAAGCTTTGACTAAAAATACTTTGTTTTTATTAAGATTTGTGTACAGTATGTACATATTTATAAAATACATACTGCTTTTAAACAATTTACATGCTAACATTTTTTGTGTATTTTAAAAAAGTAAATAACAAATTGATTACATATATTTATTTTGAGCAGATACTGCTCTTTTTGAACATTGGTAAAATTAAGCATCTTACGTTTGACTAATTGTTAATTGTTTATTGAGGCATCCGAAATATTAAAAACGTACTCAAGAATATGACAATAACCAAAACCTCGAAGAGTAGCAAAACAAAAATCAAGCAAAATTCAAAAGGCTAACAAAAATTAAAATTCATGATTTCTATTCTCGAACTTCTTAATTATCTGACTCTGAATTATCAGGTAAATATTTTCAAAAATAAATTTGTTAAGTTCGTCTTTAATATTTTCATCGCCTCATATCAAGCTTACGTATTTTTTTCACAAAATGTTGTTTAAATTGTATTTTTTTTAAAGATAAAGCCAATATACTCTTTATCCATATTTATTTTTTAATGATAAATGGTAGATTAATTAATGTAAAAATATATAAAGATAAAATACATATGGTTTTGAAGATATATCATAAATATGCTTAATAGACTTCTTATTTAATTAAACTATAAATTTACATATAAAGATTCAACTGTGCTACAATTTGAAGCTTTTGAAATAATATGACATACTGCCTGGCATTCTAAAATCTATTTAAAACCAAAATATACGATAATCGATTATATGTATTATTACATAATACATACTTTTAATATGTTAATATGTACGAATTTATTTACAGACCTAATAGTATATTTAACAAGTATTTTTATATTGCATATTTCTCAGAATCGGAATTTTTTTTCTAACCACAATGCATCTGGCCAATACAAAACGTACGTTTATATAAATTTGAAAATAAAACCACAATGATTTTGACAAATTTTTATGATAACTACAATATTGCACTCATTTTTAATATAGATAAATCACATAAATCTAATATACCATATTACAAAAAGTATCTAGAGGCACTTGCCAAAATGATTGATTGCCGCAGTGATCCCAAGATATAGAAATATATAAGCGATCACATTATATTACATTAGAAAAATAAGCACATATGCTACTTACATTGTAAGCACGTTACAGTCATAAATATATATGTATCAACATATTTATATAAAGTATGTAATATACATGATACCTTCCTTTGGGATGAGATTTAAAGTTAATTATATATTGAACGCGTATGGACGTTCGCAGAATAATTATACCTACCAGACAGGATATAACAGTCAACAACATTTACCAAACAGAATATTAATTTTGCTGTCATAAAAAAGTTCATTACCCATACTAACTTATCTGAAAATAATTTCAACCTTATCGTGTTTACATATTATTTATCGTTTGATATGTTTACCATAAAATAGGTAAATTAAATATAAATGATGCGTTACTATACATATTACAAATTTATGATACATTTTATAGTATCTATATAATAAATAGGTTTTTCCTAAGAATCTGATCTTCGATCTAGTAAATATTATTTAAAGATAAAATTTTGGAAATATATATATGATTTGATTATATTTTCATCAAACCCAACTTAAGTGAATATAGTACTTGACAGTAATTAAAATTTAAACTTGAAAGCTCGCCTCGCGTGGTTATTTTGTGATGAAAAATCGTTATAACAACGTAAACTCGTTACGTTTTATGGATGAAAAAAGAAATTTGCGTAAAATATTTAGAAAACTGTGTTGAAAAAATGAAACAATTTTACTGCAGCCCTTTAACCTCTCTGTGTGCAGTAATTCTTTATATGAAGATATTTACATAAACATGTTATTTTTTAGTTATCACAATGAAATCTATTTGGACAATAAGCAGTTTTATGTAATATATATTACATTATTTTTACAATCTCCCAGAAATTAGGAACTTATGGCATGAAAAAAGAAACTAACATGTAGTAAGTCTCCCACTGGAAGCTTCCTTAAAAATATTTATCATAAAATAATAGCATGTCTAATTAAATAAAATTATAGTCTTATCTCTTTCAAATATTTTTACCTTAAGTTGGTTGTACTTTTATCTGTGGTCATGATATTGCATATGTTAATTAAATTACATATCTAGAATAGCAGATTACTTGTGAGTATGTTAGGATAAGTTTTTCTTTTATTGAAATTTCTTTCACCGATAAAGCTGCAGTCACTCAATTAATTTTTATGCACAGACCAAAGAGAACCAGTTTCTAACCCTGACGAATTTATTTTGGAATTTTTAAAAAATATTCATATTAGATATGGAGGTCACGTCTCAAATCTAAGCTTCATAAGACTATCCGGTTTTATATATTATATAACTAGCTGTCGGTTTTTTACTGCTACGAGGTACCGAAGCTAGCGAGTGTGCGAATACTGGACCTCTAATAATGGGTTTTAAATATTTTTTTTAAATCGTTCAGATTTTTTAAAATCTGTTTTAAAATTCAATGGTAAAAATTATACATCAAAACCACTGTGCAGCTGTGCGATATATAATATAAACGGGATGAGATATGCGGTTGATCCTTGAGCATTACTTACTGTTAACGCATTACTGCGTGAATTTGTGCACTACATAAACAAATATTTAAGATTTGAAACTATTGAACAAAATAGTCATTGATTGTGTTTTAGCGCATTTAATGTATTTGAGTTATTGTTTCTTTCTTTAAAAACTTTACTAATATAAAAATTAATTTCCTATATTACTATACGATTTAAATTACATATAACTTTACACCTTAAAACGCAATTTTAACCTAAATTTAAATTTTAGTCACAAGAATATTTTTAGTTACACTATACAATCGCATCATAAGTAAGTTTATATTTTAAAAAATAAGATTTTTATGTGTAAATGTAAAATCTGGTTTTAAATTATATATATATTACTAATAAAAATGGAAAAGAATAAAAGTAAACAGTAAACATAATATGCGCTTTAAAGATATTATTAATTTTGAGACATTTACTCCGCGAATAGTATTTATTTTGCAACTTTTCTTCTTTTTGTTAGAAAGTTTTTACATTTCTACTCGTCTTTCTTTCTTACAAAAATTGTAAAAGAATTCTAAAAAAATGACTTTGAATTACATTTAACTAACAACGCTTATACAAAGCTTAAAAAGCTTATACAAATCCACATTATTTGTATTACATTTAAAATCTCTTATAAAAAAAACATATTTTCTTACTTAATTTTTTTTTTATTTTTAGTTTGCTAATTTTTTAGAACTTGATTATTTTTTTATGTATTTTGGTAAGTGTTTTACAATTTGAATCGTTAAATTAATTGAGTTAGCAACTGACAAATTTGCTTTTATATAACCACTCATCTCATCTGTCAAACGCACGCCGCGTTATAAGTGAAATTAAATAAACAGTGAAATATGTTATAATCACAGTGCATTTTACTTACACCGTGTTAATTGAAGATGATACCAAATTAGGAATTATAGACAATATAAACAAAACTTTAAATTATGATTCTGCTAGTGTTTTGTTATATTATATGAATAATATATCACTAAAAAAATACTATTGACTTTCTAAGTTAAAATATTAGAAAACAAACAGCAGTGATTTGTCAATTAAAGTTAAATAAACATATTACAATGGTATGCTTATCACGGTAAAAAAAAAATAAAAAATCTGATTTTCGTTGTAAATATAAAATTACATTTCCCCATACTACCATATAGTATCGTTTACAATTAATTTTCAGAAGCAATGAGTGATCTAATAACATCTTCCGTTTCTGCTGTACCATTTAAAGAGCTAAGCTTTGACTGTTGAGAGATGATTTTATAGCCTCTTTGATGCTACAATATTTGTAGGTCAGTATCAGATTATTTTATATCATCGGTAAATGTAGCAATTTTTGTTGAGTTTGTTTGAGGTAGATCTATTGTGTATAATAATTACAAAATCGGTCCAAAAACGCTGCTTTGAAGCACACCTGATGATATGTTTTTTCTCTGAATTTAATATAAAATTTTATATTCTTTAGGTGAGTAGAATAAGGTTTTTAACTGTGTAGATTAGTCCAGGGTATCACAAAAATAATTACAATAATATAATTTGCAATAATTAACTTTATTCATTTAGGTTTATTGTATTTCTGTGATCGAAAGTAAGGTCAATATTGTTTTAGTATATTTTGAATGTTATTTATATGTTATATTGCTAATATTTTGATTATTATAAATCAATATTAATTTTAAAATCCTAATGAGTAAAATAAATAATGTAAAGTAAAGGTTACGCTATCAAAATCATACACTTGATTAATATTATCAATATAATGATCTCAAGAGAATTATAAAAATATTAATAAGAAATTAATTAAATTAAATTATAATTTTACTGTGACAATTTTTTAAGTAGCATTTTTAAATTATACATGCACATAATGAATAGTAGCAAGAAGCGTGTTTAAAATTAATTAAAACCTTTGTGAGTCTTTTCTTTCATATAAGATTAAACATAATTAACGGTTTAAGGTTTTAAGGCCTTCAATTGTTATATCAAAGGATAAAAAGCTCAAACACAAACACTTCGACAATTTTTTTTTAAGTTCAGTTTTATTCGTCTCCGAGATTGTTAAGGAAAGGATCATCGTACTAATCTCTTTCTTGAATTTCAACAAAACGCAGTACTACATTGTCGTTTTTAAGGCGATTAATAATAAATTAAAATATTAAGTTTCAAAGCTTTTGTTCAAGATTTTCAATCAAAAAAAAATTTAATATTCAATTTATTTAAAATGTTTTTTTATCTTATTTAATTAGATGTCGTCAAGTAATAAACAAGATATATATTTCATAATAATAATGGCTTTCTTATATAATATTATAATATAAAGAAGCCGTAAGCTAATGAAAAAGCCCATTTGATTATCTTTTAATTTTCTTCATTATATCTCACAGAACACAATTATTAAATAAATATAAAAGAGGCATCTAAAACAGATATATGATTTAAATATAATGCATATTTGTGGTTTTTTATAGTCGAATATTTTAAACATCTTATTCTGGTTTATGTATTAATTAAAAATGTATTATTATTTATCCTAATTAATTTATTATAAAATTACATCTAAATATATTGTGTAATTTATATGCGGTAATTTTCAATCATATTTAATCTACAATAGGAGTAAAAGCTTCAAAGAAAAAGTGTATTATTATATGAATATTTGTTTACGAATGTAAATATATACATAATTTGATCATTTAATTTATTGTTGTTAAATAAATAAAACATACAATAATAAAATATGAAAAACAATTTTTTAATTTAATACTATTTTCACTAATTATAAAATTAATTAAATTATATAGTACTATTAATTATTTTCATCGTTAATTATGTAATAGTAATAATATCAAGATAATTTTAAATTAAAAATCAAATATAGTATAAAACATTATTATTTCTCTTTGTGTGAGTATTTTAATAATTATATATCATATAATATTTACGCAATACCAATTTCATTCATAGTTTTAGAATTAACTTATATTAAAATTAAAAACTTGTCTACATTTACCCATATAAATAAATATATGCATATCTTTGATATGTTTTTACCATATGTTTTATTAAAATATACATTACATACATTTATATATGTATATATCTAAGTAATAATGTACATTTTTTGTGCATATTTATTTTTTACATATTAATAAAACAAACAGAAACTTTGCTTACTTTATCATGTATGTATATTTAGGTAAAATACATGAAAACAAGCATTAAATAAAGTGTGAATAACAAATGGTATAAGTAACTATAGAAAAGTTTACGAAAACTTACTAAGAACCTGTCATAAATTTTAGTGATTGATTCAAAAAGCCCTGAATTTTGTCAGCCAAGGATTACATAGGCAAAACTTTTTTTATTAAATAAAGTGAAATTGTGAGCACCTGTGAAGTTCTAAAATTTTTTATTAAAAGTTAAGCCTAAGTAAATATATAAATAGTTTGCTTATTTATCACGATAATATTTTTGAATTAAATAAAAACTTATTTACAATAGCTCTTAAATTTATTAATGAAATAAAGAAATAGATTTCTAATAAAAATAATTATTTTTTTATTTAATTTACACTGTCTTTTTTTATTAAACTTTGATATGTTTTATTAGAACAAAGTTTCTCATACATGAATAAGATTTAAAAAGTTAGGCTTTTGGACGTAAAAAATATTACAGTCGAGTAGAATAAGTTACAATTATATATTTAAATTCTTTAAAAAAGGTTGATTCAATAAAAACTTTACGTTTACTTTGCTTAAAATCAATAGATAAAAAATTCTTACTCAAAATATTCTAAGCTCAAATAAATACATTTAAAACGTTTCAAAAATTAATAATAAAACAAAACATCCATGAAATATCAACCGTTCTGATGATAGCACTATTCCAATTTATAATGTAAATTTAGCGTGGAATTTTTTCAATATTAAGCATTGATATTATCCTTTAGGTGCTGCAAAAATCATCGTTTAAATAAATTGTACATAAAGTGGGATACATGAACCCTTAGAGGGTACTTCAATTAATTATTACACGATCGAAAATTATTTAATAAACGAGAAATTGACATTCGTAATATTTTTAGGTGACCCTTTCTATTCAGATAAAGCAATATACTTATACAATATATGCTTTACAAAATATGTGTCATGTACCATATTTTTTAAATGCATTGCAATTAATTATTTCTATATATTTGTAAAACTGGCATTATGTTTCATTAAATTATTTAACTTCTTAGTAAATCAACATGTATGCTGTAGAATGGCAGAGAAAAACATACGTGACATATAAAATCGATATCACACATGTTCCATTTTTATGGTTTATTTACATAGATATATCATTTTCTTAGAAAAAGACCAATACGACACAAAAGTAATTCATTTTCAGGATCTTTAAAATAAAAAACTTTTACATAATTAATAATATATACGTCGGAACCATCCATAATCGTCGCGTTGTAATTCATCTTAATATATCATATTTTAAAAATAAATTCATTTGGATTTTACTTATTGCATTTGAAAAGTAGTGGCATTTTAGCGGACTGGCTAAAAGAAAATAACTATATTTTATACCAGCGTAAGTACCGCCTAAGCAATTATCAAAACTTAAAATTCGATTTTTGTTAAAGTAATGCAATCTTAATTTTCTCGATTAAATTTAAATCAGAACGTTGTTATAAAAAATACTTTAATAAATTTTAGTGAATCTATTACTTAAACCTTCAATTTATATTTTATTCGTACCGTATCGGAATGATCAGATAGCAAAGTTATACATTTTATTGTTGCTGAGAAACAAAGCTTTCAGTTGCACCATAAATTAACAGTGTCGAGTCAAGACGTTGATCTCTTCCTCTTTCCTCCGATCGTATATACTCCTCAACGTTGCTAAACAAATCTATCAGAACTTATGTTTGCAACATTTACTGTATATATTGCACTACCACTTACCACCAAGCATTCACCTTGGACCTTTAAAAGTACAACTTGATATTCAAGACGACTTTAAGTGTACTGAAATGCAAAAGCACGTATTTATATCACAATTTATTGCATGAATTGAACGACAATTTAGACAGATTATACTAAATAATTATAATAAAAAAATAAACGCGTGTGTCAATCACAAGTAACATATAATAATATAATCAAACGATTTTTTTATAAGAAATTCTCATTTTACCCTTGATTAAGTATGTGTCAGTCCTGCTCATTTTTTTATCATAAATTCATATAAAAAATTAATGTTTAAGTTCTGTGATTTTTTAAGCTAATGAGACAAATGATAAATCTGTGTGGTATATATATTTAATTAAAGTGGAGTAGCAGATCGTCGAATCCGAAATAATGTAGTTATGAAACTATAAAAGTAGCTGCTGCATTCTAAAATAAATATGTAAAATGTTGCGAACCCTTTTATATGTTTTTTGTTAACAGCTTTAAATGTAAGAAAAATGCTCAACAAAGATGCTATAATAAAACAGAAGTGTTTTATATATAGTGGTCATATTTAAACAAATATATTGTAATGTTTTCATGTTTCATGGTTCCTTCACACAAATAAATAAAAATAACTTTTTCTTGGGCAAAAAAATACAATGGCTTTGGAGGCAAAGTAATTTGTATCGAAGCGTAGTCATAGTCCATTAAATGGTAGGTTTTTAATTGGGTTGATAGTTTTTTATTATAAAAATCGTCTGTACTGTGGTTCTAAGCGTCTTGGAGGTGATTCTCAATGTATGTCTTGGAGATAAAGTCCTAAGAGCCAAACAGAGTTTTGAGCACTGAAGCATAGTAAAGTTGAGTATGTCTGGTATCATGTCCTTGCACCCACCACGTACGTTGGTAGGAATCATAAATTAATGGACGCGCGTCTCAATGGAAACAAGGACACGTGTGCTCGATATGGGTGTATGTATGTATCATGCCATTGAGTCGTTTTAGATTTCAGTTTATTGCAGTTTTCAAGTTTTTTTTTACTCAATTGAGTAGCTGATCAGCAATTGTTATAGTTCTAGCTACAGCGTGGTATTAATTGTTTTTGTCTTTATACAAGTGAGTTGTTCTAATATAGCGATTTCTCCCCAATGTTAATATATAAGGCGCCTTTGTTTAAATAATTTAAAAGTATGTTAAACTCCTTGAAATATATTTGTGAGTTCTTGTTTATTTGTTAAACAACTGGGGTGAAGTAAAATGTATTTATTCTTATTGTGTTACTGTAAAAGACAACATATATATCTATATTATTGTTTACTCATTTTATCGTTTATACTTGAAAAATAAAGCCACACACACAAGGACCTTATTTTCTCGTATTTTTACTTGTACATTAAAATATAACAACCATCCATTTTACTTTGTAGCTAATATAAATTAAAAACATTAATTTTTAATGGACATGTTTGAACATGAACGACGCTGTTTTCAAACATATTTTTATACTTAATCCTGTCTGTATGTCTGTGTGTACTTTCATAGATTTTGACCATAAATTTCTTACAGCTACAATATTAAGTGCGCCGTTTTATTATTTTTGAGTTATGACGGTCTTATTTTAAACCGACGGTTTGTATACATAAAATTAGACTGCCAAATTTGACATGAAATGCAGGCGTGTCATATTAAAAGTTATATTTAACCATGATAAAAAAAATAATGTTTGGTCATTAGATCAGTAATTGTATTATCATGTTTGATTGACTGTTTGAAATGTACATTGCTCTTGATTGTTTTATATTATATTTTTATTTATTGAGAAGTAACATTTATTTTTAAACACAAACATAGGCTAACATTAAAAAGACAAATTCGTAACAAAATATTCATATGTATAAATAATGCACAGTTTTGTTCAAAGATATGCAAATAATGTGTCTGATATTGCTCTTACGTTTTGTACAAGTGTAATCAAAAATAAGAATGAAACTCTTTGGAGCTTGTCAATATTCAACCATATATGTTAAATATAATATAATATATTTCTCCAGCGGATGTTTTGGTATTTGGTATCCGGATAGTTCATGAAACCGATAGCTTTCGTCCAATATTATAGTTGTATCAATACTATTGTGAAGATGCAATTTCATATTGGGTTGAATAATATTAGAAACGTGAATATGATTTAAATAATATTTAGAAAACTCAAAAGATTTTTTTTATTATAAAATAAACACGAGATGAGAAGCATATTAAATTTTTCATTTATTTCCTTCTGTGCTACCTTTCGTCTTTGACTTTGTGCGTAATCAGTAATTCATTTTACCACTCACTCCGAGTGACCTTTTCGGAGTTTAATGAGGTTCAACTCATATTAAAATGATAATCGTAAATGAATTATTCGTTCAGTGTTTGTTAAAGTATATTTGCACGTGCATGTGTGTATTCTTGTGTGATTATAAGAAGAACTTTTAATTCAATATCCCGCACCCTTTGCGAATTAGCAGAGATCGAAGTTTGTACTAAAACTTTTAACTTGGAAGCAGTAATATGTTAAAAGTATTAACCCAAGTGTTCATCATGGTTCGCTGAACTCTCTGCAAGGTCATAGTGTAAGTATCGTATAGCAAATACAATACAGCTTCTAGTAAAACGTCTTCAGAGAAAATTTATCCCAAGCACTTTGTACGTGGATTTTTTAAGGGCATTGCGCTTGTTTGTGGTGAGACTTAAATTACGAATTTACATATCAGATACGATGTGAATTTTTATTTTTTAATAGTAAAAATAATGTGATCTTGGATTAATAAACAAGGACGTGTACGAATGATATTGAACTATCAAAAGTGTTATAACTGTATAATCAATTTTTTTGATAAAAATATATATCATAAATATATAGATTTAAACCCCAAATTTGATTTTTTATTAAGTCTAGTTTTAGGAAATAAAATATTTTAATATATAATCATAAATAATTTTAACAAATAATAATACTTAATATGTATTAAACCTTTATAAAACAAAGCTTGTCAAAAAAATGTGATTATTTACGAGAGAAAGAGTGATATTCTTATATTAAAATCGTCTTTTATAATCTATTTTTTTATGATCTTTGCATTATTATTAGTTATTTATATAATTTTAACGACTAAATGTCATTGCTTAAAATATTTATAAGTTAATTTTATTTTTTATTGTTCAATAAAATCGTTGAAAACAAAACATAACACGTGAATAAAACTATCGTATTTGAGTAATACATACATTACGTTACTATTTATGAGCGAGATGTTTTTTTCCGAACAGTGGTGGAGGAGTTGGCGGATGGATGATGTCAGTGGAAGATCCTGATTAGTGTGACAGCGACAGAATAGCAAAACTTGATCTCTCTCTGCTGCAGTGCTCGCATAGTGGAATCTCTCTCAGAATGTGAGCGTCCATGAATATGCTAGTGTATTCGAGTGTCTGCCGGTGTCTTTCCTCTCTTCATTGGAGACCGGTCCAAAATATTCAGGGCTGAAATGCTTGCTGACATATGACAATCATGCAGTGATCATCCAGCCAATCGTTGCGTTCGCCTCTTAGAACAAGGAAATATGTGTAATTTGAAGCTTACAGTGCTTTTTGTCTCTCGGTGATATACTGTTTCCCGTGACCGTTGCACAACAAATAAATATTCCGAAGAATCCTTTCTTTTTCTAGTCGTAACGAGAGTCTTTGTGTGGTCCTTTGTATTGTCATGTTTCACTCAATTATTTATGAATGATCATGTTTGATCCTGTCAATTAACGCGAGTTTCAATAATGAGATCCCTACAAATTTGTTATGCAACAGTTGGGAAATCTTTCAAATGGGTGCGTCCGTAGTCTTTAAGCATATTTGAAGCAGGTTCTCTCTTGATTACGGAAATCATGCTAGAGCAGAAGATGCGAAGAGAGAAGCGGCGATTTCAATGACCTTAAGTTTGGTCGACCTTCTCTTGAATAAATACCAGGCCAGAGAGCTCTCGAAGTTTAAGTGTATTAAAGAGCATGTGTTTTTTAGTTGCCTGAGTTTCTGTATTTTTATTCATAGCCCCTTCCATATAAAATTTTGTTTTCTGCTTCTCTTTAGTGGAACGACCAATTTCAAATTGCCGTTTTAATGGTAAGCTCAAATATTTTCAAGGTGACATATTTTAATCCTTTCTTATTTACATCAAAAACTTTGTGACTTAAGCTGTTAAAATGCTTCTCGCGGTGAAGTCCCATTTTAGCGAAAAACCCGAACTTCATGATTTAATTTCTTCAATTGTGAATATAAAATAAACCAGGTGCGAGATTTAACTTTTTCTCAGGCTCATTAAATTTAAAATCGATATGACTTTGTTTAATAATAAACAAGAAGGTGTTTTAAACGTATTATATTTTCTAAAATAAATTAAAATTATATTCGAGAGCTACTTGTTAAATATTAATTTATATTATATGTATTTCTATAGTGTGAATGCATAATCTGGATGAGATTTTGAGTGAATCTTCACATTTATTTAGGAGCTGTACGAACATTTATTTCTACTACTCAAATTACCATACAGTATATAAACTTTGTCAAATATTAGCATTACAAACATAAATATAATTTTCTGTTTAACTTTTACGTACGTGGATTACATAGCAATGTAACAAATAAACAATGAAATAGTTAGTCGTTTCATATGATATAATATTCTGTTACGCTATGCAATCAAATAATTTTGGAACTAACGAGACATTTCTATATATTATCACTCTTATATCGTCTTCAAAGTGATTGTGAATCACATAATTGGACATGATTTATAGTTTATATATTGTCTTGCAGAGAGCTTAAAAGCTTGTCAATCAGCATATAAGATAAAAGTGGAAAGTGTAGTATTCCATTTACCTTTAACACAAAAATATACAATATATAAAATAAATCTTGCTATTTTAACTCATGTGAACGCTGAAGCGAGAGAGATAAAATGTCGGTTCATTTTAAGGGTAATTCATAAAAAAATCTCGTTGCGTGAAATAGCCTATCTCGTGAAAAGTAAAGGCTTCACAACAAATTAGGCTTTTCAAACGCTGAAAATAGCTACAATATCACAAAATCTAATTATTTCAGAAATTTCATTTAAAAAAGAATATTAGAGACAGACTTGGTAAATTCTTAATAATTATGCTACGGCACGTACATGATTTGGGTATTTTATCACTAATGATCTTTTTAGTATTAAAAAGCTCACAGTTCTTGTAAAGATATCTTTAAAAATTATATTTATTAAGAGTTTATTAGCTTTGTAATGGATTATATAATACAAATATCGTTCTTTCAAAGAATAAACATACATTAATATTTTACGTGTATAAGCATACTTTTCTGTGTACTAAAATATATTGACAAAACACGCGTACATAGTGATGACACATAGCTAAAGAGAATTTATGCGGGCAGTTTGTATAAATCATTTTTGGATATACAAGCTGTCGGTTTGATATCAAACGTATGGCCGTCGAAATTCCGCAATTTCATTATCAAAACAATAAAAATATGCATATTTTCGACGATCAAATATTCCTTTAATTTCTTAAATACTCCATTTAATAATAATAATAATAACGTTTGATATGATATAAATGTATTTAATTTTAAATAAATTCATTGCTCATAAATAATTTAAAACATCGAACAAATCTTTACTTAAAGATCCGTTAAAGAATCGCAAGCGGTTATGTATCGATTATAAATATTTTATGACCTTATGTGTATACTTAAAATGCCAAAAGTTTGTATAGCGATAGGGAGCTTTTAACCGCAGCTTTTCGATAAGGTTTTTTTGTGTTAATATTTAATGCGAAACTCTATACTTCTGAAGTCCTGAACTAACAGTAACTGTGATTTAAATAACTTTGTGTAACGGTAAAGTTCGTATACAAAGCAAACATATGTTTAAGGAGATAAGAAAATGTGTTGAAAAAGATTAGTACTCGTGTAACTACAACTGTATAATTATAATAAATATTCTTTGTCATTGCCCTCACAAAGAACCTCATTAGACCCGTATCCTGTTTAAATAAGACTAACGAATCAATACACGCCAACACACTTCGTTAAGTTTAAATTAAACTTACTTAAATTTAATTTTAATTAAAAGAGTTTTACATCTAATTTATATGTATATATAAATTGCATATAAGATCAAATTATCACTATAATTAAAATACTCGTATTTATAAATATTTTGTATCTGCATAGCTTCAAGAAATCGTACAATAAACATCGTGATAATATCCATATTAAACATCTCACAGGCAATCTATTATTATCAAAAAATTCCTCACATAATCTATATTCATAACATAAACAAGTCAATAATATACTATGTTACATTTTAATTGAATTTAATTTTTAAATATTAAAATACATAAAACACTTAGTTTATGTGTCAATTTACTTAAAAAATTATAAATATCTAAATATTCACATATATTTTAAATGATTAATGCTGAATTATATTATATAGTACATCCTAATTCAACTTTTTGCTTAGTTTTCGGTTCTAGCTTATGATTATAATTTTTTGAACATATGTAAAAATAAGTGGCATTTTTTTATAAATATGATTTTAATACAAAGAATAACACATTTTTTTAATATATTTGATAATCATAATTATAGACTTTAATCAAAAACAAAGCTAACCATAAATTACAAATATACAATATATTATAAAAAAATAAATTTCAGGATCATTGATGATTTACGACACATATGAATCCTGAGAATAATAAAAAAGATGAAAATTTTAGCAATAAAAATCAATTTGCTCTTTAAGTAAATTTTAATAAATTTGTTCTTGTCAAGATCACCAGATGCTTATGGGTTACAAATAACCCTTTACTGCTCTAAAACGCAATTTAACTAATGGCAAAGTATTTTTATTATTAAAATAATATAAAAAATATTATGGTTTGTCAATCTTAATATATTATATTATCCATTGTTTATATAAAGATTCAGTACAATAAATACTTTTTTATATTTTAAACATTTAAAAAAAATCTTTGAACCCATTTTAAATGCTGAATAAACCTGCACTTGTCAGGTGCAGGATCATAAAATGCTTACAGGTAATAAATAACTATTTAATGCTGTAGAACACAAATATAACAATGATTAAGCAGGTAAAAATAATTGTTACAAAAATATTTAAGAATCTGGAAAAAATGATACTGTTATGCAGCATTTTTAGGCAATTTTGAACACAGGCTTTAGCTAAGGTTTGGCATAAACATTCATTAAATGAAATAAAAATAATTCTGCGTCATTACTTCTTCATGGCACTGAAATCATACATCAATTTGTGAGCAACACTCTATTTCCTAAATATTTAAAAGTAAAAGTAAAAGTAAAATAATCAGCTTTTTTTTCTAAAATGTGTTTCTAGTAGTCACGTAAATATATCTGTAATCGATTATTTAGACGTCTTTTATACTGATATATTTTAATGTGTATGTATAAAAATAAAAAGTGTTGAAAATAAGTTGAAGGACATTTAGCGCTATATAAAATACAAGAACAAGAGATGAAAGTTAATTTCAAGTACTTTGATCCAGTAACAGATTAACTAATATATTTTCCAAAGCGCAAACTTATTTTTAACTCTTATTACTCTGCCAGCTAAATTTTAAAAGATGACTTTTTAAGCATGGTGAATACATTTATAAAAGCAATGTCTTTTTAATAAATTCATAATAACATAACCACTATAATAAAAATTATTTTGAACCCATTAATTTAAAATTTACTTTAGTATTAAATCAAAAGAGAAATGTTTAATTTACCACGTAGTATAATTTTCACAAAAGTCATTATACAGTAAAAAATAAATTTAAAGATTTAATTAAGATTTTTCTTATAAGTTTATATTCATTCTATGCTGAAAATATATTTACCTTCAAGATTAAATATTTAATTTAATCTTTTACTTTTTGATTAATTACGTGAATTTTATAAAAATAAATTCGTCACTTAAAAAATCTATCATTTTTTTATTGAGCGTGGGATAAATCCGATTTACGCATTTAACTCGAATTTATCCGCACCTAGCACATTAAAGGTTAACTAAAACAAATAGATTTAAATTAGCACGCAATTCGAAAATTTGAGATAAATTACCAATTAAGTGCTGTCTTTGTTATATATAAGATAGCTAGATTTAATTAGATAAGCAAGATTTTTGTCTTGAATTTTTTTTTTTTTATAAAGCATGGAAGTGTATTTGGGTTGATAATATACTTTTATTTTTTTATTTTAAGTTTAAAAAATAAATATATTGCTTGATTTGTTGGTACTGCATAATAGTTTTTATTTAAAAGTGTATTTTTACTAATTTATATATTGCACTTAATAATAGCTATTTGAATTATAAAAAATATAAAGATCTATTAGGCTGCGTAAAAAAAGGCCGCGGGTGCAAAAAATGTGATGCATTTTATTTAAGGCAAATAGCTCTCAAAATTTAATCTAATTAAATAAACAACATAAATAATAATACTTTAAATTATTTAATAGAAATATCTAAGAGCAATATAATTTAATTATAATCTAGAATATGAGGGTGGAAGGTTAGTTATAAGTCCAATTTACATGCTTGCTCGGAAGCCGGATACTTCTCGTTACGCTACTGATACCATACACAAATATTGATATTTCATAACTGGAAAAAATAACAGAAAGATTTAAGCCAAATATGGACTAACATTAACTAGATAATAAATATAATATTTATTAAAGTTTTTTGAAGGCAACTTAAAGTGGCTCTCGTCCATTTTTAGTCAATTAATTTATTAAGAGGAGTATAACGAACTTACTCTGAATTACGCTTCTATGAACATACTATTAGCTTTCTGGAAAAATTATTACGTTTTTATTTTTTAAATTAAATTTTCATTTCATCTTTTTTATGTTAACATTATTCGAATTAATAACAATAAATTTAGATTTATTACTATATTTTCAAATTTAATTAAATATGAAATGTAAGAAAGTAACGTAGTTTTAAACGATTTTTAAAATGATGCGTTTATGTCAGGAATCGTGCAAATTTTCTTTCCAAAGAGCCTTAAAACTTAAGAGGGTAGTGTACGTCTTTTTTCAATCGATAACGACAAACTTCATTACAAGATTTGGATGTTCAAAGAACAATTTAACATAAACGATCTATTTCTTGATCGCATTAAAAAGTTAGACAAAGAGGACATTTATTGCAATGGAGCTAATTGATCAGCCCTTCATGCATATTTAAAAAGTGTCATGGACCTATTCAACCGATTTGCATATGTATCTGGTAATCATTTTTTATAATAGTAATAATAAACACAAATATAATATACACTAGTACAGATTAAAAAATTTTGGACTCAAATGAACAAAGCAGGTAGAAAAACGCAATACATATACCCTTTTATTCTCTTCTAATTTTTTTTTTAAATAATTAAAAAACATTTTATGTCATTTAAAAATTCTTTCTCTTCTAATATTATTACATATTTAATGAATATTGATTTATTTTAAAAATATGTACACTAAAAAAACAATAATTTTTAATGAATACTATATTTTACGTATGATATATTTAGTAATAAATTATTAATTTTAAACATTAAAAATAAATCTGATTAAAAATTAATGAAAGAGCAGGTTTAACAACATAAGATAAAAAAAATGTGCAGAACACCCCATATTGCACAATTACCACAAACTTTTAAAAGACACTAATAATCACCCACTACCACAGCTATAAAAACTTAACCCATTGTATAAATCAAGACATACGCCGTATGTACTGAGTGCCATAATGGACCACTGAAGACGCCTTCTATCTAATAGGCGCTTACTTTTATAGGTGTGTTTTATAAATAATGCGATTCATTCTCAATCGCTTGCATTAATCGCCATAAATTCTATAAAGCTTCTTCGGACTATCGATATAAAATATCTCACGACAACCACGCACACGAAATACAATTTGAAGAACCACTTGACTATTATTAGACGAACGATTGTCACTCGACACACCAGCTTTTCTGTTTATCTAGCTGCAAAATCACACCACTCGGCACTTAAATTCAAAGGTACCAAGAACTGTGAAATTTGCCCTCCGCATTAGATAATCGAAAAAGACCAGTTCTCTTGCACGACAATGCGCGACTCTAAATTGCACGATTTCTTCTTCAAAAGTTGGGCTATTAAATATTGCTATATAAACTACACTTGACAGACTGTTACTTGTTGTCAAAAGTGCATTTTATTATTTTATCAACCTTTTTGATAAAATAATAAAATGCACAAAAGTGCATTTTATTATTGTATTAAAACACACCGGAATAAATAAACTATTTCATTGGTAGAAGTGTATCGATTAAAATGTTATTTATGATATAAGCTTATAATTATGAATATATTTTTTATGTAATAAACAGAATTTTATTTTGGTCCAATCATTTCAAATGTTAAAAATTAGCTTAACACACAACGGGTTAATTATTTTTTTTATAAATGATTAATAAAACATATTTAGTTAAATTTTTAAGGCTCAGTACGTATGAAAAATTCATATAATTAACCAAATAACTCAATACTAGTCACCCTTATGTACTAATAATAAGACCTCGCGTGAATCAACGACGACGATAGGCGACACGTATGAGCGTTTATCGATAACCACAAGCTCAAAAAGCCAAAAATTCTATTATTTTAATAATTACCAATATTGTTGTTAATAAATAGAGTTATATGCTAACAATATAATTCCAGCGCATTTATCGACGACTTACGGTTAGGGTGGTTTATTGTTGAATATTACATATATGAGGGCAAAGCGCAAGATTGCCAAAGCGAAACGCAATATTGAGTGCTTTTCTTAATCTCTGGAATACTTAGATGCTAATAGCGACCTTGATTTAGTAGCTTAGCGTATTTAATTTTCTTATTAGATATTTTTTTCAAACAGCTGTTATAAATATTACAGTGTTTTAATATTTAATACGTTTTAAAGCATCTTAAATCTGTTGGGTTTATATAAATTCAGTCACCTTAAATATAGTAATGTATTTAATAAATAAATTATTTTTTATTAAATGCAATACAATAGTTAACGGAAGCCATTATTCAATTGATCAATTTCTCTCTTAATCGTATTGTATATTTATAACATGTTCTATTGAAGGCGAGTTGATAGTATAATATAGTACAATATTACACAGAATGAATATCTAAATTTCTAATCAAACGAAGCTCAATTAATCTTCTTGAAACGTGTGTTCGTGACCTTACAAATGTCATTACATTTTTAACTTAATATTCAGAAGAAACCTTTTTTGAACGAAATGTGAATAAAATTGATAGTCTCGACGTAGAAAAATAGTAGATAAGAATAAAATATTGAACCGAAACATACATCAAAAAAAATATATATCAAATCCACGTTTATATAATACAATAAAAATGGATTACATAATAAATATTATATGTATGGAATATAACTATATTCTTATTTTAATTATGTTGAAATATTAAAACCTAATAACTTAAGTTTAAAGCACATATTATTTTTATATAAAAACATACGATAGTGTTGTACAGATTTAAATGTATTAATTATTCGTGCGTATTATGAGATATTTATATCACATGTGGGATTAGGTATTACAATTCTGAGATAACAGTTTATTTGCAAGAATAGTGAATAGTACTTGTATTATTATGTAATATCTAATATTCAAATACGGTAATGTAAATACAATTAATGTGTGGATTGTACAATATAATTCGTATCCTGGAACGGATTAAAATAATATCCTCAATAATGCTTACAATATTCAAGATCAATAGACATAACTTTAAATTAGAAGTATCAATAGTGACATACAATTATTTATTAACGTCAAATAGCTTTTATTGAAGTATTGTTTTACATCAATATTTAAGTACTTTACTTACAAAATATAATTAAATATATTATGATTTATATATAAATCCATTTAACAAAGATTTTATTTACTGCTTGTTTCCTATAAATCTGTATATAACCTTTAAGCTTTTTTCCAGGAAAAGGATTTCCCTATACTATGGAAATTAAATAAAAATATTTACATTTATTTTAAAGAATACAAAAGGACAAACAAAGTAAATATTTTTCTCACAAAACCGGTCTTACGATTTTTATATGAAACTCGCTTTTATTACAGCTAGAAAATGTTTTGCAAAATATATTTTCTTAATAACCACTGAGTATTATTTTCAAGATGAGAAACAAAACGTTGTGAATCTAGTCATGAATTATTTATATATTATTAAATATGCATAAAAATTATTATCATTTTGATAACATGATGCTGCTTAAAATAAATACAATTGTAATAATATTTACTATATTTTTAAAACAAAGATTAATTAACGTTATCTGTAAAACAAATTAATATAATCAAATGTGACGAAAAATATTTTTTTTATTGCCAATTTTATAAGCTGTTAATTTTCTTAAATATAAATAAAATATGTTGCATTATTAATATTTAAGGCTTTTTTAATAAATGGTTCTGGACTTTTACCAACGATAAAATATCTAAAATAGATATTTTTTATTAGTACTGTAGACTCCTAACACATATAATTCCAAAAAATATTTTTTTAAGAACGTAACGGCATAGTGTTATTTTGTAAATTTAATTTAAGATTATTAGTACAATTCAATATTAGGGCGCTATAATTTATTTAATGTCACGCGTATGAAATACGATTTTTTATGTAATATAAATACAAATCATCTCACACTACACGTTCGGTTTATTCAAAGAAACCCCAATATAAACGCATCAGCGTATTTTTTTTGTAAAAATACTACTAATAAAAAAATGTACTTGTACTTTATCACATGCTTTACAAATTTTATAATTTTTTTTATATATATATATACACACAATCAAAATATTTTAATTAATAAAAATAATACTCACTTTATTAGTGCTCTGGATAAGCGATGTTAATGCACAAAAATGTAGGCAGTTACTCACTGCATTTACGAAAAATATTTGATTGAAACATTACAAGTTTCCGTAGTTTGTTTGACGCGAACGTTGGAGATGTTTCCCGTACGAAGAGTAGTCTATGACTGAGCGAGCTTTACCGCTGGCGGAAAAACTCCCCCGAGTTTCCGTCGCACCCTAAAAGCTCTAACAATATGAAAATTTCGCAAAAGCACCTCGATAATTTTTTTAATTGAGCGCTCATTTATTCACTGACGTGGCCTCTTTATCGATCTTATATTAACAGCAATTAAAATAATCGGCACTAAAAAGATTGTATAAGTAAATTTAATAAGTTAGCATATTATTTAGCTTGTATTTATTTTGGTATGACTAGAGATTGCAATAAAACCGGAATTTATAATATCGGTATCACAGAGAGACAAAACAGTCAATACCGGTATTATCGACATCATTATTATTATTTTAATTAATTGGTAAAATAATAACTAAAATCCAGCATGAGTAATTATGTTTTGTATTTTTTTTGTATAATTAAAAATTTTATTTTTATTTTAATATAATTATACCTGATTTCCATAATGTGTGTATTGTCTTTAAATGTTATTTAGTCAGCAATTTGATTAATGTTTATTTATTTAAAGTCTAACCAAATGCCTTATTGCTAAGTTATCGCTGTGATATCTTGTTCAATGTTGATTCATGCTTGCAAGTATTGCGTAAAAACCCAATAATTTAAGAGTCAGAACATTAAATTTAAATATATTAAATAAGAAGCTTTTCAACAATCTTCCTTACATTCAGGTACCTCTAAAAGTACTTTATACGCTGATCCTCTATTGTGTTGTCTACGAGTACTAATAAAATCATTAGGACATAAGTCTTCAAAAACATTTTTTCCCCATTTATTTATACACTTTCATTAATTTATTACAATATCAGAGAGAAAGTTTTTAAAAATCTTTTTTTTTCAGAACCATAAGAATTGTAAAACGTCATTTTTGATCGACCCCTTCTGGAAGTCTCCTAAATTTGTATATCAGGAGCCAAAGCAAACCACAAATGTTTTGGTAGTTCTTAACCATGGAGATATCGTTCAACAAATATTTTAATCGATAATACCGGTATTTTAATTTGTAATACCGGTAGAATCGACGGTCGATTTTTGTTTGAATACTGGTATTTCTGGTATCGGTACTACCGGTATTGCAATCTCTAAGTATGACACGATTTTTTTTGTTGTATACAAAACAAGTATTTCTGGAAATTAAATTTGATACAATTTTAGATCATTTTATTTTAAAAATGTCTTTTTAATTTATCCAAAACAGTGATTTTTATATACACAAAGCACGACTAATCGCTATTTTTTTCCTTTGCCTCATTGTTCTTGATATTTCTTAACCGTATTTTTAAATTGATTCGTGATCAATATATTTGCGATGGTTTAACCGACCGCGGCTGTTACTGGCGACAGCCCAAGTAGGAGGTTGTGCCTGTCATTAATTCGCGCATTGTACTAAAGCGAATGCTTATAGGCCGAAACTCCCAAGCAATGTTATGGCTAACCTAAGATAATAGACCCAGGTGCTTTTCAATATGCTGCAGATATGCAATTTACTGGCAATCTCAGCGCTAGCATCATTCCTTGCACTAATGAAATATCCCGAATAAACAAACTCATCAACCCTGTATGTAGACATTGTCTGGAATTATTCAATCAACTGCCATTTCAAACACTCACTTTTGCGCAACGTTTCGTCGTTTCAGGTTAACTTAAAAAAAATCAATGGTTCCAATAGAGTAAATAAATATATTTTATATTATATTATTACCAGCAAATAATTATTGCTTCTAAATTATAACTTATAGT
Organism: Plectrocnemia conspersa; assembly: GCF_051122295.1. Classification (NCBI taxonomy): domain Eukaryota; kingdom Metazoa; phylum Arthropoda; class Insecta; order Trichoptera; family Polycentropodidae; genus Plectrocnemia; species Plectrocnemia conspersa. The sequence continues at coordinate 6,288,463 of NW_028277176.1, read as the reverse complement.
TTATATTTATAGTGCATGATTTATTTTTAGAATTAAGCGCTTACAAAAATTATAGTATTGTAAAGTTTTTTAACAAATTGCATAAGTCTTGTCACTTTTGTATATAAAATATTGAAAAAATTGTGAATAAGTACGTTAAATATTTTATTTATACTAAATTTTTCGCATTTCGATCTCTCTTATATTTTGTATGTTTACTTTCTCAATATTTCTCGTGTATGGTTTAGATTTCTTATTCTCAGTTTAATAACGGTTCGGATCGAGAGTGCTAACGTAGCGCGGGTTCATATACCTTGGTGCAAGATTCACACGAGAATTTTATTTTTTAGTTTGACAGCTTATTTTATAGATCTGTGGTGTTCAAAAAATCAAATATATAGATATAGTCAAATATATATAAATATATAATAATCCCACTTACGATATAAATTAAAAGGCTAGAGTCCATATCCATATAGGATTCGAAACCAGATCTTTCAAGTATTAGCTATCAACTAATACCACTGGTATGCAAAGATGAGTGAGGCTAACTTAAAGCAATAATACAGACCTTCTACTATGCAGCTTATGGAACACATTTTTGCTTTGAAGCTCTTGCATTTTTCTCCTACAATTGTAAATTTAAAAATAAAAACGACTGCCTATATATTTGTATATGTAAGTCTGACATTATATAATATATAATTAAGTCATATTTGGAAAATAAATATGAGAAATTATTTTGGACTGCCTCTTGTATCAAATATGCTATATTTTTTTTATGTTGTTTCGAAACAATTTAAAGTATATTATAAGTAGCATAAACCATTTAAAGTATGCTATAAGTCAAATGAAACTTTGGAGTTTTTAAAGAGAGAAAAAAACATCAATGGAAAAAAAGGAAGACATTAGACCGGAAAAGAGAATCGTAAAACATATGTATGTATTATTTTATTTTTAGTAACTTTTGGAAATAATATGATGAAATAATTTAATGTAATACATGTGCCTTTTGTAAATATTGTAAAATGTTTTTGAGAATTTCCATTGCTTTTAACTGCAACATTAAAAACTATGGTTTGTACTATTTATTTTTCAAATTAAATGTAAAAAAAAATTTCAATATATATTTAATAAAGTAAATAGCAAATAGCATTTCTGAATAAAATTATAGTGAAAAATAAAATTTTATAATAAAGTCATTCTAATAAAAAATACATGCTTAATGCTTTAATTTAAAAAAATGTAGCTGTGTCTTATAATGTATTTTCTGAAAAATAAATATAATAAGAAAATTAGATTCTGTTGAACACAAACAATTAAAATATTAACCAACGAACACTGTTGATCAACAAATTTGCATTTATATCGAGTCCAGCGCATGACTTGGGGATTTAAATTTCACCATTAACATTACACAGATCTTACGATAGCATTTTCCAATAATAAACTAATTTGACCGGTGGATTAGTCTTTTAGACGCGAAAATTAGTAAATATTATGAACTGGCTGAAAAGATGCTCAAAAACATTCAATCGAATTATTTTGCGCGATCAAAGGTTGGATTTTAAAAAAAGATAAACATTATATAAAAAAACATCACTTCTGGGCTATCTATATACGAAACACGTGTCTGATTCTAATAAATAAAACTATGAAAGTATGCGAACTTTGCATTCCATTTGCATATCAGATTCACAACTATTTGAAAAATTAAGCTATACAACAGTACGTTACGCGATGCATACAAGTGCATACAATATAATATATATTTGCCTAGACGTATATTAAACGGTTATGTGAATACGCACATATATGAAATGTCTGGCCCATTTCTAGTTTATCGAACTAAGGGATAGATAACATTTTTAGAATTTATAAATCATGTTTTGCTTTCAAAATATTTTAACATATATGTGGTTCTCACAGAATATAAATAATTTGGCAAGACTTGTATCTAAATATAATTTTCTACATGTCAATTACTAAAACTATATTGTCGTTTCGATTAAATCAGTTCCTAATATGCATTGCATGTGCAAAACAATATTTAACTATTCTGAATAGTTACTGACATATAAATATATTGTTGCAGTCTCGTTCGATTCGGTGCAGCTCCGTTTTCGTTTAATCCAATACAAAAGTACTAGTTCAGTGGTCAAGTTTTGACAAAGTTTACTCACGAAAGTGTTTGACAGAAGTATTCTAGCTCAGTTCTGGTCCGCAAATATTTGTCGCCGATTTTAAAATTGACAAAATTCTAAAATCTATATAGCTAAAAGTTAAGTATTTACATTATGTTTGTGTTCTTAAAATATATAGTGACGTACAACACAATTTCGAGCATTCAATTTCACCAATCGTTTGTTGGGCTATAAAGTCATTTCAAGTTGCAGAAGCGTTAGAGGTGTGGCTTAAATCCATAACTTGTTATTTTAATTGTATAGCAGTCTTGACAAGGGTTGCCACCTCAGACTTGTGTTTCAGCCGGAGACGATGACCAAAAAATATGTTTCATTTTTATATATTTTATTAATTAAAAATCACATTACAAAAAATCCTAATCAAAATAAAATACAATTCAAATAATCATACAGTAGTTACTATTCACATTACATATGTACAAATTAGGTATTTACCTTAATTTATATATTTTTATGTATAAACAATAAGATAAACATGCAATATATATCAATTAACATATAAATTATGTATTTATTTAGACTAAATAAACTATGCAATTTTTAATAAATGAGTTTCAAACATCTAAAATCAAAAATATTTAGCATAAATTACGGTATTAAGTTAAAAACATCGGCAGGTCAAGTTTGTCATACCGACAAGTCACAAAAGTATCTAACAATGAAGAGATAAGTCGATTGCGAGAACCTTTTTTGTATATACACTTATTCAGGCAATCAATAAATACAAGTGCTTGTTACTCAAAATTCATTACAATATCGTTCCAAACCTATCTTGAACGACATGTAATGTTTGTGTCAACTTTTATATTTAGCCGTTGCACCGAAATGGAGCAAAAAATTATTATTTTAATGAATATGCCGTGGATTAATAGTATCTAATGTGTTTTGCAGATTCTAGTTAATTTATTTTGGGTCGATAATTGTATTGACAAAAATTTTGTTTATTTTTTTTATTGACTTTTCTTTTTATTTTTCATTCACATACATACGGTTATACGGAAAAACAATGATCACTTCCTGTGACACATATAATCAGCACTTACATTTTAAATACGCACTTTGTACTTAAAGGTATCGGAGTTTCACTAAATATTATCTTTTACTAAAATAATCTAATGTTGCAGAAGCTACCGCTTCTCTCTTCGCATGTCTTAGTTTAACTTAGGACGTACCCACGGAAAGAAAACTAGTACATGTTTGATTAACGTATACAAACTGTACGTGACGATCACATATGTTGCACAAAAATCAAATAAAAACAAACAAGTTTGTTTAAAAACAAAGCTTTCTCTTGAAATAGACACAGTGAAGAGGATAAATAATATTCGTAATTGAGTCGTGAACTCAAGACTATTCATAAAAAGCTCGAGTATAGACTCGCAATAACAATAAATTCTTATATACAAGACGATCTGCAAAATATTTATCTTATTTGCAGCTTTAAGAATATTAAAAAAAAAACATTGTTCTTGCTTATGTATCTTTGAGGAGTCTAGGTAAATTTATTATTGGCCGTAATTCACAGCCAGCAATTTACCGCTAGCATATTTTATTATCTAGAAGCAATAAGATTTGTTTCGTTAAATAATAAAAAGTTATTTTATATTATGGTATCTACCTTAAGCTATGATAAGCATTTTTTTATTCTATGAACTACAGGGAAATAGCATGAATAGTATGGAAATATGTAATTTAATAGTTACGTATATTACAAAAATAGTGAAAAAAACATTGTTTCATAAATAAGTAGGTATTTAATCAAAATTTTGTGTTAAGAAATAATTTAAAAATAAATATGTTTTTCCATAGCACACACCGCCTTTTGCAAACATACCTTTAAATAGAACCACCTACTGGTGTCCATTGTGAATCTTAAACTCAAGCCCCAAATTTCCGATCTGTGGTAATAACAGGCCATAGCTTCCTAATATATCGGTTATGTATTTCTAGTAAATGTATACCTAGAATATAAATTATATTTTGAGCTGCACTAAATTCTAAAAAAAACTTATTTTCAATAAATTTATATAAATACTATGTATTGCCTGGCGATAATATATGCTAGCGATCATTTGCATTTTAATTGACACAGCGGTAAACTGATATCAATTAATTGCTGGGGGTAAATTACTGTCAGTAAATTGTAAGCGATAATTTCCCGGACTATTCTTACTATACTTTGCTATGTATTGTTTCTTACTATTTTAACTTTAAATTGTAGCTGTTTTAACAAAAATAATTGGCTCTGCTATTTTACTACAATGAGATCCAACGGTTTTTGTGCAATTGCTGAAAAATACTACTGAATACCAATATTAAACACTGTTGTTTGTTTATCAAGCTAACGAAAAAATTCTTGGTCAATCAGAGAGACTATTTTATATATGATATCTTTATTGGCATCAAGCTGTGTATATTTATATTTGATATAATATTATATTAAATAACAAAATAAATACATTTATTATGTAATGTTGATAAGATTAAATTTTGGTTGATTTTTATATGTGAACGATTACTAGAGAACATTGAATATTTCATAACCCATTTCACACGAATGATTGATTGAACATGCGATTAAACGTTAACCGATCTGGATTTTACCAAATTTGATTCAATATGATTAGACAATGCAATAATTTTAATTATGATCGTTATTTTATAATTTATTAAATATCATCTCAAAAATAATAACAAATGTATATCGATATATATATATATATTTTATAATAGTACTTTAATAATATTATAATTATTTATTCATTAAACCAAAAACGTTTGTTATATTCTCGACATCAAGTGTTATTAACTTTATTCAAAATAATTATAAGCGAGTATCAAAAGCATACCGAACAACAATTTTAGCCAATGTCAAAAGTATTTCATACAAATTCCATTAGTTTCAAAAACACATTTTCCCTTGTCATAATATTTAATATTAGCTATTTATAAAATAAGACAATTTATGCACATCATTCACATTCAGACAAAACTTTTAAATACAAAATCTAGACATTTTCATGTTTATACATATTTAAGACAAATCTCAAGGCTTCTTTATAATTTACTATTTTTAATAATATAAATATAATTGAATAGACCCCTAAAATAATCACATTTAAGAATGAAAACTACAATCTGGATACATATGTATATAGCGAATATTAAAAGTAACATGAATTTAGTACACAAGTCGGACATACATACGTCTGAACGAGTTTCAGGTTTACAATACGATGAGGCTTTTCCATTGCCTCTCGTATTTAAAGCGAAATGAGATATTTTCTGAACGCAATATTATACATCACTTGGAATTTATATTAGATTATACACTTGAATGCGTAATAGACATCCGTGAAATTTAATATTTTAGAATATGTAACATGTATGCATATTACTAGATCTATGAAGCAAGTACTATAGCTATGAACATGAACAACTACTTATTAGTACATATTATATATCAATGGTAATTTTAACAATTGTAGTAAATAAATAAATACTTCTAACTAGTATTAATATTATTAGGTTTTAATCTATATATAAATTAGTTACATTAGTGAATGAATAGCGATTAATTGAAAATTATTGTATAATACATAGTTGTGTTTAGTAAAGTGATAATTATTTTCCGAATGGCTTAAATTCTATGCGAGCAAGCAAATTAATAAATATATTTCTATAATGTCTATGGAAATATAATATCTTTTATAATTCTTATCAATCATCAATTTTTTTATACAATTTTTATATATGAATGCCATTAAATATTTTATTGCAAGTGTAACAAAAATATTTTTTTAAGAAAAACGATATTTTTATTTCATTAAAATTTTTGGTATATATAAAATATTTTTTATAAATATATTAAAAATCCTATGTATTAATATACATTCTTTCAACATTGCAAAAATATCATTATACATATGAAAATTTTCTCAGGTTAGAATTGTTTGCAATATACAAGGTATATATAGTTGGTAAAGCATTGAGATAAAAAAATACTCCTTAATACCAAATACAATGTTAAGTGGATGATTTAATTATTACGTACATCACTTTATATGCTTTACATCTACAAATTTAAAAAAATACAAAAACTATTATAATATAAAAATTTACCTTGCAATATTACTATTTTCTTACAAAAAATCTATGAGTTTAAAAATGACCTAACACTTTACCTTTCGATAGCTATTTAACTTATACATGAAGTTTAAGATCGCCATTTTATTCATAAAGCATTTCACCATATACTTTTAATTGTCTGTAACATTATATAATTGCATTTCATCACAACGAACATTTAATAGTTTATTTTTATAGATCTTATGCTTTGGAATTTATGGTAATAAATCAATACAGTTTTTAGCTTTACCCATAAAAACATATGCATGTGTATTATCAGAACAATCATAATTAATTTATAAAAAACCTCTGCCTTATGTTCTTTCATAACGAAGTTCAAGACTAAGATATTTTTATTTTATGTATATAAGAGTTTAATTTAAATGAGAAGTTATAACATACTTTTGTGTTTATATTTTGCCCGTAAATATTCCTAATTAATCGTTCATGTAGTTGCTCTTCGTAATCACGAATAGTCGTAACTGCTTGTCTGGTCCAGATTTGCCAATCGAAATAAAAGAGGTTACTCTACTTTTTAGACTTTGATGGTGTCATATGACTGTGTTAATTTGTCAAAGCTTTGTTGATGGCCAATTTAGGTCGAATAATGAAAAATGAAGTAGGGAGTAAAAGTTTAGGTGGAAAAGATCAGCGGTCATTTTTATTTTTTGACTCTTTGATTGTGCGTTTTGAAATAAAATTAGAATTTTCCTTCTTTAAATGAAATATATCGCTGGTAAATTTTCTTAAAATGTATTTATCATATGCATCGTAAAATAACTATTAGATTTTATGACTTGTTAATTGCAACGCGACGATTTCAAGTGTTTCTTTATTAATAAGAAATTATATTTAAGCATTACTCATGTCTACAGCTTCATCCATTGCAATTTGAAAATCATTTTGCGAAACTTTCAGCACTAATCCTTTTTAAATCTTTTCCAGTCATTAATGGTTTATTTTTCTGTGCTTATCAAAAAGCACTTTCGTAAGAAGCTTTTATCTTTGAAAAGTATTTAGCAGGGTGTTAATTTTAAAAACGTTGTATTGCCTTTATATTAATTTAGTTTTAAAAGATAATGACTAAATACATTTTAATGCTTCTTTAGATCATATATTAGGTTTTTAATTGCCATAAAATATAAACAAAACTATTTTTAAATTTTTCATTATATTTACGATTAACAAAACATAATTTAATTTGTTTTCAAAACTTTATTAATAATAAAAAATTAAATATTTTCTACGACGCCCACGTCTTAAAATTACCTTACAGTTCAGGGATATGAGATTGTCGTATTTTTTTAAGGTTGAACTTATAATTAAAATACATTATACGAACCTAATTCAATGAACCGGTAAAAAATATTTTTTTATAATAGATAATAATTATTTTTAGTTCTATAATAAATACTAAATAATAATATTTATTGATAAAAGACTAGTTCATACATTTGATCTTCATTAGTAGTCTTTTCAAACTGTCTACATTAAGGAGATTGGTGCCTTGATAATGACGTGCTGCAACAGTCCCGTTTCGCGATTGTCAACAAAACGTTTTATAGCACAAGTTATATTTATTTACAATAGTGGTAGATCTACTAAAAATATTTTTATATAGCTTAACAATAAAGCGTGAAAATATGAAACTTTAGAATATTAGAACAAATTTATTGTGACTTTTAAAGGCAGTATAAAATTTAGTGCAACTGTTTTATATATATCATATGCAAATCAAGTGTCAGTGCTGGGTGTTGGAATTAAATGCGAGCGAGTCCAGATGAATCTTAATAGTGAAGCATTTTATTTTTAATAAGCCTTTTTATGGGCTTGACTTACAGCGAGCGGGTTTATTTGATGTATATGACGCGTGTGTATTTATAACATATACACAGCATGTTGGCTATACAGCGAATAAATGAAAATATGGGACTTTCTTCTGTAAGATGACACATAAAAAAATGATCCTAAAATCCATATCAGTCGAGGTAAACAGATATAGCTTATTGAACTTCTAGAATGCTTCGAAACTAATCAAAAGTTAATTAACAGTGAAGTGACTTGTTGCGTGCTATTGATATTGACAGCCAACAAGTGCAGTATGGAAGCAAAACTATGTATGTTTAAAAGGATTAAAATACACTTCAAACAAGTTTGAAGTAACTTTTTTTTGTGATTTTTATGTTTTTATTTAAATGTACACGTACATCCTAAGTTTTTCTAATGCGATGAATATTAAAAGTTGTAAGCTGTAATAATAGTTAATTAATAAATAAAAATATGTCACTGATTTGCAGATATTGATTTCAGTCTGGTGTCTCACTATTTACTTAGTAGTGGTTGATTGTGTTTACCTTAATCGTATTAGATTAACACCTGTAATATTGCCACGAAAGATTTTCACTAAATAAATAATACTACAAAAGAAAATCAAAGTTCATTATGAAACGATATTTATCAAAGAAGTAGTATTCTCCAAATATATTCCAACATATCTTGATAAATAAAAATGCGTAATAATAATAATAAAAGGTTTTCAGTAGACTACTGAATTCAAACATTAATAAAGCGTAATTCATAATCTAAATTTAAACGATAGTATTTTTTTTTTTGAATCATCTCATTTATAATAAAAATTTTAGCAATTTTACAATTAAAAATAGCTGTGATTGCAGCTAAATCTTAAAAACATTTTTTATATATAATTATTAAAGAAATGCTTTTGGAAAAATTATTAATAATTATTAATAAACTTATTTTGATGTAATATAAATATTTTTTCTGAATTAAGACTTTAAAAATTTGACATTGAGAGGGCCTAAAAATCTCTTTGGCTTAATAAAATAATGCATAATATATTACATAAAATCAAAATAATAATATCACGTATTTTTACATAATTTACTTATCATAGGATTATATAATATTTTAATGATATATATAATAAAAGTTACATACATTTTGGAGCACTATTATTCCCATAGAGTATCTTCAGCCTTTCTTATTGATGTCAAACGAGCAGATATTTCTAATGGTACTTTATCAAAAACTTTACAACACAGTCAATACAAATAAGTGAGATACATTGTTATAAGATTGTATACATCTATATAATAAGATATTTCCGGTAGAATTCGTTTTGCTATTCTTCAAATTCACGTAAAATTCGATGTCGCTGTGTTGATAGTAAAGTGCTCACGGGAGCACGTGTACGAAAAGTAAATGAAAAATTCAAATGATATTTTTCAAAGAGAAAACTTAAAAATACAAACTAAAAGTAAAGTTGGACGTAAAATTTACTATAAGACCAAGAAATATGAACGCGCTGAAAATCTCGTAGTTTTCGCATAATTTCCTAGTAAAGTACGTTCGCGTTAAGTTTGTGATTCTGCATTGCTTTCAAAAAGTTACAGCACAAAACAAATTTTCGTGAACTTTTTCACGATAATAATAGTGCCGTTAAATAAAAACAATATGCTGTCTTTCACGCATCTCAGTTATAAATAAGTGTTCTATAAGGAAAATCTAAAAAAAATATTTCGATATATTAACATAAATTATTTGCTAAATATATATATTTATTTATTTTATTTATTTAATAAAATTATAACCATCGTGACCTGACAAGCAAACCCAATGCGTCACGATAGTCAAAAGTACTAATACATCATAATACATACAAATATAAACAAGACAAAACAACAGACACAAATCACCTCAACAGGTGTGCATTGTCCCATACGAACTGAACCAAAACTCCATATGTGCAAGAGAAAATGTCAATATTACTATGGACAGAATTGAGCAGATAAATAGCCTTGGCCAGAGAAGAGTTGGCAAGTGCTCCAGTTCTACACTTAACAGGCAAGAATAGTGGACGCGACCGAGAACTATAACCACCTTCAGGAGCCCACATTTGAAGCTGCTCGAGCACTGAAGGATTGTCTACGATGCCCTTGAGCAATTTCCAGAAGTGTTTAATTACATAAACACTTCTGCGAGTCGACAAAGAAACGTATCCCAGGGCCCCAAAACACTGGGAAACAAGAACGGATAATACCCGTATTCCTTCAAGTATAAATATCGAAGAAATTTACGTTGTACTTTTTCCAGCTTCAATTCATTACATTGATTCATTACGCCTGGGATCCAAATGATGGAGTTAGTTTCTAGTATGCTGCGGACTAGAGTATCATAAAGAGTGCGCAATACTAAAGTATTCCTGAAGTAACGCGCATTTCTCAAGATAAAACCGAGCATTTTTAAGGATTTGCTATGAGTCTCTGCAATGTGCTGGCTACATTTCCAACGTTCTTCGAAAGTCACTCCTAAATCCTTAGTTGAAGAAAACCTTTCCAGAAAATATCCGCCTAGGTGGTATGAATATTTTGCCGGCGTTAACGACATTGAAAATTAAATTGTGTGACATTTCTTTACACTGAAAGGCAATTGGTTATAGCAAGCCCATTTCCATATAGAGTTGAGATCCTCATGTAGGTTGAGGGAATCAGAAATCGAATGCATTTTCTTGTAAATTTTCAAGTCATCTGCATATAATAAAAAATCTGAATGCTCTATTGCTGTTTCTATGTCATTAATGAACAATAAAAACAACAATGGACCCAAATTGGATCCTTGAAGTACTCCAGTAGGGGTCTTATATCGTTCTGAAAAGGAGTTATTATATGATACTTGACGAATTGATATCTATTGGTCAAGTAATTTGAAAATAGATTTATGAGATCTTCAGAAAACCCGAAATTAGATAACTTTTTTACAAGTAAAGCATGGTTAACTTTATCAAATGCTTTTTCAAAATCTGTGTATACGACGTCCACTTGTACACCAGAGTCCAATGATTTTGAAACATAGTTAGACAAAACCATTATATTAGTGACAGTGGATCGAAATTTACGGAAACCATGTTGTTGGTCGAGAAGCATACACCTGCAATGATTAAAAATGTATTTATGCAAAACAATTTCAAATAATTTTGCAGGTGATGAGATCAAAGCTATTGGCCTGTAATTGTCAATCTGAGATTTGGGACCCTTTTTATGAATCGAAGTGACTTTTGAACATTTCCACAATTCTGGAAAACAAGAGGATCTCAAAATTAAATTAAATATAAATTTTAGAGGCTGTAAAATACCAGACTTGCATCCTTTCAGAATGTAGTCTGGAATAAAATCTGGTCCTGAGGTAAAAATGGACTTTAGTCTGCTAAATCCATATTCCATATCAACCAAACTAAAGGTTTTGATTGATAACAAAGATGACCATGAACGATGAGTCTCATCGTAATTAGAATTAAACTCTAAATGTGACCCATCATTATGGTATACGGTTTGAAAATACCTAGCAAATCCATCTGCAATCTCTTCAGAACCTTCAAAATTGATGTTGTTCCAACTTATCGATGACAGTAAGGATCGGCCATCGCGTTTAAAATCGGAGATATAAAATAGACACGATATATACACGATAAAAATTGAAAAACACTATGTTTCATATGGGATTTGAACCCAGGTCTTTCTGGTCATTAGTCGATAACTTACACCAGTGCTGTAATTTGTATATAATTTAAAATAATTCTTTGCGTGCTACGCTTTTTTTTAGTTAGATATTTTTTATGTTCCTAATATTATACTAATCTTCCATTTATTGCAAAATTCTATAGCAACATATATTTTATTTTACGCAGAAATTTTTTTTAAGCTTGTTTCTTTAAAATTTTATTTTTTAAATTATTCCACCGCTTCAGTAGCTTACCAGAAACGCGATTTAAACTTGCGATTGATTACAATGGGTATACATTTACAGACGCATTTCGATAATATTAATAAAATTAAATAAGCACACTACAATAAGTATTATTATAATATTATACAAAACAAATCAATGTTTAAAAATAGTAACTAAATTACATTAGTGAGATGCCTTTAATTTTATTCTGGTAAACCTTATACTTAAATAAATATTTTATCAGTTACGTTAATAAGATTGATAAAGGTAATAAATAACACCCACAGTTGTCGCATCGAGTATAATTTAATATAAGATACATTTTTACTTACATTAATTATGTAAGTAATAAGACATAAATAAGCAAAAAATAAATCAAAGTCTGTAGATGAGTAACATAGATTTTATTAATTATATACTTGTATTACAGTCACTTTGTCCCACCTATTCTAATTATCCATCACGATATTCATCCACACCCAGGAAACCCTAACCTGTAATGAATCAGAGTTATAATTAAAGATTAGATTCATGTAAGATGCGAACTTATATTTTAATATTATTTATATTATTTATATACTAATGGGCTGATACTATTCTGAAAGATCATTAAAAAATATGACTTTTAGGTTTAATAAAAATCAGACTATTAAAGTTCTCCTCATTATGGTGCGTGGGCAAATTCTTCAACGTCCGTCTCGTCTTTAGTGAGTAGCTACCAAAAGTGTACAAAAGTCCTTAAAGTTGAGAGCAAAATTTAAAACAATGCCAAGCAATAATACAAATAATATGAAAAAGTTGAAGCGTGGGATTTGGTACAACTGCTTACTTTGAAGCGCCTTCAAAGCAGCTAAAATATAGTTTATTTAATATTTACTCAAAGAGATTAAAGATTAAATTTATTTATATTACAATTTTATAGTTCATCTTTATTTTTTATTTTATGAAATTATAAATATTTAACCATATAATTATTTTAAGTCATTCTGTATAATATATTCTAATATATTCATTATATTCTTAAATAAAACCAAAGATTGTGAGTCAGGGGAAGTTCACGACTTATTGTTTCCATTGTTCTCATATTAATTACTACACAGTAACTAATTGTGACATGTCTGACTTATTTGATTTTAAATTTAAATATCATTTTTATATAGAAATAATATTTAAATATTTTTATTGAGATTTAATCGAATTTCAATATTTTTTGACAATTTCCTCAAGAATGTTTTGGTTTGATATTGAAAGCTTTTATGTAGCTTAACAACGTGTATTGAATGCAAATCAAAACAAATTATTTTTTTATTCAAATTGGAAATTTCTAATAGCTTTTTTCATAAACAGAATCTTTCAAAGTATTAGGCATTCTAAGAATAATTTCATTTATAGATAGATATATAACGACGATACAGGTTGTTTTCCGTTCGCAATTTTTAGTAATATATCTGCGCTTAATTGCTAATTTGTATAATATTAAGAAATGTGTTTTATAACAATATAGTAATAACATAATAAATATATTACTTTGAAGATATTTTAATTATATTTTTTGTTTTATCAATATATTGATAACTTAATTTAATTTCACCCTTTCTTAAAAAATATTAAAAAATATTTTGTGGATACAATACTTGCTTTTGTTTTCACTTTGCGAGCCATCCTTATCACAAAAAATGGGGCGGCAGACACGTCGCGCATATCATACAAAAATATCAAACATCGTAAATTAAATTTAATCATTTTCGCCAGTGGGTTTTTTCGCATAGGTAGAGTGAGCTGATATTTTTGCCCTCTAGGACTCAAAGGGATAATTTTATTCTACTTTAATATCCTACCCAGATAAAACTACTTGGGTTAATCCGCTACAATGAGCATCACTATATTCTCCGTTTCTGATTCAAGCAAAATATTTTCGATACTATGTATTTCATTTTGTAATTCCAGTAGTACCGAAAATAAATTTTTCCATCAATACCGGTATTACTCGTATAGCCACAGTCCGCGCAGTGCACCTTGCCGGCTAAAATAAAATCACGGTTAATTTGGAAGTAAATATACCAAGCCAAGCGACTTGACTTAAGAAGTACATTCGTGCAGATGAGACGTCGAAGAAATTGCAATATTAGCATTGCTAATTTTAAAGAAAATAAAAGAATAACAAAGAATATTGGGTGCATTCTTTGTTGCAATTATTAACATCACTTTTTAATAATAAAAAACAGTATCAGTTGCATTATTTTATGATTAATAACTAGTTTGTCAATTCTAGGCAAAATTGTAGATGCTGCACTTCGAAGAGTTGCCTCTAATTGAATTCGATTTCTATGTTTAGTTTTAATTAACACCATTTTCGAGAATGTTTGCTTACAAAGATAGGTTGTTTGGAATAGCAGCAATCTTTTAATAGCTTATTCACTCAATTCCGAATATTCCTCATTATCACACATTTTGATCTAAAAATCATCCAATAATTCATTCCATTTTTTTTTAAAGTTAAATGGCACGATAATTCAATCCATGCATTTTTCTCAGATAAGGTGAGTAATAAACGGATCTACTACCCACAAATATTTTATATGCGGATCAAATATATATTACAATTATTAAACAGCATGTAATCTGAATAAGATTAGAACTATCATTGTTTGAATTAATCGTGGTTGCAAATCAAAAAAACATAGAAAACACTCCATCATCCATTTTTCTCTTCAAGAACATATTTTTTTTAAATGACTCAATCTTTTCTGCTACACTAAAATAATTAGTTAATGGACCTTATAGCTGTAAATTCAATTTATTTACCTTGTTAAATATGTCAATTTCAAGGTTCATATTTCGTTCTTAAATAATTTAGATAATCCCAAAAAAAATTTACTTTGTGATGCTTTATATTAATATTTTAATTAAGAATTGTTAGAAACTAAAAATATTAACTTTGAGGTAATCTGAGAAGTGTTTTAAAAACTACATTAGTACCTTTTATGGAACATAATAAAATGGAGATTGTCGAAATTAATGTAATATATAGATATAAATACAAAGTTAGTTATGTAAATGTTTAGAAAATATGGTAATAGACTACATCAATTTATCTGAGATATGGTAATTTATCAAAATACGTCATTTAAACATTTTACTGAGCCACAGTCTGTCGATGAAAAATTATAGGAAATGTCATTGATACCAGAAAGTAATATAAATCGTGCTATAGAAAGAAGGTTTATCAATGGATACAAATTCAAAACAGAATAAAGGCAGACCAAAATAATGGTATGCAAAATTTGTTTATTTTTCAATTTATATACAAAACTCCAAAGAGGTATTGTAATCAGTATATATACACAAGACGTGTCGCAAATTCCTCCATTACTCCCATGCTGCTCCCATAATGCCAATATTGTACGTAATGATAAAGTTTTCTCCGAAAGAGAAAGTAATATATATCAGCCATATTTTTTCTAAAAATCCTGTTAAAAAAATTGGAATGTCTTTTTTGAAAATACGTCATTATATTTTATACACAAAACGTTGGCATATATACCCGAATCGCATTTTCAATATTGCCATTTGAATTATGACCACTATTAGGGAAATTTGCCACAAGTGTCCCAGAATTTATATCCACCAGACTAACGTAATACGCGAGTCGAACAGGTAAAGGCCAAATACATTTTTCTTTCACCCCCAAAATACTGGCATGTGTGTGTACACATGTGTGGTACATTACGGTATTGGAACTCAATTTCCGCATTTAGAAAGATATGTCTTTGATCCTATTAAGGTGCGACCTCAAATCCGGTATTCCACTCAATGTTTACTTTATTTGGGACTAACCAATGAATTGCTGAAACTTTGCGTTATTTTACCTTTCATATACACATACAAATGTACATACACGTATATGTACACACTCCCTTTAATATAGTATGAATTTATTTTGACGGTCGTTTTTCTTCAACCTATTCACTCGGTGACAGCATCATTATTTGATACGATTTAGACTCAAAGGATCGCAAAAAATATGTGTAAAAGCAAAGATTATGGAAAGATAAATGAAAGATGTGTTAAAAATATTGCCTAAATATTTTATTTTAAGTAAAAATTAACTTATTCAACCTGCATCTTAAAATAAGACTAATGGAGCAACCTTATATACCTACGAGGGAGGACCCAAAAATAACGAGACTTTTTTATAATTTTTATTTTTACAATATTTTCACACCAAATTGTTATCACATTTAAAGTGCACTTTTCCAAACGTTTTTTTAATTGTTCAAAATAGTTTTGTAATTCACGTCAAGTGATGTCTTTTAACCCCTCCAGTGATTTTTGTTTTACCTCTTCCACAGTCTCTTTTGAGTCTATGGAACAAAAATAATTCACAGGGGGGGGTCATTCTGTTTTTGCTGCAAAATTGCCTCACAGACAATGCGGTGTGAGCCGGTGGTTTGTCATGATAGAAGAACCAATCCCCAGTGCGCTAAAGATTCGCCCTTTTCTTCCTGATGCTCTCTCTCTCTCAAAAAAATTGTTTGAATACAACATTAAATATTTGCCGATGATACACATTTTTACATAATAGTTTTAAATAAACCTAATTCATGAAAAATAATTTATATATAAATCACATGAGCTTCTATTTATAAACAACTATTTAAAATGTTGATTGTACATACTTTTATAATATGAAAAATATGCTATATTAAATTTAAGAAATACATTAACAGATAGTCAGAACGCTAATTCAAGTTATTAGAAGTATTCCATTCCATGAAATATTGCGTAAATCAAGACACAGAATGATGTTCGTAATAAAATGATTAAATACTAATAACGTGTAATTTTTAATGTTTCTTTAAATTAAACGAGAAAAATCTTCAACCAGACACATGCGCTCTAAAAGTAAATTCACGACACTCTGCATGGGCAGTGGAAGAGGTTCCAGATGTAGGACAAGTGCAAGTGTATATATCGCCACAGTACATGTGTAGAACCAAAAATGTTTATTTTAAAGAATTTAAAAAATATATTTTTTATTAACTGCAAAAATCGAGGTATACGTGTATTATGCAATTTAAGAAACTACGTTTGTAAAGGCGTTGTATAAAAAATAAATAATGCTTTCCTAAAAAGTGATATTATTGCCATTTTAATAGACCTATAACAAAACTTTGTGTGGCAACCATGTTTTGCCAATCTAATTTACTCAGCTCTAATTGTTAAAATGGAACTTCCAGCGGTAGAGGTATTATGTGTATCTAAATTATAAAACAGAAAATACATGTAAATTTGTCTGTTATTAGAACTTTAGTGGCGACATGACATTTGCACATGTCACTCTCGCTGCCATTTCTATTTTTAAATTTTACCTCACAAGTTAAAAGTCAAAGATAGAAAAAAAGTAACTATTTTCTGAGCCAATATCAGAGCTTCTTTAGTCAATCAAGAACTTTTGTGAGTTGAGCCAGGGAACCATAAAATTTGAATGAGTGACCTTATAAACAAGTTGTTTAGCGCATAACATATATATGTAAAGTGTCATGCTGCTTATTTTTATTGTGCAACAATTTTAATTCAGTTCAGTACAGTTTATATAAGTATTGTTATATATACTGGCGATGGTCGACATAGCTCCACTTGATTTCAAGTGTGTCCGCGCTGGGGAGCTCAGGTGGAAGTTATTGATGAAGTGTTGTGGGAAGCGAGTTTTGATTGGAAACGTCATTTTAAGCATGGAGTACCCTCTTTTATATGTACATTTGGACTGCCCGAGAGATGTTTATTTTTTCGTCCGCTCTCGCCGGAACAATTATTTGAAATGATATATGATAAACAGTTCCCATTGACCCAATGGAATATAATGCTTACCGCAACTGAAACATGACGAAAAATAAAAACAGTTTCGCTCGGTGACTATGAATCAGAAACTGCAAAAACTTCAAGAACTGCTGTCTGTTTGAGAGCAAACTTTTGAGTTTGCCCTTCATTCGAAATCGATAGTTTCATTTTATGTGAAATAAATGTTACATGTATAATGGGTATTACACGCTTGCTCTTAGGGGTTTAAAATATTTTAAATACATATTAAAATGTAGTTAAATTTTAAATCAATAATACACAATGACCATTTTACTTTAGCGAGAGCAATGCGTATTAAATGAAATTCTTCTACCCTTATGTAAAAAATTGCAGGGGGTAAACCTAACATAAATTCAACTCGAATTGATATGTATAGATTTATATTTATATATATTTTACATTTTTAACTAAAAAATCAGTTTCAATAAAATCCTTTGATAACAACTGACCGATGAATTTTTACCCGTGTACACTATCATTGTCCTTTATTGGACCCCAATTTTGGAATATATATAGAAAGAGGTCCTTTGATCCTATTAACGCGTGACCTCAAAGCCCAACAATCCACTCAGTGTTTACGTTATTTGGACCTCACCTACACAACGTGTATCGATGAGATTTCACATTTTTTTCTTATAACACCAACTCACCGTCAGACCCCCACATTGCGTGTTCAGTCAACCGTAAGTAAACAAACTATAAAAGAAGTATAAACAGGGAGCTCTATTCGCAGATCTAAATAACGAACAATTTTTCCTATAATGTGTGTGTGTACGCTTGGATAACGAAAGATTCGTGCGTATTGGTGAATTAATTTTCCTGTGTTTCGCCAAATATTTGCCATAATTTTAACCGATCAATCATAGACAGCGTTCGGAACACACCCATGAGGTAATTGTTTCTTATAGGTACAATATATCGTTTTTTTGTAAATTAAATTAGTACGAAAAATATATTAGCAAGACAAAAAGGCAATATGTACATATTTAAAAAGTCACTAATTTAATATATACATAATAACAACCATCTAGCAACTTTTCATCAATTCTCTAACATGAATCCTAATATTATTGTGATTTTTTGGGACACCTTTGATTTATTCTAATAATAAACACTTAATAAAACTAGAATATTCATCAATTCAATCAAATATTTATTAATATATAATAATTCCTAATAATTCTCAATGCGACCCGGCAGCGAAAAACTTTGCCCAGGCCTGAGATAAATAAGGCGACTAGGGGTCCTATGTTACATGGGATACTCAAGTCAACAGTGCTGCCCCGCATTATTAACTGCCTGGAGAAAATTTCTGGATTCTGAGTGGAGACATATTTGTTCCGCTTATTTATTCGAGTCTTCATTTTCCGATGAGAAATTGATTATAAACAAATATAAAAACAGACTCTTAGATGAAAAAATAATATTAATAAAACTCCATTTAAACGGTAGTGATAAAGTAATAAAAAATATCGAGGTGAATTTATGTCACTCTTATCAGTTGCTATTTAATAATTTATATGTATGTATGTATGAGTAAATAAAAGATGATTTTATAAAAAAATAAAATACACACTTGTGTCACATAAAAAAATATTCGCAATCAAAAAAATAGCTTCAATATATTTTTTACAAATCACTCGACACAATTAAATAATTAATTGTATGTTTACAAAATTAATATCAAATATCATAAATAAGCATGTCAGAATCATTCATGACGTTGCTAAAAGTTTATGAGAGTAATTCCTTTGTTTATTAGTGATTTTTCAAGTCTTTTTTGGCGTTGTACAAACGATCTAAAGGTACGGTTTAAACATTAAAAAAGGCTTAGAACTACTTGAACAAAGCTGAACATTCGGTAGCCTGATCCGTTAAGATAGTCGGTGTCAAGTTTGAACAAGTTGTGATTTGTCAGCCGGCTTCCAGAGCCGTAAGAGTTATATCGTGTTTACCGTGTCTGTCGCGCATCATGGATTTCATTAAGTTACAAAAAAGTACCAAGGAAGCTCATGAAATGTTAAAATCAGTGTATGGCAATAATGTGGTGACTCTGAAAACTGCTTACAAGTGGTATAAGTGATTTAAAAGCTCGCATTTAGCCGATTCAAAATGAATCGGCTAAAGGCGAAGTATGCGCGTAGGCTTCCTATGGTTAACACGCATGTCGAGCGTTGCATCGTGGTCACGTGATCAAGTTATAATACCACATGCTTATCGGGGACTTCAACAGACTCTTACTGACATCTTTGAATATTTTAGGGCACCAAAAGGGATTAATTATATTTTTGATAGTATATGCTTCTAACAGAAATCGTCATTATACTTCTTTTCATTTAAAATTAAATAATTAAAAAATAATTGGTTGTACTTGATTTTGTTAAAAAAATCGTTTCGAATATCCCTATGTATTTTCCTAGATCGGTTTATATAAATGTCACACCATAATGAATTCTTATTTAGAATCGATGGCGACAAATTCTAGGATAGTCACAGATGTGGTATTCGTATTCTGAAGTATCATTTTTATGCCTTATGGCATTTTACAAAAGCCAACAAAGATTTTGCGTAAATTGAATATTTACGACAGAAAAGTTTTCATTGATATTTTATTGGTAAGTGCCCACACAAACTTTTATAATTATCGGTAGCGTAATTTTAGTAATATGACAATTTAAAAATTGCGATTATTTGGCACATTTTTCTATAGCGCGCAAATATTCCAGCTGTACGTGACAGAAGCCGCCGTCCAGATCTCATTCACGACCGCCGTCCGGACGGCATATGAAATTTGCGGCAGTGTGGTCGCTTACTCGAAGTCGTAGGTCTCAGCTGACTTCAGTTGTAACTTCGGTTCGGACAACTTCCAGAGAGTGTAGTTCAGGCAATAGGGAATGAAAAAAGCAGGCGAGCTTTGCTTTTTTCATCGACGACATCGCGTTAGTCATTTGTCAGTGAAGTCTAGTAAGATTTATTCAATCTTTACTAATGACAATGATTTAAACAACGAGCTTTTTAATTTTTCTTGAAAATCGTATGTATTTTATAGTTTCTCGTTTTTTTATAATTACTTTATAGTTTTTAATAAATATATAATCCAATTAAATCACTCTTGTGTAACGATTGGAATTTTATTATAAAAGCAAATTATTTATTGCAATTGCCTCCCTAATGCTCCTTAATCTAATTAAAGCTGAATTATTTTCATCCACGTTTTTCTTCTGCGGTAGGGTTTTTATCTTACCTTAAACGTTACGAACGCCAAGATGTCAAGATTAGAGAGCATCGTTCAATAGTTAATGCCATAAGTACGAAATTTGCTTTCCAGACACTTTAAATTTCGATTGTAGCCTTTGATTAGTTTAGTTAGGTGACCGTTGATTTAAACTTAATGAGACGATAAATAAGTAATATTTAACTAAGGCTCATGTTAGTTATTGCTTAATTTTTCCTTTATAAAAATGTGATGAAGCATGCTCTGAACTTAAGTTTCAAAAATCTGTTCTCGCAAAAAACCATGACGTTGATTTATTTCCACAGAAACGAACAGTCAGATATCCTATCAGCGTACTTTAAACTTTAGATTCAATATGTTTATACATAAGATATTATATACTTTATACCTGAGATTGACATTGTTTTGAAACTAAGTTGTTTAAACTCGCATAGTTTTGAAACATAGTAATGAAACTCTTGCATGGTAATTTAATTCTTAACCATGACATAATAATACGAAAAGTTATTATTATATTTATATAATAAGATATGTTTTGGTGAAATATGACATTGCATATGTATTACATAGTTATGTAAGTAATTACTGGAAATCTAAAGAATATTTTTACATGTATAATACATATATAGCTATGTAATGCATTGCTTAATATTTTTTTAAAAGGAAATATGAGTCTCAATTGAAAAGGGTTAAACACGTTCAGTGTTCTTTGACAATGATGTATTGAATAAGGTGAGTGAAAATGGTTCGAGAAATATCACATTATATTGAGTGTTAATTTTCCGATAATTTATCACTAGTATTTCAGACATATTAAGTAATTTATATGAATTGAATATTTGATTTAACTCTGACTGAATTTTCAAACTATCTACGATTACGTCAAACGCCGGTCAAAACTCATTCAATATAATTGTTAAACTTGGCTATCGGAAGCTCGGTAATTTCTCAAATTTACCGCATATGGTTTAAACTTGTCTTAAACTAATAGATCAATTTTTAAGTATATTAGAAACTGTTAAAATTACTTTGAAGTAAAAATTTTAATACGATTCAAGTAACAATGTATAAAATATCAATTTATGCAGATCTAAAATTATAAATATGTATAAATAACTATTTGCAACATAAGCAAATATTTGAAAAGAAGAAGATAAAACATAAGTTATCTTAGTCACAACTAGCAGAACCTAAAGCCTTAAGTTCCTGATGTGAAGCTTAAATTAATCAAAAATAAAACTCTTATACATAAACATTTAATTAAAACAATAATAATATATTACTAGTATTTCGTATTTTTTCCAAATCATTAATCAGCAATAAAATAACTCTTTTAATACTAACAGTAAATAATTTTATAGAGATTTTTAATAGCAATTATAAAAGAACAATGTAATTTACTATAAAAATATTGCATCCAATAATCTCAAGAATCGGTTAGTACAAAAAAATTACTTAATTTTAATATATATATACACACACACACACACACATGAAACTCCTAAGTATTATACTTTGAAGACAAAATCTTAGTAGTTACATAAGTTAAATCAATCTATTACCTATAAAAGATATCTTAAAGTTAATTTTAAATAAGTACTTGTTTTTTAACTCAATTGTATATTTTCTTTATTTATCTTATTAATATTTCTATACTTATTTATAATTTTAATTTTCTCATTCAAACAAGAAACTGATTATTAACCATTAATATATTAATGTAATAATCGTTTGAAGCAACGAGTGACATTTTTCCAGAATATTACTTTATATAAACTTATAACTTTTCTTTGAAAATAAATAAATTTTAAATATCCTAGTTCCGAACCAATTTAGTTGAGTTTCAAACCATCTTGTAATATCAAACATAATAAATAATTTATAATACTATTTAGAAAACAATTAATTACGTTATTGTAAAAGTATGTTATTAAATATATTAAACATATTTTTATTACCATAAAAAATTCAAGAAAACTTTATAAATATGATTACAATAAAATAATTTTAGTCTCTCCTCATATAACCATTTGCATACCGGTTTTATACATTGTCCAAAAGTATTTTTAATAGCCTATTAAAGAAAAGAAGTCCCGAAGCTCTTCGATGACGAACACATTATGAATAAGCACAGCATATAATTGAGATGCAGAAAAAATTTCGACTACTATGCTTTTTTGTCTGTCAATATCACAT
This sequence comes from Plectrocnemia conspersa, assembly GCF_051122295.1. NCBI lineage: Eukaryota > Metazoa > Arthropoda > Insecta > Trichoptera > Polycentropodidae > Plectrocnemia > Plectrocnemia conspersa. The sequence goes on along the minus strand of NW_028277176.1, from coordinate 6,265,114 downwards.
TAAATAAATTAATATTTAAAATATTTATTTTTAATAAATTTACTCCGATTATTACTATTTATGGAATTATAGAAATATTATGCAAAGGTATTTAAATTGAAACCAAAACTGGTTTTATATAATAGCATCGTAAACATTGATATTGCAATGGAATGCTAACCTAACTGAAATAAACCGTGTATGAAAATTACTAAAACTTTACAAGTGACCTAGTGTAACTGACATTATATAGCACATGTAATCTTAAATTATAAATGCAATAACTAAATATTTCGCTTTCACTACAAGAAAAATACAAAAATTATTGCTCAGCGGAGTTTATTTATAATTTAAGTCGTTACACAGTCACTAATTTATGTATTTATTTAAGTTTTATTATGGGTAAAACTTGGCGGCACTCTGGGAACACCGACGTGACGTAGGCACATTGGCGGCCGGTGCTGCCTCGTGCACTTGTCACCTATATATTAATAGCACGTAAACCATAATTGTTTTTAATAAAACACTACTGCAAAACATGCATGCACCACCAAAGAATTAAAAATATTTATTATAAACTAATAGACACAGCATAATAAAAAATATTCGTACAATTTGGAATTAATTTTTTCACAAAAATATTTGTAGGAGTTTCGCTAATGTATGACTCATCAAAATTTCTTTTAATATTTTTCAAAAATACAGTTAAATTTGTGAATTTAAAACATGTTTTTGCAATTTATAAAAACAGTATTAAATATATTAATTTGTCGTTTAAGCGTTTCGCTACCTTTTTCTGGTGCTATAAATATGTTTTTGCTCATTTTTACCTTCATTTTATAATATGCTTTTTGCTGTTATAAGAATGACACTATTTTTTTATTTATATTATCAGGTTCATTGACTGAATCACTTCCTCTATTTACAATTAGAAGGAGTAACGTATAATATTAATCATAAAAAGACAATTTCGACTATTAAGCTTTAAATTAGAAATAATTAAATATCGCATTAAGAAGAAATACAGCATTAATTTGGCTTTATCCTCAAAACGACTGCTTCTTACCTGCCTTAGTGGCCAATGGCAATTTGTATTTGAAAAGCTCGCTACCCTTCTTAATTGGTCGTTCTACGGAAAAAAGGGTGGACAACAAAATCTACCATATATAAATACTAAAACGTGAGCAACAGGCATATCATTTGGGTAAGGGGTAGGTGGGGCATTTGCCCCACTTGAATTTAGCCACAAAAATTTAGGTCATTTAATACTATGAAGCAAAATGAAATAAAACTATTTTAAAAAAGCTGAAATGACGTAACTAATTCCGAATTAAAAATTATCAGATAATCATTCAAAGAAGATTTAAAAAACAGTTTCAATTAGGGTTCTCAATTATTCATAGATACTATTTGAGTATTGAATAAAAATTGATGAATTATCGAATATCTGGATATATTTGAGTTTTTTTCTCGGTTTTTACCAATATTATTTTATTTAACAAATTATTGCACAAAATCATATAATTGCCTACAAATTTTATTTATTTAAAAAATAATTATTGGTTAATAATAATGATTTTATATAATCATTAATTTATTGAATATCTATATAATATCTTATTATGTGTTGAAACGAATTTGTATACATAAAGTTCGGATTTACAAATAAACTATATAACTAGAAATAAATTACCCACGATTGAATTATTAAGCTTATTGAAATATTCACAAAGTTCACAAAAATTTGTGACGCACACCTTTTTCTGAGATAAGCGCTTAACGGTAATAAAGAGTGGGCCTTTTCGACATTTTGTTTCGTTCAACGAACGAATTTTGTGAATTTCGGTCACAGTAGACACGGCCGAGAAACATTATATTCACAAAGCGTAAAAGCATTTTTGTTGTTGAAAAGAAGCGTTTCATTGTCTCGCATTTCAAAGCAAAATAAAGGCGCGTTAAGACCATACATTTTGAAGCGGCACTAGTCACTTAGATATATTGAAAGAAAAAACGATTACCTGCGTTACTCAAGTTTCATTCGAAATAGTATAAACGAATATTTGTTAACGACACGATTTTATTGCTTCTGACGTGGATTTTTTACTTCTGAGAAGAGATAATTGTTTTTAGCGCTCTTCTGTTGATCAAAATTCGGTTTAGATATGCTTCATTCGATTCTCAACTAAAAGTCGTAATATTTTTATAAAAGTCTTAATATAAACGCCGAATAACCGAGCGTTTGCATTGCGACGGCACGATTTTATTGCTTTTGTCGTGGATTTTAAACAGGGACGCCTTCTTGAAGTGGGCCAGTAAAAACTATATCATTTAATTAAATTCTATGAATATGAATGAAACGGAAATTTAAAAAAACGACCACTGAATTGCCAACTTTTGTGACTCTCCTCTCTGGAAAAAGCTGAAATGACATCACTGGTGCGCAACCAAGAATCACTTACCCTCAGACATTTGCTCTAAGGACTTTCCCTAAAACACGTCGTCTGAGAACTTCCCCTCAGATATTTCGTCTAAGGACTTCCCCTTAAACATTTCGTCTGAGACGCTTACACTGGTATCCATAATTGAACTTACACGTAGGAGTTCAAGGCATTCTTGGTCTTATCACATATAAACACTCGGACAGTGTAAACACATAAATTATAGGTTTTCATTAGAAACTATAAAGCAAAATATTTGTTGTTTCATTATTGAAATATTTGCATTAATTCCCTAATGGTATTTCGAAGAAAACGACATGAATAGTAAGCAAACATCATAATGCAACATCTCACACTTCACTACTTATTCATAATTTTTTTAACAAAAACGTTGGTGTCAATATCTCATTTCTTAAATTTCTTAATTCTTAAGAAATTTGGACATATTTTATATATGTATGTACATACATATATGGAAAATTTTCTTCCTGATTTCATATACAACAATTTGGGTCAATATTTATGCATGTAAATTATATTATAGTATATAAAATAATTGCAAGAGTGGTAAAATATATATTAAAAGACATAAAAATATAATACTTTTTAATATATTTTTTCAGAATAACAGAATTAATGATAAGTATATCAAACGTATATCCGTATCGTGTGCTTCAGAGCTAACAGTAGGAGCATAAACCCGAATAATAATAAAATTGATAGCTCTCGAACTGACTGTGTTAACGCAAATAGGGTATAGATCAGTCAAAATGATTTGTGTGCACATTAAATTGAATCTAAATTACTCTTTTGCCATTTTGACTTTTTAAAAAAAGCAGAAAATGGCAATAAAAATACATTTGGATATATTTATAAGTATTATAAATATATCGAACGTATATCCGTATCGTGTGTTTCAACCTAATAGTAAAGGCGTAAACTCAAACTTGCCATCTATTTCTTGATAATGAATAGCGATGGAATGGATATTTCTCAAACTGACTATGTTAACGTAAATAGGGCTCTATAGACCAAGTTATATTAAACAAAACTAAGCGTAAAAGATATATAATCGAAACAACATAAACTAATCAAAAATACTAAAGCAATTTTACATTTTTAAAACAAGAGCCTTTTCTGCATTAAAAATTCATAATAATAATATAGAGCGATATAATATGCCTAAATTAATTTTAGAAGTTATGTAATCGATATTATTTTTGTTGCAAGCATATACTTGTACAGTTTAAAAAATAATATTCCACTGTAATTGTCTTCCTTGAATTGTTAAAATTAGAAACCGATTTAATTCATTTTATTACATACGCATGTTTTATTGATATATTGCTCATTGTTATTTATATTCTATTATGAATGAAAATATATAAAGTAGTATAAAAATTAAACCACAACCCGACTAGATAAATATAACTATAGTAGACCATTAATTTTATCATTTTCCTGGTATATTTACATTAACTTAAAAAATACATATTAAAATTTATTTTATTCTATTTTTTATACACATTTGGAACAGTAATCTTTTTTACTAATACAACTGTAAACTATATTGCAAAATAATATTATGGCATAGAATTTTTTTTATTAAAAAAATAGCCGAAAATATTCGTGGAAGACTGCTCTAATTTTGTGGTTTCCGCTCTTTATAAATATAAAAAATATCCATAAATACGAATATCCTTATATTATATTTTAATATATAATTAATGTAAAAAAGTTGCATTAAATTTTATTTGAGATATTTTAAGTAGTGATATACCTTAAATCATTAAAAGACTTACAACTTATTAACCACATCTCTTTCATATTTTATAATGGGGATTTTTTCACACATTGCGGTTTAATCAAATATATTTGTTGGTAGATAACTACGGGGATTTATATGACAAGCTTATTTTATATTACATTACAACAATATCCTTATGCGTAATATTTGACATTTAAAAACGGAACTAATAATCTTAATTAAATCGTGTTTTGCACTTATTAGCATATATTACCATTATACACTTGCGAATTTACACGAACATTGATATGAATGATGATAATACTGCAATTACATTATAGCATAAAACACGAACTTATTATGCAATAATTACTACTGTACATTTACCTTAATAACAGGATGAACGGTTCAAATACAGACTTATCGCATGCACAATTATATTAAGTCAAGACATATCAGAGAGCAACATATCATCAGGTGATAAGCTGTTATTTTTTGGTTTAGGATATGACTTTTAAGGGTTATTTTAATGACGTCACTGATTGTTATAAAAAAAAGTGTAAGAAACGAACATTAAAATATAATGAAAAATCTACATATATAATGACTAAATATGTAATTATAAAATCTTATTAAATGACAAAACCTTGACTTATTAGAAATTAAATTCCTTAGCGATGCGTTGAACGCATTTCTTGAAAATTGTTTAAATCAATGTCTCAAAGAATTTCCCTGACCATGACAATCAACTTCAATCTCAACATCCTAAACGATTACTCATTCTTTTCAAAATGCTATTTATTATTATTTTTTAATGCTTACGGGAATGATACATGTTTAAAACATTTAATCAATCGGCGGTTTCTTAATAATATAAAAGGCTTCGGCAACGTTCGGAGCTATTTATAAGCAGACGGATCGCCGAAGAGTTAACACGGTCCTCATAGAATAGTATACATACACACCGGTTAGTTTGTGCTATTTTTATTTATTCATACAAATATACAAATTCAAGCTCATCTATTGTAATAATTCATTTTATGCTTAAGAACCGTTCAAGGTTATGCCTTAATATTGCTTTAAAACCCATCGTATTTTTATTAAATTATTATTAATAACTGACATATTTTAAATATACTACAATACAATTTATGGCAAAGTCATTTTTTACATATTTACAAAGAAGAGAAATTTAACCTTGTAAGGTTATTGTTTTTCTTAGCGAATTACTGGTTTCAATATGAATCATCGAAATCCTACAATGGTGGAAATAAACTCGGTATCTAATTAAACTGTTTTTTTTTTTATTTTAATTTAATTTACCTGATATTTTTTTACATTTGATATACAGAATATACTCAGTAAACAATGTTTCGCGAAGATTCACTTATAAATCGTTTTACTCGTCTATTCATTGAAGGTCAGAATCATTAGTATTGTTTGACAATATTTAAAAGAAAATGGATAAAACAAGTACTTTTAATTACATTAAAATTCTGTCAATAACCTTACAATAATGTGTAAAGTAGCTAAATCTTAACGCAGATGAAAAGTTAATAAAATATTTGCTTAATCTATTTTAATCAGACTGATGCAAAAATTGGGATAAATTTAAAAGAAGCGAAACAGGTTTTTGACCTTCCTGTAAAGTTGGATAATTAGGTGGTAACTTTACCCATTCACATTCCGTATCGCCATCTTGATGTCCTTAACAATATTTAATACATTGAACTCCAACTGGATTTTGTGTAAATATTATTTATTTATACTAAAACTCTCATTTTTTAAGCAACTGAAATACTACTAAAAAATCATCATTAAAATTGAATAAGATTTTATATAACAAATAACAATGATGTTTAAAGTACAAATAAAATAAATTGTATGTATTTTTAGCGATTTAACTGATTGAAAAGTAGAAAATATACAAGCTGTCCGAACAGGGGGGCGGCTGGACCCCAGTCTTCTAAATTAAAAAAATATATGATAAAAACTTGTTTGTGCATTTATATAAATACATAAAAAATAAATTAGTAATACACAATAAATTTATATTAATAATTAAAAATATATGACAATAAAAAAAATTTAAAAATTAAAGCTAGCGTTCCTTTTTTTTGCTTAAGTGAGCCTATTAACATTTAATAAATAATGTTTTTTATATTTTTACAGTATAATAACTTCAAATTTACCCTAAAACTAAAAATATAAATAGTAACATTTTAATCAACATTAATTACAATCTAGTTTTGTAAAGTTTTAAGTTCTTGGTTTCATAATAAAATCGCTAAATATTTATTTGACAGTAATTTGCTCGTTAAACATCTTAAGTGGTAGGTCTTAAACATGTGTAACAATGTTTCATTCAAAAGTTTTGCTAAATGTTTAGGAAATATAGTGAATGAGGCAACATTGTATAGCTCATCATATGTATGATCGCGCATTGTCGTGCAAGAGAATTGAACCTTTTTAATTAATCAATACTTCTACCAGGCGCTGAAGTTTGTAACGCATTTAGTCGATTTCTAAGCCATAACTCGCTATTATTTAAGTTAGATTACCGAATTCTAGTCACATATTTAAAAATAAGCATTGGGTTACTTTTTTATTGCCATAGTTAACATTGAAAGAGCAACGTTTTGCAACTATAGAAGAGATTAAGACACTTGTATACTAGCCTACCAATTAATACACTCTTCAAATGTTTTGCGGGTTGAAATAAACGCTGCCATAAGTATATTTTAAATAGCTTCTATTTTATTATACAATAATAATATTTCAATATAAAATACACTCATTTATTTAAAAAAAAACCTTGCACGTTTTATTTATTTGCGTTAACACAGTCAGTTCGAGAGTTATCCATTTCATCATTAATAACACTATAGATAAATATATAATTAATGCAGCGTAATAAAAACGTGGATTATTTTTATTTTCATTTAGTTCATGCGGTACCCGTTTGTCATATCTTTTAAATAGTTCAAAACTTCTGGATTATTAACATATTACAATCGCAAAAGCTTTTAAGTTTTTACTGCATTAAATTTGTTTTATTAGTCGTTATTAAATAAAAAAGAAAGCTTACAACTTTCTAAATATCTACATCAAAATGTGTATATGTTAAAGGTTAATTTAAAAAATCATTACAGGTAATTTTATCTATATATGTTGATTCAGTGGCTATTTAATTAATAATGAATATCACGCATTTAACGGCTTATTATTCGTGTTTTATCACAAATAATATAACACAGTTATGTTACGAATCATTTATACATATGCCTAATATTCTATAAAGTTTCTTTGAAAAATGTCCTAATCATGTCAAAGCGAAATAAACATTTACTATTATATCTCAAGTGATTTGTGCGTCATAAATAATTGTATTGTTGATATATCAATAGCAATAAAACAAATACTAGTTTATTATATATTTCGTTAGAAAAAACTTTGTTAATATATAGTTTATGTAGTGTATAAGAAAAATAAAATTTTATTTTGCTGAGCGAACCGGAATTTGCTAGTGCTTATATTGTATTTTTTTATGATACGTGGATCTTTTGAAAAGTTCACGACCTCATAACGAAAGTATATTTTTATTTTAAAATTAACTTTTATTTTCCAATATAATCTTCTGGAACTTCAACATACTAATATCAGTCGAATCTAGCTTCAATTAAAGAATGGATATATTCGAGGTTTAGAAACAGAGTTGAAAGCTAATGGGGCAGTAAATAACTAGGCGATTTTTTTATATTAATTTATATAATACTGGCAAAATACCAATTGACAAGTAGTATATGTCGACGATTGTTACCTGAAAGACTTTGGCTCGATTCTTCAATAAACCCTAATGTATTTTTAACTTTTACCTATACGGAAGATCGAATAGTGATTATTATATCATTTGTGATAAACATAGAGCTAGGTCGTACATATAAAATATTTAAAATTCTTTGATGAAGGTTTACTTTAGCTCATAGAAAATATTAAATACGTAAAAGAAAAAAACTTTGATTAACCTGATCTTTTGTTATTTAAAACATAACCGGTTATAGTTTATTTTATATTTTTTATGATAAATTACGCTTTAAACGCGTTTATCGTGCCGCAGAGAAAATTTTAGAACCATGTCTATTTTATTCATAAACAATTATGACGACCTGCTTAAAAGTACGTGCGTTAAAACAAAAAATCGTTTTTATGTGTTGTCGTATCTTGTACAATTTAATTACAACGTTACGATTCTATATGGTCGACACAGGTAGTAAATTATTTCATTGTACATTGTATAACATAATTAAATTCCTAACAATATGTTATTAAACATATTAAAATACATAATATATAGTTTAGAACCTTTTGAGCCTTCGTAATAAAAGTTAATGATAATGCAGTATGAAACAGGCTAAAAGGCATCTTAAATGTTTAGTATTTCATTAGGAATTTTTATTTATTTTTTAAGAACTGTATATTAAGAAATTCAAATAAATATTTTTATTGCTTGTTGTAAATAGCATTTTTCCAGTATAACATAATCATATTTTTTCTATTATTTGATACATTACTATTAAAATAAAAATCCAATCTGGCCCTGTAACCAAGGAGTTAATAAAAACAGTAATCGTGTTTCGCTGGTCCTTCGATACTCCGATAAGACGTCCTTCCCACGAAGATCAATATCGTACGCGAATAAAAAGATTGCTGACTTCTTTTTGAGGTACTAAGTTAAGCGATTATATTTGAGACTTGCTGTTTCATATTTTGTTAGTATTTGCAGGATCACGAATTTGAGTCTTAATCACGATGAAACGGCTTTTAAATAATATATAAACTATACAAAGTATATTATATCTATGATTTATATACATATATATTAAAATATTTCGAATTTAAGTGTTCTATTTCATTTACTGCTAAGTATTGATAGTAGATGCCATGAGAATCTTCAATGTATGTTTTGACCGGCTGTAAAAAGCCATCTACAAGCATAATATAAAGTTCAACGATTCTTAAAATTTCTAAATTGTAATGTAAAACTATTAAAGTTGGTGAGTATTCTTGCTACAAAATAATATTGAGAACTTTCATACGTCATGGCACTTAAAGGATGACATCTACGAGTCATTTACAAAGTTCGTGAGATCAATCTTATATTATGCAGTCTGTTTTTTACAGTTGTAAATAAATATGCACAACACACTCTTTATCTTGTTGAAAAAAAACCGTTAGCGTTAGATATTTTTTAACAAAAAAAATCACAGCGATGTTAAACTTACTTACTTTTTATAAAGTTGATCAATCAACTTGACATTTGACAGCTGATGTAAAAAAATACAATAAGATGCTTTTCAGTTAGTGAAGATCAAAGCAACTTTTAGTATAAATCCTAATATTTATTCTATACTTTCCATAATTTGTTTAAGCAATATTTTTTTTGTTTCAGGTCAAAATGCTAAGAAAAAAATATGCATCATGCTTTATGTTAATGTATCTATGTAAGTTTCTTAATTTTTTAATTAATTAATAATTATTTATATAATCATTGTAAATATTTTATATTACAGCCTTCTTTGGAGAATCAGAATCGTTCAACGTTAACAATAGAATATCTCAATCAAATTATAATAATTTATTATTAAGAATCAAAAGAGAATTAGAAAGTGATTCGCCCACAACTAATAGGCGCACTAAATTATACGGAGAAATCACCGAAGACGGTGTATTGTACAAAGGAGGATTCGATCTTCCGATAGAATTTCAAGGTTCAGGTACAGCGGATTTTGCATTTAACGGTCCGAGCTTTCGACGTTGGAAACCAACTGAGAATAAAATTGAGAACGCATACGACGTTACAAGCGAAGTACCTGGCTGGTATTCGCCAGATGAATGGAAAAAAATGAAAGAGCAGTTAGCGTTTAACCAAAAGTTATTGGACGCAGTTACCACGGAGTCGAATATATTACCAGAAGTGTCTAGTGAAAAGAACACTGAAGATTATCCATTAGGTTACATAAGTCCGTGCCAATTCAATTGCCATAAAATGACTGCGACTTCAGAGTACAATCCAGTGTGCGGGAGCAATGGAGTAACATATTCTAATACAGCAAAGTTCGTATGTGCACAGAAATGTGGTAAAAGTATGTATTAAAATTGATCTAATATTCAATAGTTTTATTATAAATTTATTTTAATTTATTTGTCTGATTTCAGAAATCACAGGACGATATCACATCACATGTGGATTCGGTGCCCCTGTAATTTAATTATTAATAAATAAATATGTTATTTCTGTACATAAATTATAATAATAGTTCTAAACGTAAAACGTATATGTGATATATTATAATAAAAAATATCTTATTATTTTTTATATATTCTTGTTACTTCAATGATTTTTTTTAGATAATTCATAATTAATAGTTGGATATAAACAACACTCTTAAAAGATATGTGGTATAACAGAACCTGTATAAGTTAATATAAATATTTGTGGTATGAATAAGTGCTTATAATAACCACTTCTTTGGCACAAATATGTGAAAAACACATTTTTTTTAATGTTTATCGAATTAAAAAATCCATAAGACTATTATAAATTCTCAGGAACAGCAAAAAAATGAGGGTCAAAGTCATGTCGCACGCAAGACGATAAAAGCTAAAAAAGAACATGTGTTTTTTATTGATATTATTATTTCACTTTATATCACTGCACTCGAAATGTTTTGTTTGTCTAATTAATATATTGAACCACTCTTTAATTAACAACTGGAGAGATGTATTTATGCTGCTTAGTAAAAAAATATTTTAACCGTCTAAGAAAAATAAATTGGTTTCTTCGTTAAAACGGGACACCACTGTGAGAAACATTTTAACAGCTTAAGTCACAAAGTACATGCTATAAGTCAGAAAGGATAAAGTATCCATCGCCTTTCCATCAAAACGACTATTTTTAACCTGCTTTAGCGACCATTGACAATTTGATTAAAAAAAATCCGCATAAAGGCGGACAAAATCTCCCATAGTGGGGTCATGGATATAAATATGTGAACGTAAGCAACCAAGAATCACTTCGTCTAAGGATAAGAAAATTTTTCTGAGTTCAAGGCATCAGATATTCAAGAGCTCTTCAACTTGGACTGCAACCAAGAAAAGGCAGACTCAACTTCAGACCAACAAAGATAGTAAAAGCCGCCATTTCTCAATTCGGATTCACTGGTCCAGATCGACATTCAGAATCCATAGAAAACCCACTTCGGAGACGCTTTCAGCCAACGAACAATCAATAACAAGAGAAGCACTCCGGACATGGTAAATAAAAATATTTAAATAAGCAGCGTCGACGAATTGATACCACACAACTCATGAAATATTCCAATTTTATCCCAAAGCTCAAAGAAAAATACATGTTAATACGGATACGATCTGTACTTTTTTATATAAATAAAGTTATTTTTCTCTGAATCCTTTTTAACGACAATAAGTTCTTCACTTCACTGAGATTCTAGATTATATAGCCAAATTCAAGAACACTATGACCTAACGTATTTTGGGGAACACTTATTACAAAGAAACGTTGTCCGTGAAAATATAACTCGTCCCATATATGAGAAAAGAGCAAAAAAAACAGTAAAAAATCTACTCACAAATGCAATTATCATACCAAAAATTACTTCAATACGTAACGGTTAGATATTCCGAGGGAGAAGCATCCCTAATGGCCATTAGAGGCATTTAAAAATGCTATAGCATTGCATCAACAATCGCAGCCAGAGAAATGCGAGAAGATGAACTGCTTATGGTGTTGCCGAATCTCCACCCGTTCAAATTCTAACCGTCACGCAGATATTCCAATAAGAAAGAACGGAAATACTCAAATCTTATTTCATCTCTCAACCATCGCTACGCTGCGCATCTTGAGAGAGACAAATCCTTCATAAAAATTGATCAATTACTCCTCACTTGTTACTCGCACTAAGCGGAGCTCTGCCAAGGGTCGACTAAGAAAGCAGCCGCTTCCTTCTTCACGTTAACCCTGGTCCAGCTACGACGTCTAAAATCCAGAGTTTGACTTCAGAGATGACTAGATTTTACAGAAACAGACAAAATTCTGAGAAAATTACATATCTACTCAAACAGTACATGACTCAAAAATTGCACATTTATATATATAATATAAATGTGATTGACAGACTAGGCCGATGGCCTGACTGATTTTAGTTATAATAAAATAAATAAATAGCCCACCTAATAATAATAAAAATTAATAGGCAAATATCATTTCCTTATATAAAAATAAACTCATTGCAATATGGTCAAAACTTAATCACACTGAATACGTGCTCCGCATATTAAAACCGAGCATCCTCGATGCCTTATTGCAAGTTTTAGCGATGTGCATACTAAATATCTAATATTTCTAATATAAAAGCTATTTTTAATGTATTTTTTGATATGGAGTTTTGGCGATGGGTTGTAATTAGATATATAGTGTTTTTACTAAGATAAAGAAGTTACACGTTAGAATATATAAGTGAGAGGGTGGTGCTCGAGGCAGCAGGCTGGACCGTTGTGAGTCCGCCAAAGTCCGTCAAGAGAGTCCCCCGTCACGCCAGTTTTACCAGAGTGCCGCCAAGTTTTGGCCATAATAAAACCTAAATATAAATTTATATTAATTAGCCTCCTACAGAGATATTGTGCGAAAAACACTGCACTTTTTTACTTTAATGTTCACCTTATTTATAAAATTATAATGAATTGTGAATTTAATCAATTGTAATTAACCCCTGCAACAAAAAAATTTTAATAGCCCTTGCATATTTATTACTAATTATTGCTTATTAAAAAAAAAATTTGCGACGTTTAAATAATTATTGTGGTTGGGTATTTATTATCTTAAGATAGCATTTAATATGAATTTAAATATGTATTATAAAATTAAAATTTGTTCTAGAAAACGTCAAAAAGATTTTTTTTACACTGGTAACACTCTGGATTTTTTCGAGGTTATCTTCACAGTTCGTTGTTAGACTGACGTTTCGACGCGCAGTTGTGTTTTTGTGTTATTTTCTAAATCAATATGTCAGAAATGGAAGAAGATGTACAGCATGTACCAGAAATGGACACAGATGACTCGAATTTAAATCCAAAACAACCAGTTTGTTTGATTGTACTAGGTAACTTATGATTTTGTATTTCTTATTTAGTATGATAACAAATATGAATATATTGACATCGATCCTCGATCACTTCTCTGTTATTTTGCATAGTGGTGCAGTTGAAATATATATTTTTATTTATTTAAGGTATGGCTGGTGCTGGAAAAACGTCTTTTGTCAAGAAGTTATCCGGATACAATTACGAAGAGCACAAACCGTACATAATAAATCTTGATCCTGCTTGCAGAGATGTTCCATATCCAGCCAACATTGGTTTGTATAATAATAATGAAAAATGTTTAATAATTTATACAAAGGCCTGTGTCATATTTAAATTTTTATTTCAGACATTAGAGATACGGTCAATTACAAGGAAGTTATGAAACAATATTGTTTGGGACCCAACGGTGGAATAGTTACCACTTTGAATCTGTTCTCGACTAAATTCGGACAAGTAGTTAATTTGATAGAAAAAGCAGGAACCAATCACAAATATTGTATATTAGACACTCCAGGTACTATGTATTCAAATATGATTAACCACTTCATGCCTGAAATATTTTTCAAGAGCTGTTCAATAAACCGATATTATTTTATTTTCCCTTGTCTTAACACTTAACCGGCGGGTCGTTTTTTTTCCCGCATGATCTGTAAAAATGGGCTGTTTCGCGAGAACTTTACGCAACACAGATTTATAACAAAAATATATGATAACTTTTGCATTAAACGGAATTAAAAAACAAAAATTTATCAAATGTTCTGCATTGTATTGGTTCATATGTTAAAATTATTTTATCAATGGTTTTCAATCTGTGGGTTGCATAAAATAATAATTAATATCATAAAATTTGCTTTATTCTACTTTATTATATCTCTAGTTTAAAAAATAGATAATAATTATGTACATAAAATGAATATGTAAATTATATTTCGGTCTTCCATGGGCTAAATTTGTTATGCCAAGCTTTGTCACGCTTTAAAAGTAATTTACGATCGTGTTTTATTACTTTAGCTTGTTGATGCAAAGAGTTCTTTGATTGTCCCCCACGTGTGAAGTTGTGGTGACAATAAAAATATTTTCGCCTTGAAATATTTTTTTTCTTGTAGTACAAATCTTCATTCATATATGTCATCACAAAACACTTTAGTGTTTGCGGGTAGAAACAACTGGATCCAAAAGGTACTTATTACCCGTCCCGCCGGTTACTGCCAGTGGACAAAATCGGTAAATACTACCCGACTCGCCGGTTAAGTGTTAAGTAAATAATAAATATACAACAGAAAAATAAATATTTAGAACTTGTACATTAAAAATACTATATTTTATAATATTATAATAATAAAATTAAACATTAGAAATTTAAAATTGATTCAAATTCATAATACCATCTTTGCTGGAATTTTTAAATTTTCGTGTGGGCATTGATCTAATGCTAAGTTCGAAAATCCCACACATGTGTGGGATTCGTCCTTATGCGGTTAATTTGTTATATTGTACCACAAGATTTTTACTACATCAGCTTATATATAAAATTGCACATTGAAAGTCAATTATTAGTTTTTTTTAGATATCATACACTTCCATTATGAAAATTTCCTTAATTTTTATTAACGATTACTATAGACCATGTTGCTTAGTTCGTGGTGATATTTAAACTGTTTTAATTCCTACTTTCAAATTTGAGTACTGTTTATGCGATTTTCGCACATGAGTATGATTCCTACTTCTTTAGTTGCAATACAACCCCATACAAAAATCTATGATATCTGTAAAATATACTATGTAGCAAACATATTGTTGTACAGTGTTATTATATTATACTTATGTAGTAAACTGGAAATAATATATTTTTGATTGATTATAATTTCAGGTCAAATTGAAGTATTCACATGGTCGGCGTCAGGTGTTATAATAACAGAAGCTTTAGCCTCTTCTCGTCCAACAGTAATAGTATATGTAATGGACGTAGTGAGAAGCGTATCTCCGGCCACCTTCATGTCAAATATGCTTTACGCCTGTTCCATTCTTTATAAGTCTCGTTTACCATTTATAGTCGTAATGAATAAGGTAAGACTAATTTACGATATAAATAATATTTTCGACACTCTGGATTAAAATATTCCATAAATGAACATGCAATTAATTAGTCAGTTTGTTTGTATTTACATGTATACGGGCGGCCCTCGACTTTCGCACATAATTGGTTCCTGAAAATGTGTGCGAATGTTGAATGTTCGAAAGTAGAGGGAAGTAAAAAAAATTTAAAATTGTGTGTATTTTAAAATATTTATTTATCAAGTAAATATAAGATGTTTAAGAGGCGTTTAAGAGACATGTTTAAGTGGGGTTTGCGGGTGTTTCCTTTGAAAAGTTATCAAGAGTTAACTGTTCCACTATTCTTTTTCTTTTCTTCATATAGTATTTTATAACATGCTATGTCTTTATTGATCGCTCTACGCACTTGAGATATGCGTTCTCCATTGGGATCACAATCTTCCATAATATTTAAAAAATTGTCAAGATGAGTGAAGGCTTCATTCATATTTTTCATTGTTAAAGAGTTTTCCAAAATAAACCTGTCTCACCTACATTAAATATTTGGCTAGAAGAATATTCTCCATCTTCAATAATTTTGGATAATTAGGAAATAAATTCTTTTGTAGCATCTTTATCCGCATCAGCCGATTATCTAGTAAATTTAATACTATGAAAAGAATACCTCATTTTAAAATTGTAAAATCAACCGTTACTTGCTTGAAAAACCGTGTTAAAATATTTTTTTAATCTATCCTTCCAATCTTTGTGCAAACTAAGGGCTTTTGCTTGAATAATTGAAATACTCAGAGGGACATCTTTTTGATGTTAGTCATCGATCCATGATGACAAAGATTTTTCCATTTCATCCATGTTTTTTTAGCCTTGTTTTTTTAGTAACATATCTTTAAAGATTGTGGAAATATATCTTTAATTTCCACAATTTTAATTATATTTTTATTTTGCAAAATTGAACATGTCGTAGACCTGTTTGTATCATACGAACGTCCGATTGAAGCAAAAGATTCACCGCTATCAGAACGTCTAATAATTTCACTCTTTGTCTCCAATCGTGTGATGTTTATGAGTCCTTGATTTCTTTTTGTTCGTATCAACATTGAAGTTTTCCGTTTCTCACTCATATTTATATTTTTGCGGTTACTGTTATTGAAATAATAAATTAGTATTATTTTTGCAACAGTTGACATCATGTACATGTTTTCGTAGTCTAGAAGTTTCCAAAAATTGAATTTTTGGATTTTGGTTTTCATAGCTGAAAAGCAGCTGCTTTCTCAGACTTCCTAGGGTTGTTTTGGTTGGTACTCAGCGTAGCTCTGCTTAGCGTGAGTTCAGCTAAACTCTAAGGCAGAACGAAGTAGTATAAACGTCCAGTTCTGATTTTTAGAAATTCTAAATGAAAGATTTTAATAAAAGTGTCGTGAATTTTCTTTGCACTTATATCCTTCTGTGGATATGGTAGGTGCTTTCCTTCTTTCCTACTTCCGACTGTTGGGCCAGTGTGACGTTTGGGGTGGAAACAGACTATGTTGTCTGTTACCATACTTACAATAATGGCCTTTTACGTAACGATCATAATTTAAATGACAGTAGATTTAGCTAGGTTATCGCTGGCCACTGGTAATTGTATCTGCTAGTCCACTGACTTATTTTAGAGCATGTGATGATCAAATATTTAGACGGATTAGGGTCACTTGCAAATGGACACATACTGTCCTTTGTTTAGCTGCATTTGCAAGTGACCCTAATTCGTCCAAATATCTGATCATCACATGCGCTAATATAATGTGACCAGACGTCCTCAAAATTTTTGTCATCCTTTATCCTCAAAAACATTTCAGAGATGTCTTTGAATAAAATTTTTCAAAATTACCTTTTTTTAATTAATTTGTCCTCGAGCAAAAATATTCCGAGATGGCCTTTGAACAAATGGTTAAAATTTCCAAAAAGACCTTTTTATGCTTCCTAGCAATCTCTTCTCAAGAAATGAGATAGTCAACAAATAATTTATATTTACGTGACAACGATTTATTTTAAATATTGGCCGTAGTTCTGGAGAGAAGTTCACGGATAGTGCTGGATAGCCAAAATATCAGCTGTTCGGCTCGCATTCCAAAAGGGTCGGTCTTGGCTCGGCTCCTGCTGTGGTGGATGCTCCTTGCGGACGTCCAGGGGTTCTGCGACAGGACGAAGTTCCAGGCAGGCGTCTCGTAAGTCTTCGCTGGCGTAGGGTGGACTTTGGTGAAGCTGCTTGCTCCTGTGCCGATGGCAAGAGGATGTGTATTTGTATGGAAACTCCAACCCCTTATATAGTGGACTTCCGTCAATATTATTGTGGAATATCGTCCTGCTTCCCACGGTTTTTGGTCCTCACGCAAGTGTTATATTTTCTCACGATATCGTCTTCCTTGCAAGGTGAAATATTCTTCATCCTGGATTTTATTATAAAATAATCCGTGACTTATTAAAAGTAAGATGTCGTTTCCCTTTTTGTGTGGGATTGTCAGACGTAAAATGTTATTGTTCTGTATGCAAACTCCCCTAATTCTTGGTCACACTAGATTAGCAGATCGCGAGGGGTCGATTAGATATGGGAAACTGTTTCATCGCCTTGTCTCAAGAATATTTTAATTATGACTACTTAAAAATAACGGTTATTAATTTTTTGTATCATTTTTTGTATCGCTGTTCCAGAAAGCTCCCCTATTTCTTTGTCGCGCTTGATTAGTATGAGGGGTTGATTAGATATTGGAAACTGTTTTATTCCTCGATTCCAAATCAAAATGTGATTGCCAATATGTGGTCCCCACACGACCTTTTCATTAGCTCCCGCAGCAATTTGTCCTCTAGCAAAAATTCCGAGATGGATTTTGAACAAAAATTTCTGTTTCGGCCTTTTTTTTTAGTTCAGGAATTTGTCTTCAAACAAAAATTTCCCTAATGACTTTTTTAGAACCCGAAGCGCTGAATATTCTCGGGCTGGCCTTTAGTAGTTGTGCTATGTGACTTGGTTCATTGTTAACCCTTTGCACTCCAAAGACTTTTTAAAAAGTTCAGCAATTCCAAGCCGTTTCAGAGAACTTAGTCAAGTGGGTTTAAATTATGATGATTCTTAAATGTGTATATTGAACATTTATTTGACAAATTATTTTTATAATCAAGTGTAATACTTTTTTAAAACAATCCCTTGAAAGAGCACTAAAATTTTTTTCACAAATTTCGCAATAATTCATTATCTCTAATCTTTCTTTACAACTTTTCGGTTCTGGTCTTCAAATTCTGATTGTTATATTTTTGAATATATATTCTAAATAAAATACCCAGAATATTAAAAAATACTTTACGGGAATAAAATATTTTACCAAACAATATGCGTTCTGGAATTAAAGGTCAGTAATCAAATGGCTTTATTCGGAAAATTTCTTTGTGTATTTCTAATTGTTCTAAAGCTTTATCTAAAATATTTATATAATAGTCAACATCTTCACAACATTCAAATTTATTTTTAAATGGGTATTTGGTCAAAGAATGAGAAATGTGTGACTTTAAACCGTTACCCCATGTTTTCAATATCAAAATAGATCTAAATCATTTGAAAAAATGCTGAGCCCACCTCAATATAGGAGTTACTGGTAAAAAAAACAATGTTGAGTAATCATCGACATTGGTTAATGGTTATATTTAGTGTAGGAAACGATCTTGTTGCGATTAATAATTTAGTGTTACTTGGCTCGCTTACATTTTTTTACTAGTGTTTGAAGGTCGCTGGCATTATCTGCAAGTATTACTGTATCATCCATTAGTTTACCATTCACTATCCTTAGGTCACTCTCATATAGCTTCTTGAAATATTGATTCGGAGTACATATTAACCTTTTAAACGCTGCAAATTATTGGTACGGACGTGCACTACAGGCCGAGAATTTTCTAGCAAAAATAAAATCTATGAAGCGGTCGCGGTTACGCTTCTATATTCGTAATTATCGGCGGGTCCGGTTGACGATTTGTGGTAGGGCGTTTGTACAGCGAACTGTACAAAGTGGCCCTTATGAAATCTTCCGGTATGTTCTTGACGCGTGATGACTGGGATCCTTCGACAGTCGCCGATATTAATCCTCGAGCACGTGTCCTGGAGAGGTTGCTCAGACAGGAGGCGAGGTGTAGAATCCAAGTAGTCAAGTTGAGCGGCGAGTGTAGTCCAGTGAGTTGCTGAGTCGGAAGTCCAGAGTCGAATGTAATGTGAGCTTTTTGGCACCGCCTTATATTCCCGGTCGGGTGCGCAACAGTATCCCCATTCCGCGCGTTGTTTGCGGTGGCGGGGGTGCGGTGTAGTTGTACAACGCCACTTAGTTCGGGTGCACGGCTCAGGGGGACTACACTTTCGCTTATGCTGTGGCACGAACGGTAGTCTCGGGGTCCCCATCCCCACTCCGCGCGTAGCTTGCGGTGGCGGGGATGCGGTGTTATGGTACGACGCCGCTTAGTTCGGATGCACGGCTCAGCGAGACTTCACTTTCGCTTATGCTGCGTCCCGGACGGTCGTCTCGGGGTCCCCATAATATATTGAGAAATATATATTTGAAAATTAGTTTTATTAGTTAATTAAATACAGACGTTTAAAAAACAAAATGTTAGGGTTGTCACATAGCTTTTATAAAAATTATGAATATTCATAAAAAAAATACAAGAAAATAAAATCAAAAATTCTTAAAATATAAAATAACGTCAAGCCAGAGTTGCAATTGATGATAATTATTCCTGTTAGTAATCAAAAAGTCCTGCGCGGCACAACCCTGAACAGCTACTCTCGTTGAACGCCAAACCAAGCTTTCATTTGGATTTCTGTAATATCGATAACATTCGCAATTTATCCGATCTTAATATTTTTTCGTCATCTCGAAAGATGTCACTATGTGTTTAATTTTTTATGTCATACAAATCTTTCAAGCCTAGCTAGTAAAATGAGAACAAAGTAGAGTGCGTATACGTGCTCGTTTTGTATGGCCGGCCACATGTGACCAGTCACATAGAGCGCGTATACGCGCTTATGGCGTAGAAAGGGTAATAGCAAAGGGGATAAGTTGAACCCTTGTCGTACATATACCCATCTAACTTGGGCATCTTTGCTGAATACATTTTCAACATTGGCTGTTTGATTTAAGCACAGTTTTAAATAATACGGATATCATTAACATACATTTCTTTGAACTAGTATTTATAAGTTTCAAACGTTGAACTTTCTAAACAGCATGTAAACACTAACGTTTTGTTATAAATTTGAAGACGAATAGTTTGATTGAATTAGAATATTTTATACAGAGTAAACATAGTTTAATTTTATTTTATATAATAACTTTTGATATCAAATATGTTTTAGATTGATGTAGTCGATCATGGGTATGCTGTAGAGTGGATGAGGGACTTTGAAGTGTTTCAAGAAGCATTAGAAAATGAATCGGAAGCTTCATATACCAATAATTTATCGAGATCCATGGCACTCGCATTAGATGAGTTTTATCAAGGAATAAAAACATGCGGAGTATCTTCTTTGACTGGAAAAGTATATTATAGCATATTTAATTAATATATATTACAGGCACATCATATTTAAGTCAATTATATGTATTTTTTAGGGGATAGATGAATTTTTCAAGTTGGTCGATGAAGCAGCTGAAGAATATGAGAAGTATTTACATACAGCCATATAATACGCCATAAATATTGTACGTTCTTATTCATGTTCATTTTAATTTGTAGAGATTATAGAGTTGAATGGGAGAAAAAGAGAGCTCAAAAAAGTAAAGAAAATGAACAAGAAGAAGACACAAACGCCAGTGGATCGAGTATGTATATTAAAACACATTTATGTACAATTTGTCATCTAATGTTAATTATTAAATTAACTACACATAATTTGACTTACCCATTTTTGTAACTGACTATTCTGATCAATATTAGTATAATTTATGCTTAGGATTCCTATTAATTTATTTATTATAATTTTTTTGTTGAAATTTTACAAGCATGGTGAATACAATCAGTGACTTTTATTTTATTAATTAAAACGTTTACAATCAATAGATATCACTGCATAATCTACCCTAATTTTATTATAATTATTCATCATTTTAGGAAAATCTGTGATGATCCATTGAAATTGTAATTTTATAATAAACATCTACCGATCTCCCAGACACGATAGAAATTTAAAAACACTAGTTTATATGGTATTTGAATCAAGGTCTTTCAGGTATTAGTCACTAACTTATACCATCGATTTATCATGCTGCTATTAAATACTAGTCATGGAATTAGGCTTTCCCTGTATTTTGTTCCCAGCTATATCCTTCAACACTTGACCTTAGATTTTGAATGCTGTCGTGATATTGACAGATTTGATCATGAGAGCATGTCTTCCAATAAAATGTAATAAATCGCATTCGAGGATTAAACTAATTTTTGTTTTTAAATCTGTCATATAGGACCATTTGTGTTCAATGTCATCATCACAACCGCCTGTACTTAAACTCAGTTTTGATGGATCAAAATTCCTCAGCAGCATAATAGGCTACTAACTTTGATTTAGTTTGTACTATGGTAATCCACTTAGATTCAAGGAATTTATGAACTCCACTGGTTAACTAAAAATTTATCTACAGCCAGATTTCATTATTTAGTCTGTTTAATCATCATTATTATTTTTACAAAAATTGTGTCGACCTATAAATTTAAGGCAAAACATTCTGAATGTTTCATTTGTACGCTTTTAATGAGACAAACTTATTTAAGGTACAAAAGATAGCCTTATAACAGAAGTAAGTAGAGGTAGAGAATTAAGTGAAATATATCTAAGACATCCAGCTAATGAGAGTTCTGAAGACGAAGAAGGAACTGAGACAGACAAAATGGACGGTAATATATTGTTTTATATATAAATATAAATGATATAAATGTAATGCTTAAAATAATTTTATTATTTTAGAAGAGAATCAACAGGATATGAATGACTTAAAAAAGTTTTTAAAGAACCACGCCAAACATGAAAAGGATAAAACTTGAATTAAATGATAATAACAAGAACATAATGCTATTGTAAACCTTTATTTTTTTAGTAAATAAACCGAAATATGTTTATCAGAATTTGTTTTTCACATTTGTATTTACTATATAGATAACGGTGGTTATGAAAAATATTTGTTTTTTTTATATAAAAGTGAATAACATAAATATTTATAACAAGCATTTGGAATCATTTAGTTATAATATAATATTGTCAATATGTCTTTTAGGCACAGATAATTTTAATATAATCTGATATTTTTTTTATTTTTTATTTTTTTTTAAAATAGCATAATAAAGCCAATATGTACATTAAATAAATAAATAAAATTTTCTATCTAATAAAAAATTTAGATTCCAATGTCTAATAATATTTTTACAATATGATCTAAGTTTGTTCTTTAGATAAATTAATATTATATAAATATAGTTGCATAACTTTTTTTATAGACTTAATAAAAAATTAATTTTTCTACTTATACAGTAAAAATAGTTTTATATTTTAAACGATTTTTAATTGTTTAGAATGTTGAGTTATCACAATTCTGCTATTAAGTCTTTTGGTGCATATTCAATTTCCACCTTTGGATGTGATTCTTCCGCTTCTTTCTAAAGAGCCGTCTTCCAAAAAGTACGCTGGTTTGTAAGTAACAATGCCAGTTGTCGGATCGGTGACTTTTAAAGATGGATTAGGAATGGTATTGTGCACATTTCCTAAAGACGTGTACCTGAAAATATTAAGAAATAATTATATCAAAATAATGTACATATCGAGGTTGGAAGAAGTAAGATAATAAAACATTGGAAGGTTTTAGTTTAGTACTATAGCTTATATTTGGCTCTTATTTAAAACTTTCTAAGATTAGTTATATTCATTTATAGAGGACTTTCTTGAACTTCAGGGTATTTTGCACATTAAATGTAATGAAATATAATAAAAAAATATCCTAAACAAAATTCTTATAAATATAAAACATATTAATACTTTACTGTGGGTTGCTTTAACAGCGTGTTTTGAATATTCCGTGTAATAAAATTAATCAGTTAAGGAACATATACAACAAAAATATTCTATGAACGTCACAGATTTTTCTATACGCGGATTACTTGTCGATATATCTGTACATCCTGTGTTGTATCACTCCACAGAGGTACCATTTATTGGTAAAAAGATTAAAGACCATATTTATGTCCTCATTCAACTTTTATTCTCATTAATGAATTATAATAAAAATACATTTTTTTATAAAATAGTGTGATTTTTAGAACAGATCTTTACATTCTACAGTAAATGATAAATAATAAAATAATAATAATTTAAATCCAATGTGAATTGAAGGCTTTATATTTAGAATATTTTAGCAAAACTATTAAAATTTTTGTGTGTGAATAATCACTAGCACTTATGTAATAAGAAAAATATTCCTTTATTATCTATTTTTCTTGGATCTATAACATTTACGGTATTTGCAGTAGTAAATTGTTCTCGCTCATAAGATTTTCATAAAAAAAAACTTATAGCGGCTGATGACAAAACACAAAAAATTTCAATGGTGTGGCGGGATAAGGGATGACTCATCAACAAAAATCCAGATAAGTCATTTAAATTATGACATTTCAGCTTACTGAAAATCCCTGCAATTCTAGTGAACAGTTGGTCGCGATGGTTAGAGCGCAATTAACCATTATGCCTGCACTACACTCTTTGGAAGTTGGCCAAGGTTGGCCAAGGACGGAGAATATAGTGGGTTACTTCGGTCGAGTTCGGTTTTGCCCGCTCCAAAATCTCTCGGAAGTTGTCCGAAGTTACCGAGAACGGGAGGTAAAGTGGGGGTAATTCAGTCGACTTGGCCAGCTTCGAGTGCTTTCGAACATTGTCGGCAAAAGGACCGAAGTCGGAGCTGCTCTTTCGAGCGCGAGCGGTGAGATACTTCCCCTTTCGCTCTCTCGCGTGTTAAGTGACGAGAGAGAGATAATGATATGTTGTTTCGCAAACTGAGATAGAACGAATAACTCGCTTCAATTTCAGTACGTGCGTAGGCGTCCTATGGTTAACACGCATGTCGAGTGCTGCATCGTGGTCACGTTATAATACCACATGCTTATCAGGGACTTCAACAGACTCTTACTGACATCTTTGAATATTTTAGGGCACCAAAAGGGATTAATTATATTTTTGATAGTATATTCTTCTAATAGATATCGTGATTATATTTTTTTTCATATAAAATTTAATAGTTAAAAAATAATAAAAAAAATCGTTTCGAATATCCTTAGAACAGTTGATATAAATGTCACACCATAACGAATTCTTATTTAGAATCGATGGCGACAAAGTCTAGGATAGTCACAGATGTGATGTTCGTACTCTGAAGTATCATTTTTATGCCTTATGGCATTTTGCAAAAGCCGACAAAGATTTTGCATAAATTGAATATTTACGACCGAAAAGTTTTCACTGATATTGTATTGGTGAGTGCCCACACAAACTTTTATAATTATCAGTAGCGTAATTTTAATAATATGACAATTTAAAAATTGAGATTATTTGGCACATTTTTCGATCGCACGCAAATATGCCGGCTGTACGTGACAAAAGCAGCCGTCCAGACGTCATTCACGCCCATGAAATTTGCGACAGTGTAGTCGCTTACTCGAAGTCGTAGGTCTCGGCCGACTTCAGTTGTAACTTCGGTTCGGACAGAGAGTTGTAGTGCAGGCATTAGAATGTCATACGCGCTCTTGTAACAATGGCAACACTAGCTACAATTTTTAAACTTGAAAAGTTTACCAAGGATTAAGGAACTCAATGTAAGCAAATACATGTTACTACCATATATGTGTAAAACGCTTGGGGGATAGTAAATCTGAATTCTCAAAAATGTATGAATTAGTTATAGTGGTTTCCCAATACTGTCAACACTTTTTATGGGACAGAATTATGAAGCTATTTAAATCATTCAATGTAATTCTACTTACCCTTTATAATACAAAGAACAACAAGGCACTTTCTTATCAATTAAATAACTCCATATTTCATGATAAGACCAGTCGAGGAGAGGACTGACTCTCATGATTTGCGGCCAATTGTGATCTGTCATCTGAAATATTTAATAAATTTAATATCGATACAAATGTATTATTTTATCAGTATGCTTACTTGAAAGAAGTCGAGATCTTCACTATACGGATCACTTCGACGTGTTCCCATGAGGCATGCTTTAATATTTGGATCTTCGCTGATCATTTTGTTTAGCACTAATCTAATATCACCGCGTATAACAGTCAGCTTCAACTTATACAACCGTTCAACATTATAAATAAACTCTTCCAATTCTGGAAAAGGATTATCGGATTTGATATAAACGAAATGTAGTAATTCCATATTAGAGATTTGGTTATTTTTCAGCACTCTCGAAATCATGTCTAAAAGTACTGTGCAGTCTTTTCCGCCATTAAAAGCAACAAATACTTCGTTTATTTTGTACTTTTTGAAGCACTTTTCTAATACCTAAAAGTTAAGTTTATTTTTTATATGATTTTTTTTATATTAAATGTTATTGTTACTCATACTTGGTTGGATTCAACAAGCACTTTGGAATAATCGATCAAGTTCATCTTTATTGTATTTAATCAAGTTTCAGCATTGATCTGTAAAAATAGAAACAAGACAAATTAAATTATTAGTGAAATAAATATAAGTTACAATGTACAAAATTTACAATTTGATGATTCTGTTTTTTAAATTACTCTATGCATTTTAAGATAATATAATTTAAAAGCTGACCTAACTGATACTTTTCTATTCCAAAATTGTGTTTTTGTGCTGGTGAACAGATGACGTCGTTATCTGTGTACTTCGTGCCGATGAATGGATGACGTCCTTCTATGTTATGTTTGTTTAAATTTAATGATGATCTTATCACCCAAATGCGCATGTTTAATGTGTAATATGTACATTTAATTATCACTATGATTAGTATAATTATTTGATTACAATATAATTATTGCTAAATTTTCATAATAACAGTAACTGTGTTAAATTTATTAGATGGTTATAGTTTTCAAGATCAATAACGAAATTTCTTTTAATTATGAAAATTTAGCAAATCAACATTAAGCCGTTTCAATGATTAATATAAATTATTTTAGCCCTGGTTACCGAAATCAACTTTTTCTACTTTGGCGACAATTGTCTGATTCGATGCCATCATTGAAGAAAAAATCAAATACATTTTTAATTGGCTACAGCCAATTTAATTTGTGGGTAAATATTTTTTACTATATAATACATTGATATTTAAATAATAATTAATACCATAAGGCTCAATTGGCATGAATCTGATATTAAAAATAATTCAGTTCTAGATTTAAGATACAATAGCTATTTAAAAAGTTGTTCCTTAACCCTTTGGCTACCGAAATCCGATATATCGGCTTTTGCTACACTAGCGAGAACTGCCGGATCCGACGGCTCCGAAATCGTAGTATCCAATACATTTGCAACCGTCTGTAGGGTAATTGATTCAGGGGTTTATAACATTTTTTCAAATATATGTTATAAATATATTATAATCATTATTTTTATACATATACACACACACACATATATATATATATATATATATATATATATATATATATATATATATATATATATATATATATATATATATATATATATATATATATATACATATATATATATATACATATATATATATATATATATATATATATATATATATATATATATATATATATATATACATATATATATATATACATATATATATACATAAATATATATATACATATATATATACATAAATATATATATATATATATATATATATATATATATATTTACATATATATATACTTAAATATATATATATATATATATTTACATATATATATACTTAAATATATATATATATATATATATATATATATATATATATATATATATATATATACATATATATATACATAAATATATATATATATATATATATATATACATATATATAAATATATATACATATATATATACATAAATATATATATATATATATATATATATATATATATATATATATATATAAATATATATATATATATATTTATATATATATATATATATATATATATATATATATATATTTATATATATATATAAATATATATATATATATATATATATATATATATAATATATGTAAATATATATATATATATATATATATTTACATATATATATACTTAATATATATATATATATATATATATATATATATATATATATATATATATATATATATATATATATATATATATATACATATATATATACATATATATATACATAAATATATATATATATATACATATATATAAATATATATACATATATATATACATAAATATATATATATATATATATATATATATATATAAATATATATATATATATATATTTATATATATATATATATATATATTTATATATATATATATATAAATATATATATATATATATATATATATATATATATATATATATATATATATATAATATATATATATGTAAATATATATATATATATATATATATATATATATATATATATATATATATATATATATATTCAACAGTCTGTATGGTATTTTTACTTAAACCATTATTTAAAAATATCATATTTTATTAATTTACGAAAAGTTTTATTTACATTTTAAAAATAAATAACATATTATATATCATTGTTATGGATTCCTGGTCGGAGTTCGGCCGCTCAGATCTCGTAATTTTTAATACGTCATGCGATAATGACTCTTATTACAGCGCAAATAAGAATTAAAATAACACACAATCGCATATTCGTCATTAATTAGGTCAAGTTCACTGCAGACAGCGTCGCACGCCGCGACAGCATGTTTACAAACTAAAATACACATTTGGACTTTTTAATTATTTAATAAAAAGTCCCGGCAGTTCTGGAACATTTTTCCAAAAATGCCCGGCATCCAAAGGGTTAATATCTTGCACACATTATTTATTATATATTAAATTATATTACATCCACAATGTATTATGTATAAAATGGGATAATCTTTATCGTATTATCCATAAGATTAACAACAAATAATTGTGAAAGGGTTCGAGGTAATAAATGCTGTGCAATGTCAGAAAAAAAGGCTTTTACATTTCGCAACTTTTATTTTACATTTTTTACTAATTTCAACATTAAAACTTATTACATTATTAAAAAAAAATGAAATAGTTAAAACAAGTAATGGTCTTAGGCTAATAAAGATATTTTCAATATCATAATTGATGGTGAATCCCATCAACATTATGGAGATTGTGTTGAAGATAAGATTCAACCAATCAACACCTAGTAGAAACATATACTTAAATCGATCTTTTTGGTAGTGGAATATCACTTTTTCATATATGTAGTTACCGAACATGTAAGAAAGTAAAAACATATTCGTCAAATTATACTAAAAAACTAAAAGGCGACAGAAACTTTTTAAAAAACTGTGCTTGCAACATGTCTGGGATATTTTAATACATCAACCATATAGTCTTGACTTTGTACCTTCACACTATCATTTTTGTTAAGAGCTTAGCAGAACTATCTTGATGATATAAATTTAACAGATTTGTGACAATACCACTCGGACTAGTTGTATGTCAAAAATTTCTAGGAATCCTTCAGTTATCAGAAATTTGGAAGGTCATCTATAAAAAAAACAGGATAAGCATTTTTTAAGTAGAAATGCAAGTCTTTCATAAAGTTAAAAAATAATATCAGTGATGAGATAAATATAATAGAAGACTGGTCTCTAACAACAAGCGTCTTTATGGTCTATACAGGCTTGTAAATCTATTGATACTAGAACACATTCTTATGAAAGTTTTAAGCGATTACAAGCTTTTGAGCGAAAAGTCCTTAGTTAGATCTTCATATTATATTTATGATCGTTAATATGACAATGAATTATAAGAGCTATATCAAGTCTGATGCTAACAAATAAAACAAAACTTCTGATGGCCTGGACATATGTCCTGAAGCCTGCAAAGTGGTTAACATTATAGTTTGAAGGTAAAGCTCAGTAAATAGTGCCGCATGTCTCAGGGTATAAAATATAAAATAAAAATATTTCATTAACCTTGCTCTAGCAAGGTTAATGAAAAAAATTATACATTGAATAAAACATAAAAAAATACACATTTGCATCAACCGAACAAATAAAATATATACATATTTTTTTCAAACACAAATATTACTTACATACATGCTTGTATAGACAAGGTTATAATAAAACGTAGAACTGTGTAGTTTTTGCCAACTTACGAAGCAAAAATTGTTTCGTCAACGGTATTTTTTATATTATTTAAAAGTTATACATAAAATATCATTTCAATAATAAAAACTTAACATAAAAACGTAAAATTAACACAATATTTGAATGTATGTATATCAATACATCTTAACTAGATTTTAACATTGTAGGCATTTGGTTCATTGCAATGTCAAAGTTACACATTCTCTTTTCGTACAAATTTGAAGCACCGAATAATATATTCTAAGGCAATATGAAACCGACACAATATATCTTTATGAGTCAATTTTTTATTGCAATATAAAACTGACTCATTACAACATTATTTTTGACGACTATACCTATGTCGTTGTTCACATTTTATTGGCTTCTGGCACTGTTTTTGTACTGTATTGTAATTTGGACGCTCTTCCACAATGAAATTATAAAATATTTGATTAAGTGAGATTAAGTTCGATTTGACATTAAAGTTTAGCCATTTGTAAGAATCTGGATTTAGATGATTATGAATAAAACAGTATAAAAAATTAAAAGTTCAATAAGTGACGACTGCTACACAATTTTTAATTTTAGCTAATACGAGAGGGAGATTGATAACTTCACAGCTCAACACAAATAAGGAATCACTGTTCTATGTTAGGTTATGTGAACTGTTATTAGTGTTCCTGAAAACTTTACATTATTCCGTGAATTAGTGTGAAACAAATTCAATGAAACACTATTGTCTTTTGAATACAATGGACAGCTGAATTTAAATATTCGAAGAAAACGCATTAAAGAAGATCTTCACAGTAAACGACTTACAACTTCTACCATAGATTTGGCTCACAATGTGATTATAGCAGATCTTGAATCAATGTTCAAGAAATAGTAGAGACTGTGTGCATATGTTTTAGATAGTGTTCAAAATATTTTGAGCAATCAGTTAAAAAAAGTCGAATGTTTCTGTGAGATTGGTCCAATGGCTTTTTACGGTAGATCGGAATAGTATTCGTTTCTACAAAACACTGAAGCTTATGCAGATATGTTCTTGAATAATTTTTTTACGGTCGAGGATAAGGATTGATCTTAATCAAAGCAGTATTTAAAAATATTTTGCGAAACCACACTAACCCATATGGGCTATGATAAAAACAACTTTATATTTAAATACAAGCACATATTGCTTTAGAGGCTAAGACAATATATCAATGATTCCAGATCTTTAGTGAAATGTACTCAAATTATCAGTTAATTTATTGTTATTTTTTCTCCCATATTTTTATTTTTTCCTAAAATTATAACCACCGACATTTTATTTTATATCAAATTGTGGCTAACAGCAAATTGTAAACATGAAAATGGTTAT
Source organism: Plectrocnemia conspersa (assembly GCF_051122295.1). Taxonomy (NCBI): domain Eukaryota; kingdom Metazoa; phylum Arthropoda; class Insecta; order Trichoptera; family Polycentropodidae; genus Plectrocnemia; species Plectrocnemia conspersa. Next base: position 6,233,976 of record NW_028277176.1, on the reverse strand, counting down.
AAACCAGTAATATGTATAATACATATAACTATTATGTTTGTAAAACTATATTATTGAAATAAATGTATATAAAAAAGCAGTATTCACTACCTCCTAAAACAGTAATGGTGGTTCCTGTTTTTTTGGGGATAGGAAAGAAATATTATTAAATCATAACATAAACAATATATCCATCAACAGGATAATGCTTTAGCAAATAGTCATGATCGGTATGGCTTTGAATTGTTACCTCATCTTTCCTATTCATGGGATCTGTCCGTTTCCGAACTTCAAAGAAGTTGTAGCAGCTGTAACTGAGTATTTTGTGTTCTTTCAACAGATTGGGATCATAGCTAGTGTAGGGATTCAAAATGGGACTATATTGATAAATGAAGGCTGTGAAGTTATCAATCTACCTTTGTACTTCTCCGATCAAGTTCTTACATTCTAAACTGAACTTGTGCAGATATAAATGCATTATATGTATTTATATAGAATATAATTATATTGTTTTTGAGTGGAAGAACGTCGTTTTTATATTATTTATATATTTTATATGTTACAGTTAGTGTTAAATTTCGATAAAGTATGTACTAACTATGACTTGATAATGTAAGCTTTAACTAGCGAGTGTGTGAAATCTCTGACATGAGCTAGTTACATCGTCAACGAACAAGATTTGAAGGACGATCATGTTTAACAATCAATCGTAGAGCAAATAATAAAAAAAAATTAGCATTGGTCAGAACAGTGAGCACCCCAAGAATAACTATCTGCATCGAATCTACTTAAAAGGAGAATTATATAAATTGGCAATAAGATTTACCTTACACAAATGGTTTAGAATACCTATTAAATATACAAATTATTACATTTTAAATACTTTAACAAACACTGAACAGTGAGAGCATTCAATAACTAGTTACATTGTTCATAAATTATTTTGTGTATTCTGTAACTCGAATTATTTGACAGTACATACATTGACTAGTTAATGCATACATTTTCGAAATTCACACTTTGCTTGTAACATATATATAAAAGGCAAAATTAACAGATCGATACATTCAAGTTTTAAGATTTTTAGATTTTGGTTCATCTTCAACGGTAAAGGTACATTTTCTTTTTTCGCACAAATTGGAAGCGTCAAATAATATGTTACGAGGCAATATAAAAGTGACTCTCATCATTTCTTTTTTCGGAGCAACGCTTCTAACATGAACGATTTCTAATATTTGATCGGAAACGTCTAAACCGATGCTATCGTTCACCTTTTTACTGGCTTCTTTTGGCTCTTCGGTTGGCATAAAGAAATAAACATGAACGATAATTTGCAATTTACAAATCAAATCTTTATCTGCGTGCTGACATAGATTTACAAAACTATCTAAGAACGTTAAGGCCAGTGCCGGCAAGTTCATGGTCAAGTGAACGGTACTATCTTGTTGTAAATTAAAACTAGGATGCTCTTCAGTTATGAAATTATAAAATATCTTCTTAATAAAATTTCGACCGTCCATGTTGAAAGTTTTAATAGTTTTAGGTTTGATTCTGTTCAATTGGATATTGTGGGTTAGCCATTGAAAAGAATCTGGATTTAAATCGTTGGCGAATACAGTACATTGTTTTTTACCGGCAGGAATGGCAAATGGTCCGACTCCGCAGAAAACATCAAACAGAACGTCTTTCTTCTTCAACATGTTTGTGATTCTTTCGTGTTCGGTGGAGAGGCGTGGATTCCAATATACTTTAGAGAAGTCAAATTCGAACTTGCAGCCGTTCTCTTTGGTGCACGTGATGAAGTTATCCTCTCCGTGCAGTAATTCGAATGAGAAGTTTCTGTAAGTATTGTCTATTTGATTCATCTTGTTGACGACTGTCTTGCAATTCTTCACTTTGTCCAATAGTACTTCTCCGATCAAGTTCTTATATTCTAAATTGTAATCGCGCAGATTTAGATGAATTATATGTCCGATGATGGAATATCCGCTTAACTGGTTGTTTTCGAGCGGAAGAACAGCATTGAATATTTCGTCACTCTTCCAATTGCTGTAGTTGAGCGTAACACTTTTGTGTTGAAAGCTGTCTTCGGTGACATCAAAGAGCGAGAGGGTATCGGTGATGGATTTATCCAAGTCGGTCCAGTTTAGCACCAGTGACGGGTTAAGGAAAGCTATTTTTCCACTATTCGGGTCACTGTCAAAAGGCTGCACCGGTTTAAAATTATCCACTTTTAATAGAAACTTCTTCAGCAGTTTGATGGTGGGGGATAATTTTTCATTACCGATTTTTAAGGTAGGGATGTTGAAGACCTTCTGGAATTTCTCTCGATTCAGTATTTTCATACCCCTGACTTCATCTGGCGGCAAAAGTTTCATCATAGTAAAGAAATTGTTCTTCGACTGTGTCGCAATGTCAATTGAGTAACACTTTTTTATGTGTCCAAAGTTTATGTTGCACAATTTTGAGGTTAGTTTCATAAGACGGGAAAACCACATCACCAGAAATAGCGACTTAAAATTATAGACACCGCAAAATATATCGAGTTTTGCTATGATTCGATTATAATAGTCATACCCTCGAAAAGAACCGAGCCAACAGCCAGCCGAACCAAGATTCGAGACGAAACTGGCTGGGTGACATTAACTGGCCTTAACAAAAAATATAGCGGCCATGACAAAAAATAAGTATACAGTAAAAAATATATGAATAAATTTTAGATGCTAATAAAAAATTTAATAAATAAAAAAAATAATCAACCTTAATGATTAAATGTGCAATATAAACTGACTCATTCATAAATAAGTTTCAATGTATTTATTAATATGAATATATGTACATATATGTACATACATATATAATTTAGATAGTAGTTCAATTTAATAATTTATCACAAATCTGGCCATAATAACTTAACAAGTTTACCCAATGTGTTGTAATAGTCCTTGCATTAAATACAAAACGTAATTAATACTCTCTAGGGCAGGGACGTCATTTGAGGAGACAATTGGTACTATTTGCACTGACTATCCAACTTCTGACCTTCCCCTTGGAAAAAGCTAAAACACCGTCCTTGCTCTAGGGCAGCGTTTTTAAAGGCAACAAATTAAATGTTCAGAATTTTAATAAACTTTGAGTTTTTTTAAAAATAAAATTTCTGTCAGAATTGTATTATAGCCCGGTCATATAATTCAGGGTCAGAATAAATAGCAAATGGTTAAAATAAAAATATCATACGGTCAGAATAAAATAAAGGACGATCAGAATTAAAATATATGACGATCATGTGAATAAAACAATATTAAATATAAAAAAATCAAAATAAATAAATCGACTTTCTCGACTTTCACGTTGATTTTTTTAAGTTTCTCGTACTCGAGACAACGAAAACAAATAATTCCCGGGAATACATTTTCGAGTTTTCTTGACACAGAATTCTTATAAACGACACTTTTTGTCTAGTCCACGACGTCCGTTTTTGTCTGGCCGAATCATCTGACTTTATTAATTTTTGCATACCATGCTAAATTATGCATTGCACACCATGCTGTTATTTTTTAATCCAAAAATATATATTCGGTGATGAACATCGCTTTATTTCATTATTAAAATGTGTTTTTAAATGGTCATTTAAAAACATGTTAATTGGAATATAGATTTGGAGAAAAAATAGCAGAAGATCCAAATGAGATCCTCTTGGTACTTTAAATAGACATTTTTTTCATTGAAGTTAAGATTATCAATGCTCACATACAGTGGCGTAGCTAGGGTATGTGCCGCCCGGGTCAATCCTTAAAATTGCCGCCCCCCCTATACATTTTTTTGCAGGGTCATAAAATCAGCATTTCTTAAAATAATACATTGATAATTGTTAAGCTCTTGCTATTCGTAGATATATATAAATTTTAGTTTATTCAGGGTTTAGAACCACACTAGACGATTCCATCGCGAATATGCCGCCCCCAAGCGAGTGCCGCCCGGGGTGGCCCGTCCCCCCATAGCTACGCCACTGCTTACATACTGACAACGATCACTTAAGCGACTCGAGAACAAGGTTACAAGTCCGTTTGAGAAATCGAAGTTGCTTTACTTCCAAAGAAGATGTCCATGAGAAGTTTTTTTTAGTGTTACTTGTATGGTCAGTATAGATTAATAAACCCGGATTTATAAATCAAGGGACCTTGTCACTGCCTTCGAAAAACACAGAAGGCCAGTGATCGTAAAACATATGTATTACTATTTAACGGATCAAGACAACATTTGTATATTTTACAAATCAAAAAAAGATAATATTTTCAATGATAAATTAAAAATATATCAAAGGAAAACAATGAGATTCTGAAAGTCCCTTGATATAAAAAAATAAATTCAGTCTTGTCCTAAAAACTATGCGATTTGAGCTTTATTAAACCGTACCTCAATGTTTTTTTTGTACATTATTACTTTGAAAATAATAATAACAGTGTATATAGGGTATTAAGTGATTGCGTAAAAAATATAATACTTGAATATATTTTCATTTCTAAAACAATTACATCATTTGTATATGACTAGACTCAAACGTGCAAAGTCCAAATACGATTAATATTTCACTAACCTTTGCCTTCCTGTGATGTAAACAGACTACATATAATCTTAATATTTATAATACAAAGTACATATTTTATGTTTTTCACCGAAATACACTAGCATATCAAACAATATTAAAAATACATAACTAATCATCAGATGTGACAAATATAAATATTTTGTCTAAAAATCGTGTTGCCAATCAGTTTTTGTACAAAGGTTTTCAATTTGATTTTTGAAAAATATTTTATGCATTGCATATACATATATTATCTAACAGTTTTAACAATTTTAGAGATAACAAATATTGATTAGAATAACTTGACGAATCAAATAAATATGATAACAACGCTGAATTCGAAATAAACGAAGATATAACAGACACATAATATCTCAGATGATAAGGATTCGGAGAGAATGATGTTTGAGTTTGAATGCAATTTACTACAACCAATATCCTCAAAATCATATTTTGGTTTGTCGACATATTCAGTAATGTCTAGTTGGATGGCAGGTAGACAAGATAGTAAAGATTTATTGTTTCTGAGTTAAAATTATAAGCTTTAAAAATGATTTTTAATACATTTCGATATGACTTTTTTTAATACATATAAGATAAACACTAAGAGCTAGAGTATGTCATTGTGAGAAAATTTTTAATGCCAAATATGTACAATCTAGCTCGATTTCAATTAATTATCACGATATTCATCCGTGAGATTAGGCAAATATTGGTAAACATAATCTTTAATGAAATACTAATTACTAATTTTTGAATTTAAAAACAATAAAGTCCATATGGGATTCGAACCCAGGTCTTTCAGTTCAATAGTCAGCGACATATACCACTCATTTATCGTGCTGATATATGTAACTGTGGATAAACGCCTGGAAACCGAAAGGGGAAATTAAAACTTTTTTCAATAATTAAGTAATTTATGCTACAGCAAAATAAAGCAGATTTTTTTAATGAAGAGTAAGTTTGATGACGCTGGAGTTAGTTAAGCTGAGACAAAAAAAACAAAGACTATTTTTCCCTTTAGCTAATCAAAAGGTGCGTTCGATACTTGAGATAAAATGATGAAGGAATAAATGTGCGTAAAAGGAGGTGGCCTTTTAGGTAATTTATGTAGACAATTAAATATAAGATACATTTAGAGCAATGTTTTTAACAGTTTTCAGTGTTGAACTTTAAGGTAATTTATGTAGACAATTAAATATAAGATACATTTAGAACAATTTTATTTCGAAATTTTTATTTACCTAATTATAATATATAAATTAGTTGTACAATAACTTTAAAAGTATATTATGTTAGGCGAAACAAGAGTGAACAGTGAGACTGACCTTTCTGACTGAATGTGCAATAGAAACTGACTGCCATTCTTTGATAAGTTCAGATTTATATACTTTCGTTGTCAATCAAAGGTCGATATAAATGTGTAATATTGATGATACTTATGTTTTCTAGTTCGTTTTTATTTAAACAATAATGATGACAATCTAGTGTACATACTAATTGTTTAAGATAATTAAATAATAATATAATAACAGTCGTTAATTAATGTATCCTGACATTGTCTTTCTTTATAAAATCGCAGTTTTAATTAGTATTATATATAGACATTTAATTGAAAAAAATATAGTTAAAACATATCTTAGGTTGTATATTAAGGGCAGGACATTGACTTAAAATAATGATATATGTTATCTAGAACGATTATTTACAAATTAAAAATTAAGAAGAACCTTTCTGTCTGACTGCAATGAAATGCTGTCATTCTTTGATAAGTTCAGATTTAACGACTCTTGATGATAAATAAGGGTAAATATGAAGAAGTATTATTTTTAAAAGCAATATATTCTATTATGTAATTATTTAAACAATACTATGGACAATGTATACTATATTTATTTATAAATCATCTTCGAATATTTTTCATTTTTCTATCGATTAGTTTGAGAGAAACTTAAGATTGGTAAAATTATTTATTAATTACAAAAGCATAACTATTAAACGAGTATATTTGGCTAATGTTTTTTATTATATACTAATATGCGTTATCAAATATTATAATTAAAGAAAAGTCTAAAAAATGCAATTAAATATATTTTATATATAATAATTTTGCACATATAAAAAATGTTCTAAGAATGTTTTAAAGATTTAAAAAAAAACTTCCTTCATTTATTTTGAGTAAATGAATTAAATAAAAATATAATGTATAACGATGGTTACCCTGTTATTGATATAAATTGAAGAATATAAGCTTTTGATGTTCATAGTTTGAGTTCATTATTCAAAAGCGATAGGATGTATTTAAGAAAAATATATTTGTTAGCATTTTTATTAAGCAGTTTATTAGTGAATACTAATGGTATAACATAAATGTAATTATGTATTGTTATATATAATAAATTAATGGATTTATTGCAGGATTTCATCACAATATTACAAATTTCTTCAAAGATTTTGCTCTCGCTCTTCAAAAGAATAAATATGCCATCGTAAGTGGAAATGAAAGTAAATCAATGTATGTCTTATCTATATGTCAATATTTAATTTTAAAATATTATCTAATTATTGATATTAATACATCAGGCCTCCATATATTGAACATTTAAATAAAATGCTGAGCATGGAATATATTAGCACATTTTTATTTTCAATGGAACGTATACACAGGAATGAATCTGTAATTATTATATCCTAAATTTACTTTTCACTGTAATATATGTATTTTTTTATTTTTTATATGGAGCAGTATTTTCAATTTATAAAAAAATCCATGGAAGACTATGAAGAGGTCAATACGATATTTATATGCGAGAGTGTAAATTGCGAAGAAGTCATAGCAGAGATAAAAAATAGAAAATTTATTCGTCGCAGCCTCCTTTACATCTTTTATTGGGGCGATATGGATATCAGTAAAACTTTTATGAATTTCATACACGATGCTATGAGAATAGTCGCGGTCACAAAGCCCAAACCAGGATTGTGAGTAAAACGTGTTTATAGGCAACATATATTGTACACTCGGTGCGATACAAAATATTACGGACTGATTTTTTTATAAATTTAATTATTATTGCTTTTAATGTTAGGCATTGATTGTTAAGAAACCTAAACTGCTTATTAAATTTTAAGGCAAAAATAATTTAAATACAATTCAGTCTATTTTGATCTTGAATATAATATTGTCAGAGCTGATGGCGCAGTTTCTGGGGGGCGCTATTGTAACGTAGGCTCTGTTGACGCAAACCCCTTTGGCTTTGTTAAAATTATTATTCTCATATAATACATTTCCACTTTTTTAATTTATTTTATCGTAATAAAAACAGTTTTCGTAATAATTTTGTTTCCATTAAAATATTATATATGTATGCTTATGTATTCGTATTAAAATTATTCATATATACGCAGATTTAGGATATTCTACAATCAAGCGTCTCCAAGGTATACGAAATTCTTAACGAAGGTAAATTGGTGGTCGGGAAGGCTGTACAAATCCCCGGCCCTTCCATTGCCGAAAACCGTATTCGATAATTTCGAAGGGAAAGTTTTTAAAATACCCGTTTTACACGTAAGTTCATCTCTCATAATAAAATGTATTAAATATAATTAAAGTCCGTTGAAATATTCAACACAGGTTCCACCGTGGCATTTCGTGTCAAATTATAATGACACAGCAATTGAAGTAATCGGTGGAAGAGATCATCAATTATTAAAGCTCTTGGCTATGAAGCTTAATTTCAGGCGAGTAGTAAATAATTTATTTAAATTATACATATCTATAATAAGATACATTTTATACAGCAAAACATCGTTAAATCGTACGGTTATAAATTAAAATAATTTATAATTTAGGGAATAATTTACTATAATTCTATTTACTTAAGAAACTGTGTTGCGTAACATAAATTTAGTGAAATTATAATTTCAAGTTTAAAGGGCAAAGGGGAGTGACTTTAAAGCCAAATAGACGCTGAAAAACCACATTTATAGAGAAATGTAGCTGCTATCAGACGGTGGAGTTAAAATGGCAGGTCTTGAAAGTCAAAGAGTCTTCGATGGCGTGTCGAGTTGTATTATTGTCGGTTGCGATGTCTGTAGAGTAGCTGGAATTTGTCGTGATGTGTCTAGTGTTTGCTTTCTGAACGATCTGCTCACCTCTCTCGTGCTAATTTTTTATTTCTTCTGACTCGTCTCTGCTTTTGTTACTCCGTGGCATCTAAAGTGCTACATATTTTATAATGCAGGTTTGCAAATAAGTGAGAAATTTTCTTCGCATCTTGGACACGCTCATGTAATGTGCTCAAGTCTTTAAATATAAATGGTCCAGATGGCCACTCCGCAATTGGCAACAAAAGCATTAATTTCTAACAAAGATTCTTTTTTTAGCGTTACTTGTAGGTGCTAAACAGCTTTGGATGGATGTGTTATTTGGTGGTCCGTGACATATTTTCAATTATTAAAGCAATTGTTTCCTTATTATATCCCTTTTTCCATTGTATGTGTTCAAAAGTTTTTTAAGCTAATCTCATCGTCGCTATTATAATCTCAATGAGATTTTAGGGAGCGTAGCTCTAGGGGTGGTTGACCTCGCGGCCAATGAGACTCTTCGGTGAATTCTATTAGATTGTTTATTAAGTTATAATTAAAATTTTGACTATGGATGATTACGGCGTAACGTTTCTCGCGATGAAGGTGTACGTGGCGCAGGTGATGATGGCCGTAGATGATGCTCAGGGTTCTTAGGCTGCGTGCGGCGAGTGTCAGGTGTGATCTTCAGGGTTGTCGGTTCCTCCAGATGGCTGCTGGTAGATTTTGGCTCTCTGGTTGTCAGCGTCGCTGGCTCTGCTGTCTCTGTGCCTCCGTCTCTTGTGGTGCCGTGGACCGTCTGCCCTCTTCTCGTCGGAGTCTGGGCTTATATCCGCTAGCTAGCTAATCACGATTGTGCATCGATCTCCTAGCCAATCGCTGGAGTGGCTTCTTAGAATTCGAGAAATCGGATGTGTATTTCCGAAAGTGAGTTTTTTGCTTGGCTCTGGACTTTCGAATTCTTCGGAAAGGATTTGCATTGGGGTAATTGATTGCGTCTGTACCATTTTGTCACAAAAGAGATTCTCTTAACGACCCGTGCTGTGTGGTCAAAAGAAATCGCTCTTGTGCCATGATGTTTGTCTCATTATTAATAAATGAACGTTTTTGGTGACGGTCATTAACAATGAGACAATCGCCCTTTTAAATGTGCCTATATGTGTGGTCGCCACAGGATTAAAATTCTTCAGTTTTAATTTCTACCATTCTGATCATCTCTGCGAGTTACTTGCTTAAAGGCGCACTTACACCTTACTTATATAATTATTTATGAAAAAGGTTGGTTCGACTTGTGATAAAGCATTTTAACTATTAAAGAAAATATGGGTTTCTTCGATTCAGAAAGGATTCATATTAGCAGCCTTGAGAAGAGATAACACATGAATTCGGGGTTATCTTTAAAACGACCGTTTACGAGTTGTTTTATAGTATAAAATATTTCAGTTTATATTATATAGAGTATTTTTCATTCCATTTAGAATAATGGACTCAAACAACGTTATGAAACTAATGCTAATTTTGCTCTAAATATGCTATTGTGACATACATTTTTGAGTATTTGTTAAAAAAATATATAAATATCCTCCAGAATCGCAAAAAGTTGTTGATTATTTGGAGGATATATGACTATATGGTTTAAGAGTTGACCTAGCGGCCAATGAGATTATTGTGTGAATCTAAATGGACTTTTTTATTAAGTTATATTTACATGTGACAAATGGACGATTACGGCGTGACGTTTTTCGCGATGAAGGTGAAGGTGGCGCAGGTGGTGATGGCCGTAGATGATACTCTGGGCTCTTGTGGCTGCGTGCGGCGAGTGTCAGGTGTGACTCTTTGAACGGCTGGTAGTTCGGGAGTTCTGGGAATGATCTTCTGGTCTATCGGTGAGGGCGCGTGGCTGGTTCCTTCGGATGGCTGCTGGTAGATCGTTTGAGTCGCTGGCTGTCTGTTTATCTCTTGCCTCAGACCGTCTGTTCGTCTCTGCCCATCTCTTGCTTCAGGCCGTCTGCCATCTCCGCATCAGAGTCCGGGCTTATATCATTTCGGGGTTGCACACTTGTTAGCCAATCGCTGCAATCCTTCTTGGAACTCGAGAAATCGTAGCATTTTCGAAAGCTTGTCCAGACTTTCGAATTTTTGCGATGTGGTGATTTATTGCGTCGTCCGCACCGTTTTGTCACAAAAGAGATTCTCTTAACGACTCGTGTTGTGTGGTCAAAAGAAATCCCTTTTGTGCCATGATATTGTCTCATTGTTAATGAATGAACGTTTTTGGTCACGGTCATCAACAATAAGACAAGTACCCTTTTAAATCTGTACCTATTTGTGTGGTCGCCACAATTGATTGGATGCTTAACCGTACGACATCTTCGTAGATTACCAAGTATTCCCATGAAATTCGGAACGCACAAATCAGTTTGTTCTCGTCCAAGAATGAATAGTTCTGTTTGATGGTATAGCATAGAGGATTTGAGGAAGTTGCTACTTATCTGTAATAAGCCATAAAAATAACGAAATGTGCATGAAACCATATTGATGAGCAAGAAAAAAATAACTTTCGCAATTGTGATAAACGCATTAAAAGGCTTGGCTTGTTAGTGCATACAATGAACGGAGTAATATTGTTGATTATCTAAGAGGTATAGAGCATAAAATTTCTTATTAATAATGTACATAGGGTGGTGAATATATTATCATAAAACAGGCGTGGTCTTATGGTGCTCAGATTTAGGGTCTGACCTTCATATCTAATATCAATATTATTGAGAGATTGTCATATTAAATTTTCCACTACAACTACACATGTGTCAGTATAAAAGAAACAATTAAAAACATATTGAACCGATTTAAATTCACTCTAATATACTTGTAAGTAATCTGCTAAAAGACAATGTTATAACTAGACATAAACTTAAGCGTGTAAATATGTTAAAATTAATAAATAGATTAAACTACCATACGCAATATCACGAGTACTAAAAATATACTACTAGCTAACATGTGTGACTATAATTCAACTTAAATAAACATATAATTTTATGTAAATTATTTAAAGAAAGCTTCCAGTGGGAGACTTCCTACGTGAACTAAAAAAAGTACTCATACAGGAACTATAAAATAAATTCTCTAGAAAGGTGTAAAAATAAATAATAAACTACAAAATATAGATGTTTTTTTAATATAGCATAAAATCGACCTTTAAATAATTTTAGATTGCAATTTATATTAGAAGTATTATATTTTGAAAAAAAGCGAAATATTGTCATAAAAAATATGTAGAATAACCCACTAAAGCAATGATATTACACTAACTTAGTTTTAGATATGATTGAATTATAGCGTTTCCGAGCTAAATTAAATTCGTGGTTTCGAAACGCGTAGGTTGAGATACTATATTCTATGTTTCAGGTATGAATATTTTGATCCGCCCGAACACAGTCAAGGGTCTGGAATCAACTCTAATGGATCCTTCAAAGGTGTACTCGGAATGATTTATAGAAGGGTTATTATTACTCCATTTGGGGTTCGGATTTGTTTTATTTCTCGCTACTTTTTCATATTTCTCTTTTCTCTTTCTTCATTCTCATCTATCTAGGAGGCTGATTTTTTTCTCGGTGACGTGTCTGTGACATGGGAGCGTCTAGAAGGCGTCGAATTTTCCTTTTTCACTTTGGCGGACAGCGGAGCTTTTCTCACCCATGCCCCGAGACGCCTCAGCGAAGCATTGGCCCTGTTGCGACCGTTTACATGGGAGGTTTGTGGGATATGTGTTGGTAATTGTCTTATGCGGCTTTCAGTGTAATTCCTTTGACTTGTAAATAAATTATTAGGTCTGGCCTGCCATATTAGCTAGCGTTCTGGTGTCAGGACCGGCGCTGTGGGCGACTGCCGCGGGCGCTGCCCTTTGGCGCCCTAAGAGATACACCACACCCTCTTTGTCGAGATGCGTCTGGTTCACCACGTCTATATTCCTACGTCAATGTAAATATTTATACAGTATACTATTAAGGGATTAAAAGCGAAATTGCTAAAGTAACATATACGATTATATACAGCCTGATTTACCCTAATCAATATTTTATATATGTCATAATAAAAACTATAGAGTTTTTTTTTATATAATTAATAGTATGGCTAATTAACATACATCATATAATGCAGTGGTTTCCAAATTTTACTACACTCTAAATTTTGAAAAAGAAGTCTTGGCGATCCCCATGATTTCATAAAATTATTCAGACACATTTTTAAATGGTAAAAATATGCTTTATATATTATAAATATATTTATTTTTAATGTGACTGATCAAGTCAATAAGATCGAAGTTTATAGAATTGTGTTATCTATGAACTATTTTTTTTGTTAACCCAAATCTGTGTTGATATTTTGATTCAATAGAAGCTAATGCAGAAAATCTCTTTTCGCATAGTAGGAGTTTACTAATGGCTACAGCACTTTAATAGCTTTGCTTGACAAAGTCTCTCAAAGATTCACTTTGATTAAAATATAGACTAGTATTTTAGACTCACATTTTTGTTTCACTTAAGTATTGAAAGATGTCAATCTAAATGTATCATATTGCTCATCGACAAATAGATTATGTGCACAATGCAAATTTATCAAACTTTGTCCAAGTCTGAAAAAACGTCTATACTATAGACGTTTTGTCAGACTTGATAGAATAGACTCTATAGCATTATTGTTGCATATTTTAACTTCTACGATAATGAAATGGATAATGAATTAAAGTCGTTTCCTCTTTTATTAAAATTGTTAAATAGATAATTTGATAATTAAAATGCAGGTAGGTAGATGCTTGCAATCTTACGTGAACTTGAATCGTAAAAGTTTGTTTTTAAAGGAGCTTTCACCACCTAAATCTTTATTTTTTCAATAAATAATTTTGTTTCGCAAGTTGGGGAGATCAATCTTATTTTACATCCCTCAACAGCTTTATCGTTAAAGTTTTTAGCACTTTTGCTGTTGATGTCGACCCTAATGATGATTTATAAATAGATTCATTGCGATTTACGAGAAAATTCCGCGTAAAATTAATTTATCTATAATGAAATTCAAATAAAAAATCTTATGCATTACGACTAATATTAAATTAATATAAATCTTATATTAAGTACAATAATCTTAAACACTAGATTAAAAAATGTTTTTTATTCACACTTTATGAAACTTTAATAATTAGAATTAAAAAATTAAAAATAATCGTATTGTTTAAATTAAAAATACTATCAAAAGAACAGCAAAAATTAAAAAGTGAAAAATACTGGTTTTTTTTTTTCATTAATTCAGTTTTAAAAAAATATTTTTCAGTTTAAGTGTTTTTATTTTTTTATAAATACGTTGCGTCGTTTTCTCTTGCGCTATTTTATAGTTGCGCCCTTTTGTCTGCGCTTCTTTGTTGGCACATATTTAACATCGTTAAGTGTCATGCCTGCACTAAACTCTCTGGAAGTTGGCCAAGGTTGCCTATGGACGGAGAATATAGTGGGTTACTTCGGTCGAGTTCGGTTCTGCCCGCTCTATCTATCGGAAATTATCCGAGGTTACCGAGAACGGGAGGTAAAGTGAGGGTAATTCAATCGACTTGGCCAGCTTCGAGCGCTTCCGAACATTGTCGGCAAAAGCACCGGAGTCGGAGCTGTTCTTTCGAGCGCGAGCGGTGATATATTTCCCCTTTTGCTCTCTCGCGTGTTAAGTGACGAGAGTGAGAGAGATAATGATATGGTTTTTCGTAAACTGAGATAGAACGAGTAGCACGGTTCAATTTCAGTATGCGCGTAGGCGTCCTATGGTCAACGCGCATGTCGAGCGCTGCATCGTAGTCACGTGGTCAAGTTATAATACCACATGCTTATCGGGGACTTTAACAGACTCCTACTGACATATTTGAATATTTTAGGTCACCAAAAAAAAAATTATATTTTTGATAGTATATTTTTCAACAAATATCGTTATTATATATTTTTTCATATAAAATTAAATAATTAAAAAATATTTACTTGATTTTGTTAAAAAAAATCGTTTCGAAATATCCTTATGTATTTTCCTAGATCGGTTTATATAAATGTCACACCATAAGGAATTCTTATTTAGAATCGATGGCGACAAATTCTAGGATAGTCACAGATGTGGTGTTTGTATTCTGAAGTATCATTTTTATGCCTTATGGTATTTTGCAAAAGCCGACAAAGATTTTGCGTAAATTTAATATTTACGACCGAAAAGTTTTCCCTGATATTGTATTTGTGAGTGCCCACACACTTTTATAATTATTAGTAGCTTAATTTTAATAATATGACAATTTAAAAATGGCGATTATTTGGCACATTTTTTGATCGCGTGCAAATATGCTAGCTGTACGTGACAGCAGCTACCGTGCGAACGTCATTCACGGCCGAAATTTGTGGCAGTGTGACCGCTACTCGGAAGTCGGCGACCTCGGCCGACTTCAGTTGAACTTTGATTCGGACAACTTCCAAAGAGTGCAAGCATCACGTTGTCATCGGGTGAGGGGAGCTGCAAAAACAGATTCCCTCACCTAGTCTTCTTCTTAAAAAAGCACTGGTCTAGTGCTTTTATTAGAAGCGTTAGGATATAATTTATTACATTCTCGGCATAAAGTCTACGTTATGCATTTTTTAAGGTTTATTTCGGTGCTTTAGAGTAACATAGAGAGCCGCGATCGCGTCCCTTATCCTTAGCCAGGACGTCAGCGAGTCATCCAGCTTTTCAAAGAGCTTGCCAAACGTAAGGATGTTTTTGGAAATAATTATATAAAATTATTTTGGATAATGCTCATCTGTTTTAGGTGTGCATCATAATTATTTTTTTTATTTGTATAATTTTATTTGTTTGTATAATGGCCATCTTACGGCATTGGGAAAACCTGTCATGAAGATAAGTTTTTTAATAAAAAATAAAAATAATATGTAGATAAATTGTAGGTTAATTTGTCATACCAAATAGTGTCGAATAATTTTTATATTCTGTTTTTTTGGATGTCGAAATTACTAGAAACGTATCGTTAAATACAAACTGAGTCGTTAAATACATTTTGCAAAAAATAAATGATCCTTTACAATATAAGTACCAAGTATTAAATACAATAGTTATTACATACCTAGGTAGTTTTAATATTTGTACTTTGTTTTTGATATAAAATGTTGCCTAATATCGAACCACACATGTTATACGTATCACATATCTCCTGCATCTACCAGGGGTTTAAAACAATGTGTATATTTGGGAACGTTCATCAAAATGTTTATTTTTAGCAACTTGCAACGTTTTACTGCTATTTTTATTGCAAAAACACACATTTTACGCTATTTATTTCGAAATTTACTTCCAATATCAGTCTCGTAAAACTTTTAACGACACTTTTTAACGGCGCCGCCCCTCCAAGAACCTCCTAAATTAGAGGAGGAAAGCCACACCCGCCTTATTCTAAAAACGTTCGGGTCGTCGTAAATCGGGCGGCGAGGGCGAGACATTTTTCTTCATGCCAACGTTTGAACTTAACAAGAAAAAATAATAAATTAATATACCTATCGTTTCAGCCGGGAGGTTGCCCTCCGAGAAAATACGCGCCCGGGCTCTGACCCTCCTCTTGTCGTTGGCGGCTACGTACGTTCTGGGGGATGTATATTCAGCAACGTTGACTTCACTCTTGGCACGACCAACTCGCGAGCAGCCCCTGACTGATCTTTTTGCTCTTGAACGTGCCATGAAGCACAACGACTACAGCCTGTACGTGGAGAGACACAGCTCGTCGCTCACTATACTCCAGGTGCTCAAAGTCTGCCTAAAATATTAATAAAAATAAATAAGATGCAATTTTAATAATAAAGTTACTATTGATATGTATCTTTTTTAATGCACGTATATAAACATTATATTTTTATAGTAATTAGTTGAAAGAAATGGTTAAAGAATATATATTTTTTTTATGTTTGAGTTACATTTGGATCAGGGTTCACAACTTAATTTTTTTTATTCATTCTCCCTTCGATTATTGCTTGAAAATATTTTTTTTCAATAAAATGAAACACCGTGGGAAACAATTTAACGGATAAAAGTACGCGCTATAAGCCGAAATATTTGCATTATCCATTCTAAAAATTCACAATTTGCATTGCTTGATGCAAAACTGGCAGTGTTTTTTAAACTTGTTTTTGATTCCAGTGCCTAACTATAGATCATACAATAAAGCCTTATATTTTTAGAGATCACTCTTTCACACATCATAGAAATCCTAGTGTTTTCATCTGTATAGCACTCACAGACATTATTCCACAAAAAATGATGATTCAAAAAAAGATGAAACATTATTTAAAATATTTCAATGAGTCTGAGTGATCATATTTTGTAAACACCAGCCACTGGGAGTTGAATTAAAAATATAGCTTATGCTGCAGATTTGATATCCTGCAAAATCTGAATTTTGATGTCAAGAGTGATTGTTTGATAACGAAACGGCTACAAGTTTTTATACAATTCATTTCTCAACCCAATTTTTAGAGCGCAAGGTTTTCATAATTGTATTTGTTTTTTTTTGCTTTGCTATCTCTAGTGCAACAACATAATAAGCTTCAATAATCTCTTTGTTATTTTCTTAGATCTCCCCTGTTGATTGAAAAACGTAGAATTCCCCTGATGATGTTCAAAAGAGCTTTCTTCTTGTATAAATGTTGTGGATGAACGGTATGCAAATAATGCTTTACCTTGTTGGTTTCATAAAATTATTTGCCAACGCTTTGCCACAAATATTTAAGACTTAGACAAAAAAAATTATAGTTAGTGCGCAACCATATAGATTTTTTACCACTGTCTAAATATGTAAAAATATTACAGAGAGAGGCATATCTATTTATTTATTAAAAAAATTATCTTCCGTTATAACATGACATGCGTAAACTTAATGCATTACAAAATAATCGCAATCAATAAATACTAAGTGAGTAGTTAAATACCAGACTGAAATCCATATCTGTAAATCAGTGAAATTTATTTAAGTTTTTTAATCACGATATTCATACGTAAGATTCGGAAAATCTAAGAAAACTGCATATGTGATAGTCGACCGGAAATATAATTATATAATTTTAATATTTTTTCTTTCGTTCTTTTTAATACAATTAAATAATTTTTCACCATCGTGACACATTGGGGAAACCTGCTAGTCATGATTTATTTTATTTATTATAAATGAATAAATAAAATAAATAATAATTACTTAATTTAATCTTAAAAACATGATGGGTTTTGAAATACACTTATATTCATATAGAATTTAAAACCTGCAATCGTTAGCAGCTCATGTAGTTTTTCTTATTCAATTGAAAGTTATAAATAATTGAATTGAAAATGCTATACAAGCGTTCGTGACAATCTTTGATTTGCACGGATAAGGACCACTTACAAATGAACTTTTCAAATTGATCTAAGCAAATGACTTTTGAAGTTCTTTGTATACATATACAACAGAACCAAAAGTGCTGATAAGTCAATAAAATGAGGCTAGTAAGAATCCAAGTTACAAGTACCTCATGACAGCGTTGTTTAATTTCCAGCTGTTTGAAGAATTCTCGTTATAAAAGCATTCCTATATGAAAACTAATGTTGCCACTCAAAATTGTCATATTGGCGAAACAGTCGAAGTTGAAAAAAGCATAAGTACCTATCTTATGTCAGGAAGAGTATATATTTACTCACACTTTTATATGGAACTTATACAAGTCAGAACATTGCAAAAACATTTTTGTATTTTCCATGCTCGTAAATAAAACTTATAATAAGTTGAGAATTTCTGAGAGTTGACGTCTTGGCCGCAACAGCTAAAAATAAGGAAAGTAATTGTGCTGAAAATCAACGGGAATCAATGGATTGTTGACAGCACCCCTCAGAAAGATCAGAAAGTGCTTCACTGAATATACGCTGTGTAAAAAAATAAATTACTTTCAGAGAAAGGCACTAGGATACAAATACAGATACGTACTTGTCCTTTAGAGATATTTAAAAAGAAGTCTTTGAGTCGTCTTCAATAAGAACAAGAAATACATTGCTTTGCTGAGAAACCAGACAATGGAACCAGTACGCTACAAGCTGACATATGGTACAGAACGCAAATGTGGAAGGGACAAGGGCTCCGCATTATAAAGCCGAAAATATTAGACGCCTTTCTGATTAAAACACTTCAGAATGAGACATTTGGCAATGCAAGGAAGTAGCTAGTTATAAATCAACTACTTCGATTTCAAATCTTTTTTATAAAGACAGCCAATCTGCATTTTTGCAAATACTCTGAAACAGTTTCAGATCATCAGCATATAATTGTTTTAAATTATGGCATGAATGTCATTGATTAAGAGAGAAAAGAGCAAAGATTAATATTTTTGATCTATAATTAAATAGATTTGATGCATATTATTATTTTGCTTTAATATAACTTATTGTAGTTTTTAGTATAAGTAGCTATTTATAATACACATTCTTTAGTCATGTACATAATATATTATTTTGTGTATATCATTTTTATTCAAGAACGGAACTGGCGTTTATGGCCGTTTATGGAACATGATGCGAACACAATCAACATATTTGGTGCGCTCAGTAGAACAGGGTGTGCGAAAAATGTTGCAAAACTCAGATAGGCCGATGGTGCTTCTAGCTGGAAGGGAGACTCTCTATTTCGATACGAAACGATTCGGTCTGTATAATTTAATAATTTCCACAAGCTTTCTGTTAATTCTCTACATATGTAGGCATGAGAGTATGTGTGTATGTGAATTTGAACATATGTAGTGCTTCTGAAAGTGTTCCTGTCGATACGGGTTTAATATAGTGCACGGAGGTATGGAGTTAATGCTCGGCGGCTATCGTACAATTTATGGCAATTCGATGGTCTCATTTCGACGTTTTGGGTTTTGCAAAATATTTACTGTCAAAGTCAGGGCGATTACCGTGAATGATGTCAATGTAATACTTTAAAGCGCAAATATATTTTTATTGCCCGCGGAAGCTTAATGTTCTTTATTTATCTGACATTTTTTTAAAAACAAAATCGGTTAAAAAGATTTATTAGGTGTGTTTGATTTTACAAGATTTTTTCAACTAAATTATTAAAATTAATAATTAAAAAATATTATTATTCAAATAAAGAATTTTTCAGTTGAAAATGAATCTGTTTTTTTAATGAATAATTCTTGGTAGGTCTGTCTGTCAATGTTGTATTTATATTATAAAGCATTGTTTTTTCAACTTGTTCATTTTCTTAGAATAGGGAAAAAATATTAACTTTATTTATTTGAATGTTTTTAGCATACATAGCAGTAGAGAATACACGAGTAAAATACACAAATGGTGTATATGTAACATTATTTTATTGTACATAAAAATTAAACCACCTGAATCGACCATTGATAATATTTTTATTTTTTTTATTTATACATTTCTTCGATTTACTTATGTTTTAAATGTGATTTTAATTCTTTTACTATTGAATATTTGATTCATTATTAAGAAAAAATAATTTGTGGCAAAAGATAGAAATTTTAAATTACGAATAAAATAATATAAGCTGACTACAAATACATTAATAAAGATAATTCTAGAATATTTAAATATCTTTAAAAGGCACTTTAAAGCCTCCCAACAAAGATTAATCAACAAAAAAGTTTAGTTTTTAATTTGAAAGATAACAAAAATATGTATGTTACAAAAAAATATAATTGATAAGAACAACTTTTCGCAGCCCGATGTTATGTAATTTATAAAAAAAATTTTCAAAAGTACTTTACCAATTAATTTTGTATTTCTAAGCTTTTAAAAATTTGGGACCATACATCGCGAGGTTTAAACGCTTCTCTAGTTTGATATTTTACGGTCGTAGTTTTAAAATTATTACGCAAAAAAGTAATTTGTCAATAATATTATTCACTCGCGTTTAATATTAACCACGATGTGTATTTAAATCACTTCGAGGTCATCATTTAAGCATAAGAGGTTTTTTCGCCACCTTAAAGTTTAAATTAATGCTAAATCCTATTTAAGTTTTTTGTGTTTTAAGTTTATCTTTATTTAAATCCAATTCAAGTCTTCTAAACACTCATATTTTATTATGTAAATTATTATTATTTTTTCGATGGCGTAGTCGTTAAGTGTGAGGAAGGAGAGGGAGCTTTGTGGCGGTGCATTATATCAGGCGCTCTGGTGGCGTAGATACACTGAGCAGGGTAGCATTTGTGATGCAGTTTTTATTAACTCAGGCTTTCTAGTGAATACAGCTGGGTGTACAACCGGCCAAAGGCTTTAAAAGTGTCCCATAATTTATATAATTGTAACTAAAAATTCCCTTTGAATACTTACTAAAGAAATGTAGATCTTAAATTGTTATATTTTATGAAATTTTGAGACGTTAATAAACAAGCTTTTATATATGAAATAATACACAATTTTCATATATGCCTATGAATAATACACAATTTTCATTTGTTCCTCATATTGACAGAAATATTATGTCAGCATACCAAGCACAATACATATTACGAATTGAATATCAAACAATATCAGTAACATTCAAATAAGACATTAGCAAACGAGTAGCATTTTACATTAAATCAGCAAACGCCACACTAAAAAAATTTTATTCACCGCAATTTTGAAGAGCCATTTAAATATGTTATACAGAGATTTACATTTTAGCTAAGCCTTTCTGTAATAAAATACTGAACACTACAGTTTTATCTTTGAGCGTGTTTTAAATATTTACCCTTCAGGTAGACTTACGCCGGGGCTTCGCCCTTGGTCAGTTAGGTTCAGGGCAAACATGTGTTATCTTTGTGAAAAGACTTCTATCTGCGTCAATAAACACTGAAGTATAACTACGTGTTATCCATTGCGTGAACCACTACCATTACTGTAAATGTACCATAATTTAATAATTTTGAGTGTCAAATTTCACTAAAAATCTCTTTTGAATACCTGGTAAAGAAGTGTAGATCTGAGATTGTTATATTTTTGGTAGTATACTAGACGTTTTACGTTTTGTTTGACGTTTTACCAGACGAATTTAAATATATGCCCCATTAGACTTTAATTTGGGAAGATGAAAGGATGAATTTTTGTTCCTTATATTGACAGAAATATTATGTCAGGACACCAAGCATAATTCATATTACGAATTGAATATCAAACAATATCATAAATATTTAAATAGTACATTGGCAGACGAGAAGCATTTCACCTTAAATCAGCAAACGCCACACTGTGAAAATTTTATTCACCGCAATTTTGACAAGCCATTTGAATCTTTTATACAAAGATTTGCGTTTGAGCCGAGCCTTTCTGTAACAAAAACTGAGTATTTATAGCAGGCTATCATAACAGTGAATCACTACTGCGGTGTTTTACCTTTGAGCGTCTTTTACATACTAATTATCCAAATACACTGACGCCGGGGCTTCGCCCTTGGTCGGTTAGGTTCAGGGAAAACATGTGGTACCTTTGTAAAAAGACTCCCATCGGCGTCAATAAACGTGTTATCCATTGCGTGCACCACTACCGTTACCGCTAATAAGGCCCTACGAGTCCAACCCTTATGGGTGGGCACCCAGCTTGTAACGGCCGGGTGAGCGGGTCTCTCACCCTCCATAGTACTAAGTATGTTATCGAAGATACATTAGTGTTTCTTCCGAGCGCTCAGGGAGATGTGCTCTCGCTGGCTGGCATTACATTGCACTGCACGCATTGCGTATCATTCTCGTAACATCACCACGCCCCAGGTCTACGGGGGTTTTTATGCTGCCTCAGTCGCAGCCTTAGTCCTTTGTTCGTTGACGGCTAGCCCGAGAGGTTACTTCCCCTCAAGGATTTGGATTTTAACCTAAAAATGTCCTTTGCTCTCCCACACTGATGGATGGCGTGCGTCCAGCGTGTGGTGGATTGGCGCCAAAACCAATAGATACTGCAGCACCTAGAAATAGACCCTTTATAAGGTCAACCTACAAACCATAAGAATGACGACGGCAGAACGCTTTAGATACTGCGCCACCAGAGAGTCTGCGCTATCGAATACCGCCAGTGACATATTCACAATTGCTTGCTCTTTTTATATGTTTGAATAATGTAAATGGAAATTAATAAGTGATTTTTCCTAAATTTCTAAAAGTTGGATTGCGCCTCTTTCGATGAGCTATTCATTTAAGATCCCTAAAAATATTCAATAGTCATATAAGATCATTATAATAATTTCCCAGAATTTTAATTGTACAATACTAAGCAGTATAAATTTAATAAATTTAGTTGATAGAAATTGCAGTATTTAAAAACATTATAATTATTTTCCTGCCCAGATATGTTTTTTTATAAACTATAATACAATAAATAGTATATAGCTTTTAATTTAACGTTATGTGTTATCATAACCCAATCCATATTGATTATATATTAGTAATATTAAATAAAATTTACATTATAAGTACATATAATTTTACATTATAGGTGCTTCTAACTTTCAATTAAGTGAAAAGTTATACACAAGATACTCTTCAATCGCTTTTCAACTTGGCTGTCCATATATTGAAAATTTTAACAAAGTGTACGTACATTATGAAAATAACGTTTACGTGTTTTTTAATCATATTATAAACTTTGAAAAATAATTGCATGCGCAATCCGCCATTAGACTTATGCAGCTATTCGAAGCCGGAATTTTAACTAAAATTACATCCGAGGAATACGAAAAGCTCGGTGAAAGGGGAGCAGATGGATCAGCCGCTGGAAGCTCTATCAGTACATCCAAGAGCAGCCAAGACGGAACATCTATTACGTCACAATCGCCGCAGAAGCTAGAGCCAGTAAATATGAGGATGCTACAGGGTGCATTTTACGTTTTAATATTCGGCTATGTGGTATCAGGTAAACACGAATAAATCTTGGCGAGGTTTGTGCATCGCTCAGATTTGTCTCACTACATCGAACTTGCAGGTTTGACTCTGATCGTCGAGATACAGGCGAAGAAGCGTAACATTTGCATCGACAATATAAAATTTCGATTACCGAAATATGAGAGCAATTTGAGGAAGAAGATTAGGAATACTTTTGCAAAAATGACGAGCTGGATCGAAAGGCGGTGGAATAGAGCCAGAGCCCTTTCTGAACTTTCGCTTGATTACTTAGAATAAGTTAAAATTATAATAGTCAAGCATTAGAAGCACTACTTATAAAGTTGAATGCACATTAAAATATCGTTATACTAGTGTTGTTTGTGAATATTAATTTAGCTCGAAATATTAAAAAGCAATATTATTCGAGTACATTACGTGTATGTATTTGTTTTTATAAATACATTATAATACGTACGAAACATTCAACAATAATCCGGTTTGTTTTATTCTCTGAATAAGATCTCTTATTCAAGAGTATTATTATAAAAGTTTTTCTTTACTGCTGATGTACAAATACAACAAGATTAATAACAATACAAATCAATTCAAGTATCATTGAAAATTTTTAATTAATTATATTATTGGATTGCACGAAAAATTTGGAAAAAAATATAGTGAATTTGTTATGGGCATTGATTGATATGTACTTTTAAGTCAATTATAGTTGAAATGTTCTAGTTAATATCATATACACATAGATCCGTGTAAAACGCATACAGTTAGGCGCAGTGAAGTAATATATATATATATATATATATATATATATATATATATATATATATATATATATATATATATATATATATATATATTTTAAATAGTGAAATTATATAATTATTATCAAATCTTAAATTGTAATATTTATCTCAAATAAATTATTTACTAGAGCTTATTTTTTATTTAATTTACCACCCTTCTTATACCTGTAAGCACAGTGGCAAATGTAATTTAAATGAGTTGATGGAGTGTTTGAAATCACGTCGGATGTCACCAATGTACAGTTTAAAGTAATTATTTTTTTTAAATTTTATTGATTATATTTGACTATATTTAAATCAACCAAATCGTTATTAATTCAAAGAGGCAAAAAAGTAGGTTGACTAGCCAGGACACGATTGTTAACATAGGTGTATTAATACACCCACTAATTCCTCAGCTTCCTTTAGTACTTCTAGTATTTATTCAGAAGTAGCTGATACTGTTCTGATTGAATTTCCTTGATGTAAACAGTATTTCCATACATTTCCTTCCTTACGAAAGATTAGGGGCTTAGAACCGTAGGTTGTTTGTGAGCAAAGTTCTCCTTTAATTGCTTTTTAATGTGAATATGCTTACCCTAAAACATAAAGTATAAGAATAATTATTAAAAATAAATTACAAGAGCTAGTGTCCGTTGGATGTATATTACATTTGTTTGAAGAAGCCTTTTTCTTTGTTGCAGCCTTTCCTCTTCTCCATCACTGCCCTCATAAACACCATGAACGATTCCTATATAAGTCTGACAGGTTTGGGCAGAGGACTTTTTGCATGACTCTTGTGAGATTTCCAGGTATCGCAGATTACTCTTTGGATTTACTTCGTATCTCTTTATGTTCATAAATCTTAGGTGGCACTTGTTTTATTTTCCGTGTGAAAAAGCCCACTTTTGACTTTTGTCCCATTATTTCAAGCCACCAAAGCACTCTGTAAGCGCTTTGTTTTCTATAATTTCCACAATCAGTACTGTTTTCTTTACGATAGTGATATCCACGTTATCTGCTTCATTTGGTAGTTCTAGTCTAAGCAGTCCAACACAATTTATATTCCACGGTGAGATCGAGAACAGATTATTGCAGGACTCATAAGGTGATTTTTATTTTTTCGTGCTCGGTGACCAGCATCCTTCTGCTGAAGAAGTTTTCGATTACTCGTAATATCTAGTCTGCGATTTTTCTTTATGGTTGCGATTTTGCTCCCAATGGTCTTAGTTAAATGCAATGCTCAAAGGTCTTAGTTTTACGCCAACTTCAGTAGAATAAAGCATGTGCAGTGGGAAATTCTAGGTTGATTGTCAGAGTCGGTCGACAAGACATTAATCACTCGCTGACCGACCAGTTTGTAAATCAAAGATTGTGCTTGCGCCAGCCTCGGGAAGCTGGTGCTAGATTTAATAATTTTTAACACTTGTTCAAATTCAATAAATTTTACATTAGAAAACTGTTTATTTTTGCAAAGCATTTGATATATAATGACCACATGTTAAGTTTTAAAACCAATGCATTCATTTTTCCTTAGTTTTTATAATGTATACATTCACTCCTTAAAGGGATATGTTTACTTATTTTATAATGACTAAATAGGACAAACATTGCAACCATATTTCATTACATAATTTTGAAGCATAGTCATGATTTCATTCGCTAAAAAAAAACTTTTTTATTTTGACTCGCGGATTTTTATTTTGATGGAACAGAGTTTGATGACCACTGTTCCGGACTATTAAAAATGCGGTATTAATAAAAACTGACTCTAGCATGTAAAGTGAAATTTTTTGATTATATTACATTTTAATACATCTAATCATTTATAATTAATTTTATAGATGTTACCGTTTCCAGAGTAAAAAGTCTAGTGGTAAATAAGTATTTATTATGCCTGATTGTCTTACCTAATTGGTACAGATTTATGCCTGTCAGGTTATTATGAGAGCAAAAAAATTTTTAAATCAAAACTTCATGGTATTTATTTTGAATACATGAGTTATGAAACAAATTTAAAAAGGGATTGGAATTTATATGTAGTTAATAGATTAAAATATTCATTGTCATTATTGCTTTTATGGTAATTATATTAAAGCAGATTGATTTCTAAGTTGCAGAGAATAGAGTAGAGATATGAGTGCATATATTTTAAAGCATTTATTAAAGATAGGGATATGCAACAAGGCCAGAAAGATTTAAGAATGAATTATTTTACAAAATGAATTGCTTACAAGAGACTTATACTTTATAATATTTAACTCAATTACACATAGCATACATATTTTTATATGAACTTCTGTACAGTCCTGTTTAGTATGCATTAACCATTAAGTATTTTTTTTTATTAATATACATCTCGTTATTTAGCGTAATTTCCAAGATAGCATTAAAATTTCTAAGAACGTACTTTAAGAAAATAAACAAAATTTTACGGTCGCCCGAATACGCGAAATCCTTTTTGGGTGTAGTGCTGCATAAGGGGCTCCAGAAGTTTGCATCGCCCCGACTTCGAGGCTACATTTTTTCCGTTGTCAAGTCTTCAAGAGGGCACTTAGACGTGAAGCGTCTCTCCACTGTAGCGTAATATTTTAATGAAGACAGTTGTTTGGGGGCAGTAGCGTCACTCCCGTTTGCCCACGCACAGAACTCTCCCTATCTCTGTGAAAACTCGCTCCATCGTCAGCCACTTACTGCTATCGCAAATCCATTCCACGAAGAGTTTCGATTGGAAAATTGTGCAATTTGTTCACTTTTTGCCATTTCCTCTTTATTCAACTTACGTACTGCACTCTTGAGACAGATAAATCGCATATTTTCACGATTTTCATGAATTAATTTTAGGCATACCTGATTTTATAAGATTATTAATATTTTTTAATTTACTTCTTATCGTAAAAATTAAATCACGCGGAAAATCAATTAATGTAACTTTACGTTGTTTTCAAAGTTCGTTAGCGGTTTCATGTTTTATGACCGACTGAGTTAGAATTTGTCAGACTTGATAGTCACATTTATAGTTAAAATAGTTAGCCTATTTATTTTCTTGTTGCAACATGACAGGCGTTAGCCTTATTTGTAACATTAAAAATAATGCTTATTCTCGAGAATTATTTCTTAAGAATTTCTCGAGAAAAATGCTACATCAAGAATTTTCTATACTCGAGAAATTTGCTGATTTTCTGAGAATTTCTGTTAAAAATTTAATTTTTACGAATAATTAAAAATATTATTGAACCGCTGCATATAAAAGGGTGGATCTATGTCAAATGTTACAACAGTTTGCTGCTTTCTTGAGAGCTTTTAATAGAGGTCGGAGGTATTTGAATTCCAAAAAATTATTTTTGACACCACTCCGCGTGAAAATCGGCAGATTGCAAAAATGTATGGGGGCATCGCCATAAAATTAGCTTATCGGCGAACTTATATCTTGTTTTTTCAATAATCCATATAATATTTTTCCATCTTTATCTTAAAAATGTAATACAGCAATTAAGTTAAATGACAGACAATTTCAAACAACTATTAATAGTTGTTTGAAAATGATTAAAAAAAACCAAATTGATTTTTGTTAATGGCTAATTTAACTAAGCAAACTCTGGTAACTTTCTTTGGCGAAGCTCGACGAGAAGACAACGACCGGCGGCACATTGTCCACCAATCTCTCATATCAATAATTTCAATAC
Organism: Plectrocnemia conspersa; assembly: GCF_051122295.1. NCBI lineage: Eukaryota > Metazoa > Arthropoda > Insecta > Trichoptera > Polycentropodidae > Plectrocnemia > Plectrocnemia conspersa. Next base: position 6,205,937 of record NW_028277176.1, on the reverse strand, counting down.
AACATGTAACTAAATTGTTAACAAATTGAGTCAAATTTATTTTTGTTATTTTTTTACCTTATCTGTAATTAGACGTATAAAATAATTCAGACTATATTTACCGTGTTTACTTTTGTCCTTATTAAGGATAAAGTACCATTTTTAAACCATTTACTTAGTCTTTAATTATAATATGTCAGAGTAACTTAAAAAGCATTCTTATTTTATTTGTTTAAATAATTTTTGCTATTTCTTCAATAAAACCTCACTTTGCCATTTGTCACAAAGACTATGCAGATCCACATTTTGATTGCTTTATCTGTGAGCATCCACAAATTCAGTACGTATGCACACAAATATGTTATTCAGTCTTGTCTTTCTCGGTACAGTTTTTTGTCTCAGGTGTGTGGTTCTAAGCTGTGTATCAAAAATATGTATATTTTTATATTTTATTAAAACTTTGCTTGCGTCGAGCAATATGATTTTTGTTGGATAACGTTTATAAATTTCGTATATTTTATAAACGAGGGTGGTTTGTAACCCCTCTAGAATACTACAAGTATCTTAAGCGTATTGCAGGTTATTTAGTTTTACCCCTTCGTCTGTGAAAAAAATATTTTTCGAAAAAATGCTCAAAATAAGAAGGGGATAAAATTGAATCTTCTCCTACACCTTGCTGTATTTATAGATATATCTAATGATTATTCGTCACTATTAAACATTGGAAAAACGCAAAAATTCTGAGAATCTATGTAACTAATTAAAAATATTTGCGTTTATTGCTATTTATAACAGATTAACGTCACTGTGCAGCTGAGCTCAGATTTATATTATAGCATATTTTTATAAATAAAATTTGAGACTGCTGCTGTGGCTCGAACCGGTGACCTCTGGTTAACCAGCTTAGACTTAACCGCCTACGTTATTTAAATTTTAATATGTTTATTATAATTTTCAAGTCAATGAAGCATAAGTGAATATCAAAATTATTATCGCGACTATATTGTATTAAAATTTGAACACTAGAAATGAATCATATCAGAAATAATTTCTAAAAATCTTAAACCACAAATTTACTTCTCTTCAAAACCTAAAGAATATGAGTTTAGACTCTAAATAGCGATAAAAAATGTATAATATGCTTCATATACAAAAAATAGTCTATGCTAAGACACTATATGTTGCAAAGATGATATTCTGATTTATAAATATTGTGCCATTCACAAAATCAAAAAAATCAGTTAGTAAACTATCGTGGCCAATATAAAATGCACTGAAAAGAATTTTCCTGCTTATTATTCTTCCGAATTAATGTTAATAATATCTATTTACATTGATTCTTAATCTCGGACGATGCCAATAATGTATCACTAGTATGCTTATATTTTATTTATTATTATATCGATCCAAAAGAAAATTTTCAGTATATTACGTAATAATAAAAAATAATTGCTTATCTCAAATACCGTTTCAATGAAATATAACAAATGAGAATACCACTTTTTTACGTCAGCCATTTCTATTACAAATATCCCTTTATTTCCTGTTGAAAATTTAAAAAAATCCAACATGGCGATTTTTAAAACTGGAACCATTACACAAAGCACTAGAGTCGGGATTGAAAATTAAATAAAAAGCCTTCCCGACATATGGCGTACGTCCCGTTTGGCAAAATGAAAACTAAAAACGGCGGTCTTCTCGGCCGCAATGGAGGTCAATTTATAAGCGTCGGGTAAAAAATGAGGCGCATTTACACCAGTGCGGCCCTGGATACGGGTTGACGTTAGCGCACATAAAAATAGGAACAGTAATAAGCCAATGGTCAACGTGCAACGATCCGCGTGTTGAACTCCAAGAAATTACTTCTGACCTGCTGCCAGCCTGATTTATTAAACAGGTTCATCTGAACAGGAAGAAGTCGTTTCCATTAAACATTTATCCCAATGCGGGTCTGAATCGTTTCATATAATTTCCCTCGCTGTCTACAAAGTATATAAATATGTAAGTTAATTATATATATTATATTAGGTTAGGTTGCCTTAAATAAGTCATAGTAAATTTTAATTGCTTAACTCTCCTATTGGTTACCTGTACAGTGCTTTTAAAAATAATTCTTTATTATAACAGTCTCGTAGCAGATTTGTCTCTAAATAAAATATATGAGTTTATATATTAGTAAGTAGTAGTAGATCTCTTATAGAATATGAACATATCTAGTCACGAATCTTGTGAATCTAACTATTTATTTTATTTGTATTATATTATCATAGAAATAGCAATATTATTATATAAACAATGTGTATTATATAATATAAATATTGCCAAATTAAATCTTTTGACAAGGTTTTTCATCGTCGGCAAAAATATACATATAACTAAGAAAATAGTAGTGATGTGAATAAAAAAGGCCCAAGATATAACTCCTGTAGTACGCCACTAGAAGCACTAATATTTTATTATTTTTTGCATAAATTCTTAAGCACGTTGATATTGATCTAATATGTTACGTATTAATTAAAGCACTCAAATACTTTCTTATAATTTAGATAAATATAATTTACATAGTATCCGTTCTAAAATTTAAAATAATTGATTATGGATAAATTTATTTCAGTAAAACTTTCGTTAAGAAATATATAATCAATTAGTCCAATTACTTAAATAAAATAATTTTATAATCCGTTACTAGTTATTTTTATCTTCATTGTTTAAATTAAGTATTAGATTATTTAATTTATATTTAAAAGAAAATTTAATTTTTTATGGAACTGCATTATCGGGATATGTAGCAAAGTGATTAATCTTTTTATCCTATGATATGTTGGAAGGGCTGTTTGATGCAGTTTCGTAGGGTTCATTACTGGACCATTGATAGATACAAAACAGATCCAAAGCCTTAATTATTTTCACTCATATTTTTTGTTGTGACTTATCGTAAATCAGTACCAACTGGATAAGTCAATCAGACTAGTTAATAACCAGCAAACTACAGTCTGGGAATCTTAAATTAATAATTTTGTTTGTAGATACGGTCAATTTTTAAAATATGCGCATTTAAAAAAATGGAGTTTGCTGTCGTGACTCGAACCCGCAACCTATGGGTTACCAGTCCGAGACGTTATGAACTGCGCTATTCCGACTAATATTCGTTTGTTAGAAATAAGCGCATAAGGTTAATTAACTAAACAATATTCACAATCAGAGAGATTAATGTATAGCGTAATCATAAAAAAAGTTATAGACGTTGAATAAAAAATGGGCATCTTCGTTTAAATGAAACACCGTGGGAAACATTAAAGTACTCGCCATAAATCAATTGCCGTCATGGTTTCGAGTATAGGGCGTTTCTTTTTGAAATTAACATTTAAAAAATAATCACAATGTTCTTAAAGCATATTTGTGACAGTTGGAATAATTCATTGTTTTTGATTTTTTAGCACCCAACGCGCGTAAAATTTCCGATACCCGAATAATTTTAATTATTTTAATAAAGGGCTTATTAAAATATTAGTGAGAATGAATCACTTATATCTCAAAAAATTAATTCTCGTCATAAACAACAATATAGCGATACATTTAGCAGCAGTTTTAGTGTTTCGCACATAATAAACTAAATAGACAGCGTACTTGCTGGGACAACAGGTTCAGTAAATTTATTGTCCGCAATTCACCGCCAGCAATTAATCACTAGCAGTTTACCGCCATGTTAATTGCTTGCATAAACAATTTATTGGCTACAAATGATCGCTAGCATATTTTATCGCCAGGCAATATATATAATTTATATAAATGTATAAGTCATTTTAAATCTAAAATACGGGTTTTCTTTTGGTATATCCACGAAATTCATAACTAAATACAGTTGATACACTTTTAACTTGCCTAGTTAGTAAAATTAAATTAATACTATTAAAAATATCACTTTACTGTAACAGTTGCGAAACATTCATATGCTGCTCAAACCCAAACCTAACCTAAATAAAATGTGTAAAATTTTTAAATTTACGTTAGATTAATTTGTTTAGGTTATGTTTGGGTTTAAACAGCTAATGAACGTTTCGCAGCTGTTGAATCGAGGTACATAGATATTTTAAAACAGAATATAATTTAAATCTCTTAGTTTTGATTTAAAATGTGAATTTGTAGATTTGATATAGCGTCAATCAACATATAAATGAGCGAGTTAAGATAAACATCATTTGATCATTTGCAGGCTATATATTGTTAATGCGATCAATTGAGGTGGCGATAAACTGCTAGCGATTAATTGCTGGTGGTGAATTGCGACTTGACTCTAAAATATACCTGGTAAATAGGGATTTCGTTTTAATCGTTTCGGAATATATTTAACAAGTATACCCGTGATTATCTAGATAATGATACCTGAATATTTTTTTGAGTCACAATTTTAAATTTCAATAATCTATAAATGACATAAAAATAATTTTCAATAAGTCGTCGGTAAAAATAGTATATCAATTTTATATCTGTATTTTCTTTTACCATTTTACTAGTCATTATCTAAAAATATTACCGACATATTAGATTTATTTTAAACTTCAGATAGATCATTTAAAAGCTGAAAAATATATGTATATCATTGTAAATATATCGAATCAATATAATTAGTCTAAAATATAAGATGTTTTTAGAAAAATATCTATTACAAATTTATTTTATTAAATGTGATTTTTATTACTATTGTAACATTAATATAAACCATTAAAGGACAGACAATTAGCTAATGAGTATCAATGAAACAATTTTAACTCTTAGAGATCAAAAAGTTTTTACACCATGTTTTCTTATTGATTAGAAACATCTGTGCTTTTGATATAATTTGAACAGCATAAGTAGGTAATTTAGAATACTTTTATTGATTTAATATCTGATAAAAATATCTCGGAATTTTATATTTTAATAGAGCAAAGTAATCTAATTTTTTTAATATATTTTATATTTATACATATAATATATTTTTCTTTTATCGTTGAATTAATCAAAAAAGTTGTTCATTAATTTATAATTTTAAATTTTAATTTAATTAAAATAAAGTATAGAATAAAATCATAATTTTAAAATTTGTAATATTAAGAATAATAATTTGAGTTAATTATGATCCGCAAAATACCTTAATTTTTGTTTTAATTTTACCTTAATTTGTAGGAATTAATGTACAGTACTTTATATATTTTAGTAAATTAAAATAGTATTAAAATGCTGGTTTCCTAGGAATCTTCAGAAATTACCTATAGATGTGATCCTTGTCGCGGATATTAAAAAAGTATCGGTATTGACAGATCTTATTGATAAACCCTGTAACGTCACGCGAGCCCTAGAAATAAATAAAATCTTGTATCTTTTCTAACTGAATATTCATATTAAAATATTTAGACGTAATATATTAAATTGTTTTCTAATACAAATAACTTTAGATTTTTTGATTTTTTTATGAGGATTTTTTTATTGTACAGGGAATACGTATTATATATATATGTTACATCAGAAACATAACGAAAAACAGATTTACGATACCACTAACGCCTTGTATTATATTATTAAAGTGTTAAAAAATACACTCATATAAATTTATTAACGCGTTTATTCAATTTATTCGGCTTTAAGGTTTTTTGGTCATTGCTAATGAATTTACGACCGTTTCAACAACAAATCCCATTACTTCTAATAAGTATTTTCGCACCCCCGGCTTTTACCCACGAGTTCGCCGCCTGCACAAACGTGAGTTCAAAAATAAAATAAAAAAAAAACAACACCACGCCAGGTTGGCCAACTTTCGAGGTGAAATTCAATAACGTAAAAATGGTTGATGCAAAGCATTGTGTGAAAACATGAAATATCCATTACGGGGCGAGCGCTATCGGTTTAACCGCGCGCCGTATTATCCACAATCGCCATTTTTTAACCACCCGCCGATGAATGCCCGTGGATAGGTTTTAATATAACCCTTAATGATACCATTATCACCATTACGGCCGGCCCTCGTTGTACTGGCGCGTAAGCCTGCGAAATTGTATAGCCTCATTGTATCATATCAAACGGTCGCAATAAAAACTCGACGCGGCTTTTACACTCACAACCGCGTAACAGTTCCGCATTAGAGCATATACCAACACATACATGTATAATATTTTATTTGGTCGTATTAGTCGTGTTAAGATAAGGGTCAGATTAAGAAATTACGACTGCTAAGACGCATGTTAACATTTGTGCGCGTCTTTTTAGCACCCTGAGAACTAAATGCTTATTTATCTTACACGTTGCTCTATGTTATAAATTATTAAATTGGATTTATTCAATATTTATTAAATTTTTATTGAACGTTTATCATGAATTTTGTATTTAAAAACATAATTTGTTATTGAACTGTTATGTAACTGGTTCATAACCATATTTATAAAAAATCTTTATAGAAAATTGGTTCACTCTTTCATACGAAATGCTTGAATTTTCTTCTACATAACATAAATTGATTTATTTTTACCTTGTAAGTAAATATTCAAGTCGTTTTGATTAAAAATTATATCACATAAAAATGCAATATTCCTTTAATTTTTTTTATTCTTTAACTCACATTGCTGATTATGGTCTTCATATTTGATTAACTGTTCTTGCAGATATAAAGCTTTGACTAAAAAGCACTTTAGAATGATACAGCAGATCCACACTAAATATTTTATGGTTCGACTGCAACATGTTACGAAACTGACGATGCCTTATTGCATTTGCACGAATCTAGTAAAAAAAATTAATAATTTTTTAAAAAGTATCACTTAAAATAATAGCTTTAGTACAGAGATTCTGATGATGTAAAATACAATGAAAGCAAATGAGTGAATTTGTTAATTATTTATTAAGATGAGCAATTAGCCCTTCATATTTTCCTGTCTTAGAAGGTCTGTGCATACACAAATTTTTAAAAGTTAGTCCGGCTTTTTTGGATTTATCTTAAATTTTTCTATTCCCCGTGTTCTATTCGTAAGAGTCCCCAACGCGAATAGCTTCTGTGTGACAAAATCTTCTGTTATGGACCAAATGAAATATAAAAAATGTGTTGATTGTTGATTTATCCAAAGGGGGACCCGACAAAAACGCGCCGGACAATCCCGCGCCGACTAAGCCGCCCCGACATGGCCGCGCAAGACAATCCCGCGCAATACAAAAAAATCAAAATTATAAAATTTAATAAAATGAAAGAAAATGATTTTTTTAATTCTAATTATTTTGTTTGGTGGAAAGCTCTATCACTAGTCACTAGAATAAAACAACATTACTGTATTTCGTTTTTCAAAAGTTTGTTTCCTCTATGTGCAAATATTCGTGGTTTGATCACGTTCAAGTTGCAAATGTGAAAACCATTGCACTTTAACTTTGGCGTGTAACAATGCAATTAGGGCCAATTAGCAAATACGTATAAATGGGTGATGTTGAAATGACCACTCATGTGTATTCAAATGTAAATTGAAAATTATAACATTTTACAATATATTTATTAAAATATATTTTTCATGATATAGCAACATTCACTGATGTTTTCTATATTATGATGGAATCTATAGTTTGCATAATATAAAACATCTTAATTGTTATTCATTTTATAATCAAATTTAAGTATTTTACAATTCTCAATAAAATATATTTTAAGGAATACTTAAGTGTGAAAGGTAAAAGAATCGGAATTATGAACACTTATATTAATATTATCCGCAAAGACCAAGAATGATTTATAAACATTAATTATTCGGAAAATTGAAGGAAAATATTTTTAAAATAAGTGTTAATGACATCTAAATCGAATTTTATTGTCACAAAATTATTCGTTGTTGCTAATTTTAATAAACGTAAACCATTCTGTTGAGCAATAAAATGTCTTCCGATATGGTTTGAAGGATACTTCAAATAAAATCGACACAGCCCCATAATTCTCAATCATTGATTTGTTTCCTTTTTTAAGTATGATAGTCAATTTGTAATTTTTAGAATTTGTTTTGACGATAAGTTAAAAATAAACAGCGGATGTACGATAATGTCATGTGTTTTAGAGCATACCAGCTGAAAATAAATCATGACCTAGCATATTTTTTGTTTTCAATTTTCTAAAACCATACTGAAGGTCAGAAATGTAATAGGGATTCCACATAATATTCTATGTAATCTTATGCGTAATGAATAGGGATTCTGAAGTCTCGGGTTTTTTCGATTCCCGGGACTTGAGACCCAAATTTTTAAAGTCCCGGGAATTCCCGGGACTTGAGACGTTGATTATTTTGTCGTATAATTATTAAAAAAAATTATGTTAAAAAATTAACTTATTATTATTAACTTTAATTAACTTATTATTATTAACTTTAATTAATTTATTATTATTAACTTATATTATTTGTGTTATAGGTACGATAGGTGAAAATCTATTGAAACCATTTAAAAACACTTTATTCGATATTTATTTAAATTTAATTTATTACAATTTTTTTAATCGAAATATTTATATCAATATTAAGTTAAAACCTTTACTTTTGTAAGGAAAAATATGTTTTTAAAAACACCAAGGCGTTTAATGATGAATCACATAGCTTGTTCCTGGTTTTTGTGGCAAATATTCCAGATGTAGAAAAAACTCTCTCGCTTTCTGTAGATGTTGGCTTAATTGTAAGCAATGATTTGAATAAAAGCTCTAGATTCGGAGTTCGCTTGATAGTTGAATCTAATATTTGAAACTCCTTTTTAAAGTTAAATTTTTGATTTCTAGTCGTTGAAATATTTTGGTGGTTCGTGCGACAGAGTTGTGTTGATTTCAAATATTTTTTTTAAAAGGAAATTAACAATAATTTCGGAAGTTAATAAAGTGGCATCTCGAGGTCTTAGAGCTTCAACTGCCAGTTTTAAAGGAGTGAGTACTTCACAAATATTTTCCAATACGTGAATGTTCGATTCATTCTAAATTTGGCCGATGCCAAGATCAATTAATGATTTTCTAATGCAATTTCGTAACTTTCAAAATTTAGAGATCATGGGTAATAAGGAATTCCACCTTGTCTTCATATCGAGACATAAATTAAGCTCGACATCAAATTCGCTCTTTACATATTTTTGTAAAATTGCACTTCGGAAAGTCTCGAATCCCGGGTTATTAATTTTTAAATTCCCGGGACTCGAGACAGCAAAAAATCTTTGAATTCTCGGGAATAAATTCCCGGGTTGTCTCGACACAGAATCCCTAGTAATGAAACAAAGTGCAGTGACATTTTATTAAAAATGAACAATTCAACATAAGTGTTTATAAATCATTTTAATCATTATAAAGAATTGTTTTCTAATTGCAAAATTTAAAAATACAAGTAAATTTGTATTTTTAAATTTTGATTATAAATAAGTCAGTTTTTATTTTAATAAGTAGTTTTTGGCTCATTATTTATATGCCATATAGTAATTTCCCAAAACTTATATTTTCTAAAGCAAATCACGCGAAACTAAAATATATATTGTGATTAACTTCTAATAACCTAAATATATAATATAAAAATATAGTTTAATAATTTCTCATCATAAAAATTCTCATAGTTTAATCAAAAAATATTACATAGAAAACACCAGCTTGAATAAAAATAATGATTTTTTTTGGTAAGCTTGAATCGCCTGTCAGTTTATTACAGTTCTACTGGAAAATAACTATTAAAGCTTTTAACGTCACGGAATGCCTGATCAATAAAAGCGAGCGATTCTCGTCAAATTGTATACGACTCATACACTAACAAATTTGTGTTCAATTAATCGTAAATAATTCCTTTCGCTTCTATCTATTATTGTTTTTTTTAGCATTACATGTGTCGTATTGTGTTCGCGAATGGTTTCGTACGAAAACGGTTTATATGTTGAGCGTTCGATCAAATCGTCGGCAGAAACACTTAATTGGTTTGCCTTCCACCAAAGCGATCCCGACAAACATTTACAGTCCCGACAACTGCCTGTGTTTATTCTTCTGGAAAACGCGAACTGATTGGAAGTAGAAAAATAAACATCCATCCTAGTAGGCAACGAGCGCTACGGCTGCCCCACAAAAGTTAATGCAATTCAGACGTTCCCTGGCTAAAATTTTGTTTCGTTCAGCACACAACCATTCCTTGTGAGATGTGATTTATGCACACAGCAAATAACATATAGGCATAAACAAGTCAAACATCAAAAAAGACGTGTGTCGTTAGTATAGGCCCCTTTGATTGATCATTTCGCAGTTTATATCATTTCATATAGAGAGAGAAATGCGATCTTTTCCGGGTGTCGGATATAAAACTGAACGATTCTGGGTGTGACAACCTTGCTGAGGTGTTAATACAAAATACGTGTGAAGAAATAGACTTTGAAAAAAAAGAAACAGTAAATAAAAAAAAGTCTTAGCTCAGACGAAGAGCTTATCAATGATGAAGATATGTTTTTGAATTTTCTAAATATTCGATTAAATATTAAAAATATTCATGACGCATTTATTATGCACAGTTAAAATAAATTAAACTATCTTTAATATTAAAATCCTTACCTTTTAATTTGGAATATAATGTTGCAAATTTTTTCGCAAATTGCTCAATTAAACTTTTATATCCGTAGCTTGATAAAATCTGGCGTGTTGTGTAAACCGATAGTCGATCTTTTGCAGCCAATAACCGGGTAACGTTATTTAATTGCAGGACGCGGTCAGCGTACAAGGGAATGTGGTCTTGGGGTCAATAAATGTCGGGGGCGTCAGCTCACAGGGGGACTGCGCCCCCTGGCCACTCCAGGGGTGGAGGGGCGCGGAGAGCGGAGATACCCACCGCAAACCGACACCGCGAAATCAATTTATCTTGTAGGGTTTTGCAATGGCGAACGATCGTTTCGCCGGGAAAGCGGGATAACCGCACAACGGGAGAAAAGTGAGAAATTTCCTTCTGGATCCCGAGAAAAACTCACAAACTGTCACATTTGGAGCATATTGATATTTTTTAGAGGGGCGACCGATGACCGCTGTCGCCATCGGACGTGCGATTTGGTCAAATCGGACTCACGAGACATATGCGGGTAGTTAATTTTACTTTTGACAGTTTTTTTATACTTGTAACATGGTTTATAACTTAAAAATGAAGGTCAAACTTTTAAAGTGGGAAATAAATTAAACGTAAATATAGTATTATATATCAAAAAAAAAAAATAAGACACGAATAAGGACATTTCATTTGGGTCAGAATTTTAACATGGTTTTGGTCAGAATTTATATTGCATGGGTCAGAATTTATATTGAATGGTCAGAATACATCGGTCAGAATAAATAATATAGGATCAGAATAAATATTAAATGGTAAGATTTATGTTGACACATGGTCAGATTCGATTTTTTCAGTTGGCAATAGTGTTATCGTTTAAGATTTGTACAACTGTTCGACGGCGTCTGTCGTTTATATCTTGACAGTTCTGACGCGCCAACGCTGAATCAACAGCTCTTGTCAACATCTACTATTAGACCTTCGCTAAGACCACCACTACGGTGAATGGTAATCAAAGTGTAACATTCTAAAATAAAACAAAATTCATTTTATAGCATGGTTTTTATTTATTAATAATTACAAATTTATATAGAAAAATGGAGGCGTCTCGCTACCGCTCGCGCCGACTTTCATTGTAGAACCAAACAACCTATCTTTTTTTTAATGATATTGTATTGATTTGTTTTCATTTCGATATATATCTTGTAATTGTGCAGCATCATCCAATCTATGACTAACTGTTAAAAAAGCACATGTGAGTACCACAATTGGAATGAGATAATAAAATAGGTTAACTTCATGTTTCCTGCGTAAAATATGTGACTATGGCAGCAAGTTACTTTATTATGACCATGTGCTATTTTTATTCTGACCGTTTATTATTTTTATTCTTGTCATTTAATATCTATTCTGACCATTTTGCTAATAAAATTTTAGCCAAAAATTGATTTTTGTTCTGACCAAAATTTGATTTAAATTCTGACCGTTTAATTACAAGTCATTATATTATGTATGTACGAATTAGCGTTGGTCGACTTTTTAGCTAAATTTGTAAAATTTAAAGATTATTTTTTTAACTAAACTATTATTTAAATTGTATATCAATTAAACATGTTCTAATATACTTTGATCTTGTTTACTGTTATGTTGTTATTTGTAAAAGACATTTGCATTTACGATGGATAATTTTACCTAAAGTATTTTTATCAGATAATGATTTTCATCGAGCTTTAGTCCTTTTTTTTGTCTGGCCAACATTTATGACTTAATAGTGTAATATTTAGATTTGTATTGCACGTCAAATTAACTAGACGCATTATGAACGTTTGAGATCTGTGTTTATATATCACTTACTATAAAATTGCATTGTTTGCGATTTGATTTGTCGTTAATGTTTATGAATTAAAAGCATTGGATTTATACGCAAGTGGATTGACGTATTGTTTTATTTTATAATTAATTTATGAAAGTCTATTATTCAGATAAAATTGTAGCGATTCATACATAGCACAAGAGATACGCCACATACGCATTTTAAGTCCCGTGAACCGTGCCCACGAACCTAGCAGCTTTCGCGAAGCATGCCGCATTCCTACTGTTTCAAAAATGTCTCTTGAATATTTATAAAAATTTTTGCTAAGAAACAATATAAAGTCTTATATTTTGATATTTTTATAATTATTATTTGTGATGTTTGTATTTAAAATTATAGTTTGTATTATTATAATAAATAATATTATTCCTACTATTTTTAATCTTGCGGGCCACAGTAGATATTTTTCAAGTTATATAGCGCTCATCTCATTTAAGTTGTGCAGGTATAATCTAAAGTGTTAATGGTAGCAAAACGTGTAGAATGTAGTTGGGTTTCATTCAAAATATGTTATTATTTTCTACTGAAAATTTAAAAATGCTTTAGCTGTAGATACTTGGATCGCTCATGTCTGAACCCATTTCACGTAAACGTTTTTTGGAGGTCTGTTTATAAACGTTCCACGGTTTGATGGCCGAGACTAGAAACAGTATGTAGAGGGACCAGACTTTTCCAGTCTTGACCACATAAGATTAATTGACATTGAGGGAGCATCCCGGGATTCGGTTTTTTTGCGGAGTCACTCCCGCCACAGAAATCCTGGAGGGCTTGCATCAATCTGGCCCAAAGCCTTTGCAGACTTGTGGATCTGGCTTCATTTATCAACGACAAGACGAATTCTAAGATGGCCGCTCGCCCGCGGTTTGTGCGTGAGTCGAATATTGAATACCGCATTTAATTTACCCGCAAACCACAGTTGTAATTCACGTCGTCGCGTAATCCCCCTTTATGCACGCGACGACCTTTTTTTAATGAAACGTTTACGGGGCCGGACGCCTGAAAGGCTTTTTTGCATCGTAAATATGCCGAATCTGGGACGAACCTCGGATTGGGACGTGTCGCTTATTAAATTCATCATAACACACACAAACTGGGAATATTAACATTTCGTTACCCTAGAATTATATTGTACATGTTCAACAAAATAAAATATTTAATCATGCTCCTTATAATATTTATTGAGGTAAAATATCTGATTAAAACACTCTTCAATTTGATTAATATATACTACATAAAAAAATAATGAAAATTGAAATGAGCACTATAACAAACGTAGACTTATTTATATACTTTTTCTATTATAGAAAGCATATTATATAATTTATTGCCTTTGTCAAAAAAATTCTTTCAGATTTTACGTCGAAAGAATTTTATGTTTTTATATTATTTTCATTTCTGTGTTTGTGTGTGTTTGGCTTAACTGCATTAAAACAATATTAGGTTTTGTTTTGTAGTAATCACTGATTCTTGAGATTAGTGGATTTGCATGGTCTCGCGAGATACTTTTATAGTATTTTTCAGTTTGATAATAACAATATTCCTTAATGTTAGGAATTAAATATTAAGATGTATTATAAATTATTTTTTTGGATTACTTGCAGTTGATTAAAATTACTATTCTCGCGTTACTCCACACTGGACAAGCGTAAGTTAAAATAGGTCTGATTAATTATCGATTGACTAAGATTTAATTTTTTATTGTAAGCGCGCTTTTTCTATTAAATGTTGATTTTAGAGCCGCAATGGCGCCAAGCCTTTTTGACTGGAGTTCAATTATATGTTTATTGAATTCAAGTCTGGAGTCCAGTGTATATCCAGGTATTTAACGCTCACTCTCCTTTTCAATGGGATGCCCTTGTTCACTGTTAACGGGTGCAGGCAAGGATTGTCTACGTTAAGTGAATATTATAGCTTCTGTTTTGTCTTGATTAATTTTAATTCTGCATTTCTTAAAATATTTTTTAAGTTTTGAAGAGATTTTTGAAGTTAAACTGCAATAGGTTTAAGACTAACAGAACTAGTAAGGGTTTAGAATTTCTTTTGAATTGATGTTCATAAGTGTTTCGGCTTCAGAATTAAAATCGATGTGTATTGATTTAAACTAGATTTAAAAAAAAAAAGTTGCGTAAGCCATTAGCGTTCCAAGCTAACATTTCAAATCATTAATACAGCCATTTAAATTTTAGCAAAAAATGACTTCCCATTTAGTTTATTTTGCAAGCTTACTTAAAAATATGCAATTTCCATAGTTCAGATAAGAGATGATAAAATTCAATTGATGATGGTTCTACAGAAAAGCTAAAATGCAGTATTTTAAAGATTTTTTTACTAATTTTATTTGTTGCAAAGGACATTCAATTTCTCCTTTAGGCTTTTGATAATGATATACTTACTTACTTAATAATTTATTATTGAACTAGTTGATGGTTGGGACTCGGCCACTAATAAGTAGCCAGAAAAACTACCCTCATTTGAAGCGCAGGTTATCATTTTCGTAATAAGAAAATTGACTGTCTCTGTTAGCAGCTAAAATGTTACTGTTTTATTTTTATTTATTCAGTCTATTCTTGTAAAAATTAGGTTCTACAATATTTTGAATGTGGCCGAGCAGTAGTGAAATTTATATTTATTATTGCATAGATCAGTGGTGGCCAACCCGTGGCGCATTGTATAATCACAAGTGGCGCATTGCATCCTTGCGTCCACTTATTCTTTTAAAATAGGCGTCATAACTGAATCCATATTCATATTTTGAACTCAAGTCCCCCTAGTTTAATTCATTCAGCCATCGGTAATGTTCTACTTTACGCGAATTTTTCGGCTTTTTATAATGGTTAAGAACCTTGCATAGAAAATCTAAAATTAGACTATAGTAAACTCATCAGTGTCTGTACTGATGGAGCGCCATCAATGATAGGTAAAGTCAATGGCTTTACGACTTTGCTTGAAAACGTCCTGTATTAAAAAATCACCAAAGGCATTGTGTAGGAAAACGTTAAATATACAGCATGTTATGTTACCGGTTGTGAAATGTGTGAATAAAATTAGAGCAAGAGAATTAAACAGACGAGAATTCAGAGAATACTGTGAATTGCTAGATTTGGAATATGGTGAACTTATCCTTCATTGTGAACTGCGCTGGCTTTCTAAAGGTCAGATTCTGAGTAAGTTTTGGGAATTGAAAACTACCGTTTCTAATTTTTTGGTAAAGGGAAATGAACTACCTGATAAAAAACTTTATTATTTGACAATAACTGGCTATTTGATTAGACATTTTTAGTTGACATTACTAGCCATCTCAATGATCTAAATATAAAACTACAAGATAAGAATACATTTTTTTCTAGCTTAGTAAACAGCATTAGTTCATTTAAAATAAAATTAAAACTGTTCATCTCCCTGTTAGAAAATGAGGATTTAAGTCAATTTCCACACCTAAAAAAGCAGAGTGAATGTGCTGTGGGTTATAACAATTTGACCAAATATATTGACAGAATCAAGATTTTGCAAGAGTCATTTGAAAGTCGTTTTCGTGATTTTGCCAAAGAAGAAAACTGTATGCTTTCATTTATAAACCCATTTTCAGTTAGTGAAAAAAATATAATGCAGATGCCTAGTTACATGCAAATGGAATTGATTGATTTAAAAACAAATTTCTTCTTAAAAATAAATTTGATAAGCTTTTCCCGGATCAAAAAGGCTAAAATAATAATTTCATTTCCTAGAGCTAAGAAAATTTGCAAAAAATTAGATATATCGCTTTGGAACCGCATACAGGTGTGAACAAGCCTTTTCATATATTAAATTAATAAAAAGCAAAACAGGGTCGCGATTAACAGCGATCACTCTCTCGTCCATATGATAATTTCTGACTATAGTAGATTGGTACTCAAATAAATGTGTGTCTTTTATAAATTAATTAATTGAATTTCATGATTGAGTTATTCCTTTTCCTTCCATAAGCGAAGCAGTTCCTACTTCTATCTTTATTTAACAACCCCAAATGTGAACGTAAGAAGGTAAAAAAAATGCTTGAGTTGTATGGCGCATCTGAACTTGTCTGTGAAAAAACTGGCGCATGGTATACAAAGGGTTGGCTACCTCTGACATAGATAGTAGATAACAAGTTGTATATTTTTTTGCTATGTGATGTAATTTTTTTTATTTTTAAGCAATATGAGCAATTCTAAATAAAAAAAAATATATACCCAGTCAACACTAATTTCACATATTCGCTATTGGGTTAATTCTCAAGAACTTTCACTATTAACCCTTAGACCACCGAACGGTAAATTCTTAATTACTCGCTGTACGCCATGTGTTTTTAGCGATATAATTTTTTGGCTACTTACTCTGTTTAACACATCATTACAGCCAAAATACTCAATTTTTATATTTTAAAATTATATAAGTATGAATAACATGATTTAAACATTCTAATTATATTAATAAACAAACATTTCTCATCGTATTGTTGGTAATATGAAGTAAACAAAACTTATTATGCACTTAAATCAATTGGCCGGCCCGCGTGTTGGCTTGCGTGCACACACCTACATACACATGCACGCGCGCGACACTATACAAGCGAACGACAAGCAGGGTCATGCTTCACACCGAGACAATTTTAATACATAAATCTGCAACGCATTTTTTTGTCGTCTGACCTACATTCTGTTATAAAAATTTACAAATCGACAACATTTCTTAAATACATAGAAAATCACATATCGTACACAAAAATAACCCTAATAAACAAACCGATTCATAAATTAAAGTATATAAAAAAGAATTTCCGCGACGCGTTTGTGCTAACCATAAAAGTGGCCTACAATAGCATGATCAAAACCAAACGACTAAAATTAAGGCGTGACTTTATAATTATATATACCACTGTTTCATCGTAAATTCTATAAATAAAATCACAAAAATCGTCTACTAGGAACTCAAACTGATTTTTAAAACATATATTGCCAACTTTTACCTTTCCATTTCTTTAAAAAACGAAGGTTTTAACGAACGCATCATATGATGCGCATGGCGTTAGACAGTAGATTTACTTGCGCATCATATGATGCGCGTGGCGTTGAAAGGATTAATTTCATACTCGCATTTTAATCACTGAATACAGTTACAAGAAACAATAATGGACACAAAATAGATTCCCGTAGTACTCTATAAAATACTGTAATTTTACATTCACATTTTACAGTATATTTGCTATTAAAAAGATAAGAGAGATTAACATAAACAATACAACAATATTGATACACAAACGTCCGAAATGAATTAAATTATATTAATTTTACAGAAAAAAATTCACAACTAAAGTTTAATTAACTTAAACATTTATTTGCAATTTTTTTCGTACACTTATCCTCTTCCAAATAAATTAAAGTTTTTACTAAGCAATAGTGAGGATAAGAACGGTGCCGCCGTCTGTTAGACGTATCGCCTTGCCCCCAGGAACGTGACGGGGTTTCTCCCACTTAATCTGCCATCTTCTCCGTCAGTTGACACTTGATAATAAAGCAAGAGAACACGTTCAACCGACTCAATTTTTCACTCCGACCAAACGGCACAGAGAAATGGCAGAAATGAGCGCAAACAGGAGCGAATAGTTCCACTTTTATTGTGTCCTGTTCCACTGTGCGTTTTTATCAGCGTCCTGGCACAATTGTAATTCCACGTCCAATTCCGCCTTTAAAACGTACAAATACAATTTATATATTTATTCGAGTGTACGAGTGAATTTCACCCTTACTCTACAACAATTCCATTTCACATCAGGATAGTATATTAATATTAATATGTACATACATACCTATGAATATACATACAAACTTGAGTATTCAATTTTAAAGATATAATATATGTATATATTTTTAAATCTAATATGCACCATCTATCTACTGAAAAACCAATTGATTGATTTTTATGTAGTGAAAGAAAATGTTCTGAACTACTTGGATGTAGTCACGCATTTTTCTGATGATTCTCAATATAATTTAATCGTTGCGATTAATTTTATGAAATATTAGATAATAAAATCCAAGTGAAATATTAAAAACATTCTGAAGTCGTGCCATCAGTTGCAGACTATTTTAGCTTGTAATTTTACATAAATGTAAATCATTCATTATTTCCCTTCTTTGACAAAAAGTGCAGACAAGATTATTTGAAAATCTATAAATTCGTAGAATGATGTCTTATATAAAATCGTGTTTCGAATCGCAAGCATATATTTGAGGCAGGCGAACATAAATACTTAATTAAATATATGTCTGCAACAAAGCTTATATCTTAATCCTGGGATGTTTTATTTCTATTGAATATCTTGTGTATTATTGAATCGATAAAAATATCAAAGGACCGTGATTTATACATCCAAGTATAAGCGAAACATTATTTAAATTATACATAACAAAAAAAAAATATTTAATGGTATAGTAATAAAACTTTACAGACCTAGTTGTGGCATCAAAGTAGTGCAAGCCACCAAACGTAGTGTTAACTGATGGATAAAATGGTAGATTAAGAAGGGTCCTACAGACGGTGTCACCATTCCCGGTCCTTAGTTTTGCACAGGCAAAAACTTTGTCAACCGCATACGTGTCTTTGAAATTGAACGAGGCCGAAAACTCCTCGAGAACTTCATAAAGTGTATTATGAAAGTTTATCAATTAAACAAAACCGCGAAAGCGATTGTCGATACGCAGCTTGAATGTGGTCGCAAGAAATTTAATGTCTGACGTTTACCAGCAATCATGGTTCAAGTTAGGATTAAGAATTTATGTACTCTATTTAATTTATAGTGAAATTCCTAAGCCAAATAAATTAAATAAAAATCTTAGGTAAACCTATTAAAATTTCTTAATATGTTATCACATCATATATTCTGCACATATTTTTGATTAAAATATCACATTTTTTACAGTAAAAGTATCATATACAATTTTTGACTTATATGTATAAAAAAACATTTTGAGAAATATTTATTTGTATTGATCTAAGCCTGATTTATTAAAGTGGTATATTATTTGATTTATTTATTTATATAATATGGTGAGCACAATTAACAACTATTAAGTATATGAATCAATCAAAATTATTTTGTTAATTAAAAATTTATATTATAGCTTCTAATTAATAGATTTCTTTAATCAAAAAAATCAAATACGGTTATTGAGATATTTTTACGTTCATTTAGATATTAGTCACTGACTTATACTAATAGTTTATATTCAAAATAATGTTAAAATACTTAGTTCTTAAGTAGGCTGATTGATAGTTAAAATTTTGAATTTTATTAGTACAATATATTTACGTTTAAATTAAATGGTGTAAATCTTAATTTATCGTAAAGTCATAATTTAGTTTAATATTTAAAAAAATAAAAATTGTCTGGTCTACTAGACTGTTATATGTAATAATTTTAAGAAGAACACGTTTTTACTTGGTTTTGATTCATTATTTTACCCGTAAAAATACGTGAATATGTACGTGCATTACATATACAACGTTTATTTCGATTTTATTTGCACAGCCTTAATTGAAAAAAACTCGTTATTATTCGTCGCAAAGAAAATCAATCGAAAGCGTGGAATTCATCGTAAAAATTAGATCGTGCAATTTAACCACAAACAAAATTCAATGTTTAACGAGTTATATTTTTACTCTCTACAGAGCAAACAAATTAGGTATCGAAATTAAATTTCTATTTGCCCGAATGAGTATTCTTGAGCCATCGATATTTTTTTATATATATTTATAATAAAATACGATATAAAAGTTACTAGACTGACTGTTTGAATTACTTTTTTTTATAACCAATAACAAAATTTCAATGCAAAGTCTTTTGATCAGCTTTTAATTATTAGCAATAAAAAATACATTTCAATTGTGAGCTGAATAATTTATTTGATCATAACGATCGATGGACTTATATAGATATATTATTTCATAGTACATATAATAATATAAAATATAAACCAAGCTCCTGAAAAAGCAGGTTAAGTATTTCAATATTGCCATAAAAATTCATATTTTATAAATTCCGTATTTATATGAAAAAGTTATAGAAATTTATATTTGGTATTGAACATTAATTTAGTATGTTTTTTTTGTAATTTTTGTCAATAATGGGATTGATGATAAATTATATTTACTAGAGTAATTAAATGCCAATTTATTTTAAATTCTAATAATGCCAAAAGATGCTAAAAATGATATATAAACAGTATAATTTAAAACGATGAAAAACACTTTAGCGATTGAAAATTGTGTAGATTTTAATTTATTGAATAATGTATGGACTTGGGACGCGTTGGTGATTGTGTTGCTGTAAAATCTGCTCCATCAGATTTGTATGAGGTGCTACATTGTGTAAGGCGTTACACTGGTGCTTTACTCGATAGCGCCCTCAAATGTTTGACGTGATATATTATAGATGGTACTATAAAAAAGCATACTTTTTATAAATCATGAAATAAAATACCGGTATTGGGGCAAAAATTGACTTTGGATACTATCGGTATTACAAAATAAAATACCGGTAATACCGAAAAAAAATTGGTATTGAATGTACAGCAGAAAAATTATCTTTAATACATAACTGATGAGTTTCTATTGGTTATGAGTTCATTTTTATAAAACTTTATTGTAGCTTTTAATTTATTAAATTAATTTAAATTTTTTTTTTTAATGATCCACATTAATGAATTTTTATAATAAATAATTAAGTTATAAATAAATGTGTTTTATATATCAATACTCACTAGTATGCTAAAGCGAAAACATTTTTTCAAATATAGAAACTCAACTCATTAAAAATGCAGGCATGATTACATATCTAGATTTAATTAAAAACTTACAAAAAGATTTTTAATAAATTACAAAATAAAGCAATTGAATGTAGTAGAAGTTTTAGATACATACATTTCCGACATCTATACATCAGGTTGCGAATGTTTCAAATGTCCCAGGTACATAACATATATGACCCATCTAGCGACTTATTGTTATTCTGGTTTAGTCCCAGTAATCTGCTGCTCGCAGTCTGAGCATATTTGTGTCGCGCCAGTCAAGTGTCCGTCCATTTTTCGTCCAGGGGGTGAGATTAATTTAAAGCAGCCAGTAGCCACCGAGGAATAACAAGTCCCACTTTCGAGGCCGAGTCCTTTGGCCACACGCGCGTCGTTCGCTCGAATTTTAATACTGTTTTAAGTGGTGTCTGATGGTCTCTCACCCCATTTGCCACCCCCCCAGTAACAGGACTAAGCTCATCCGACAACCCCTAGGCCGCCTTCTCGGGCCAGCGGGACCGTCCTGACATTCATTTAAACTTTTAATTCAATTTGCCGTGATTTGGGCAAGAAGTCGAACTCAAAGGACCTGATTTACTTGGTAATCAAACGCCAGAGAGTGGGAGGGAGAAAGCACAATCGTACCGATTTAATTTATTCGTACACTTTGTTGCCGCCTGAGCGACGTGTATGGTGTGCGATTTGTTTGATCTCGTAGCCGTGACGGGGTTTCATTACGTGATACTCGCTTCTACGTATGTATGTATGTATGTAAAATGTGCTACATGAAATTTCCACGATATTAACTGTTCTCAGGAAGGCGAGCTGTAATTAACGAGAATATTGTCTAGCGCGCGTCTTTTCCAAACAAAGGGTATTTTTATGGCAATTATAGGTGATTACCATTTAAGGACAGATGTGAACAATGAAATATTTTAAATTATTAACGCAATTATCAGGATCCCTCTTTAGTATTGTATGTGACTCCACTAGCAAAACGGGTTGATCTCTCTTTTCCTTTGTTAGAATGATCGTTAGAGTGACCTATACATTATTACAAATGCAGGTGGTTAAGATCCGCTACATTATCATTTCTCTGAGATTTTAATTTCTAAAGGACATTTTTTAAGAAAACTACATTTAAAATTTTTTTTTATGTTTTCAACTTTTTTCCTTTGAGCTTCAATATATTTTTTATAAAGTTGCTATTTTTTGAATAGCTGCAATTTTTAAATAAGCTAGAGGATAAAATGGACTAACAAAGTTATTTAAATACAAGAGTTATTTTTAGATATATTTTATGGCAATATGATAAAATTACGGAAGTTTTTTTTCTTAAAATAATATTATACTTCTCATAAAAATTAAAAAAAATATTGCTCTTGAATTAAAATTAAATTTATATTTGTTTTCAATCTTTTCTCCCTATAAGATTTTTAATAGATTTTATATAAAAAAATTAACAATATAATATTAAAATATTCATCCATGACAATAATTATAAATATACTAGTTATCGTGTCCTTAAAATTTCACACAAATGGTCTAAAACCGTGATGAAAAATATTTAGTATCTTTTTTTATTTTTATATTTAAAATATTTCTGTAGATTTTTGTAAACAAGTTATAATTTTTATATTTATTTAACAGCCGTCATTTTAAATCAAATGGCAAATTGAGTTCGCTAAAAAAAGTTTTATGTCAATACGAAAGAATTTTTATAATAAATGTGAACCACTTGAGTCGAGCACATCAACTATTTTTATAAATAAATATTGATAATTAGTTGTATTGTGATTAAATAAAAATATTTTTTATTTGGTTTGTAAATATAATGTTAATATAATAATTAATCGCTACACAGCCAAAAAAGAAAATTTTAAAACTTTTTCCCAATAAAGAAAAAGGCAAAAACAACTTTAAGTATTTATATATGTATTTACAACTATAAAATTAAATAATTATTCGGGTTTGGTACATATTACTGCATAAAACTATCTATAAAATATATTTTAATTAAAGAGATATTTATTATTTAAAAAAAATAGAGTAACAATTATAAATAAATCAATTCATTTATGTAAAGGTGCATATATACATATAAGTCTCCGATCGTCACGCGCATCAGCGTCACCAATACTTTTTTTATATTATTAACATGTACTCGTGACATGAGATATGAGTGCAAAAATTTTTCATTATGATGTGAATTAAACCAAAAATTTTAAATTTATAAATATATAATATACCTTTAAAATCTATGTTTAGCTAATCATAATAAAAATTAATAATGCAAACCATGATTAAAAGTTTCACATAAATTATTTGATTATAAAATTATACTATATATTGCTATTGTAATACAATTTAATATTATTTGCGCAAAACTTTTTGCCATTGTTTTTGTATTTATGCAAAAAAATATATTATTTATGGTATTATTTTTCTTTGAAATGTATGTTTAGCTAATTATTATAAAAATTTAATATTAATGCAAAGCATTATTGAAATTCTCACATAAACAATTTCAATATAAAATTATACAATATTCTTTGTTTGTCTATTAAAATACAGTTTGTTTGCGCAAAATTTTTTGTCATTGTTTTACTAATAATGCAAAAAAACATATTTATGAATATTAAATTATTTAATAACAATTTTAGTTAAAATAACTTAAAGTGTTTTTAATAGAAATACTTAAAGAGTTTTCGTTATAAAATATAATATAAATATTAGGAATTTTATTTATTATTTTAATTAAATATACGAATATATTCTTAGTAATAAATGTACATACTATATTTTAAAAATATATTTTAATAGTATTGAATATTTAATGTGACCTAAGACGTATTTCGCATAATTATTAAATTCAAAAGGTCAAAGATTAAAACACTTAATGACATAATAAAACTTAAGCGAACCAAAAAAAAATATATACTAGCGCGTGTTTCAGATTTAGAATTATTTTATATTTATTAATAATTTTTTAATTTTTAATTTATCAATTTAATACGGAACATCTTAGCTAAACTAATACGATATAAAATTCATACTGCATATTGTGAAACTTGAAAAGTTTTTCATCTTCACTGCTGACAAACAAATCTTCAATTATTAGTTTAGAAGTTTGACCCCGATCGCTCGGTTCCGATCTAAAATTAGTTTCTCAACTAAAGTTTATTTAACGCTTTTCGAAGATGATTGCTGTATAAATGTTTATAGTTTTTAAACGGTTTAAAAAGGTATATTTTATTTTTATCATATAGACCTCAATAATAATAAGACACAATCGTAAGTAATCTTAGAAAAATCCGTTGGACCCTTTGTTTTTGTTTGTATATGTATTTGGTACATTTTTTTTTGAAAAAAAAATAAAAGTGCGGACTTTGTATGTAAGAAATGTCGTGTTGAAAATATAACGAGCATTGTATATAATGTTTTTCAGGACAAAATATCGTATTCCAAACGTGCTTTTGACGACAACATGTTTCTATATGTCTCGAATTATATTACATATAAAATTTTTACATTACATAAAATGTGCGAATACATACGCCGTTTAACATTTTAAGAGATTCTCCAAAAGGACACATTCAATTAATGTTAGCATACGTTGCTATAAGCTACGCGAGGTAATAATGTATATTGTTATTACGAATTCTTTATATTCACATGCGTTATACATAGAAATTTAAATACTAAGAATAAAAAAACACACTCATAATATTTCTTGAAAGATAAAAAATGTAATTTGAGTTTTAAAATTTATAAAAAAAATATTGATTTTATAACTCATGCCAGCTTTACAAATAGCCAGAAATAAATAAAAATATATGTATTCTAAAACGTATAAAGAAGCTTTCGATTATATCATAATAATTTTAATTAGTAGGTTTGCATACCATTTAAGAACTAGTAAAGACAACTATTGTTGCAAAATCATGATACAATATAAGCAAATAATCTCACTTATTACAAAAATAAATACGCTGACAAAGTCAAAAATCCACGTCAAAAGTAATAAAAACGTACCGTCGCCGTCGCAGTGGGAACGCTCGGTACCGAGCGTTCCCACTGCGATTTTATTGCTTTTGACTTCTCGGAAGTGATAATAATTTTTGCGCTCTCCTATTGTCCAAAACTCCGTTTTAATATACTTTAACCAATACCCTCATATCAGAAATTCTTAGTATATGTAAGATGCGACATCTGTCTGTACTTCTTCTTCTGCTTATTTTCCTCTTAGAAATCAGTTTGCTTAGTTTGTATTCTGTACTTGACTTAGTGTAAATTATAAAACCATAATACTGACGAACAAAGATTTTGTAACTAGGATTTAATTTAAAAAGTTTATCATACACATTTAAAGTCTCTATGTTGACCATGATGTACCACGTAAAGTTTTGATGTTACAGTCACATTATTGTTTGTATGGACCCCATACATTAAACATGTACTGGTGATTGGCACCTAGGAATGTTTTTGTCTAAGGGTTTAATGAAAATTGTGATAATATGGAGTACAAGCAGTAGTTATTATAAAACGATCACAAATGTATAAAGATAAACATCAGTTAAAAACAGAATTCAATATGCTTTTTATTATATATTTCTCTCTAATATTCTACTTGGTTTCTCTATGCAGGAACCAGCAGTAATTTGCCATTATACTATCGTTCCATTTCCCATAAAAACAATTGTCATATATTGATAGAATCACTCACTTGATTTGTCGCTTACGGTCGCTCAGATTTTCTGGAAAAAAGTCAAGATGCGAATGGAGGAAATAAATTTCAAGCGATATTTTTGTACCCATATTCAAGTAACAGACTAATAAATGTTTATTAAGCACAATTAGGGTCTTTATTATTACATAAAGAGCACTTCACTACAGCTCTTAATGACTTTCAGGATGTTAGCTGAACTTGTAAGGTGATTTTCGAACTCCTTGTCTTGTAATATTTTGCGTTTTTGTGGCCCAGTTAAAATACCTTCTTTCAACTTTCAATTTTGTAATAATATATTGAAAACCAGTGTCATTTTTGTATAACCATTTAATATATTTTTCATAAAACAAAGCTTTATGTGAAAACTTTCTCTAAATTTGTATCTTAAATTTAATATTGTCTATCTCAGGCACAAATTTATTTTCTCCAGGGGATGTTATTCTTTTATAATGTTTATTTTATTCCATAAACACAATAAGCAGCAACCCTTCTTTCAAATCTTCACAAATATTCCATTGGATCATTATATTTTATAAATTTATTGGAAAAAAGATACTCTATCTTAAAGCAAAACTGCTTTTAGATGAATATATGAACAGACGCCTATCACCTGGATCTTAATCTTCGCTTATATCATGTAATAATCTACGTATATCCTTGTAATAACAAACGCCATCCATCATATCGAAATAAACAGTTAAGTTTTCATTAATTTTTTTTAAATAAGAAATCATAGTTTCTGTTGAAAATAAATTCATTTGTTTTAGTCGTGAACAGTTCAGCTGGTTGCTATGATAAATTAAGATCCCTTATCAGATTGTTAAGCTCGCATTGTTTTAATTATCATCGCTCGATGATGATGACAGAATACTCGAGGCAGAAGCAAAAGGTTCTTCATAAAAAGGTATGTTAAATTTATGTAAAAATGGTTTTATGGCAGATGGAAGGTTCGGATACGAAATGCAATGTTTATTTTGAGCAATCTGTTACATGATCTCTTGGTTTCTTCCACATCATTGCAACACCAAATGACATTGTTCTTACTTTTCCATGTAACTATTATGTGAGATTTACCTTATAAGATGTGCAGCAAACAAGAGGAGCCCTTGATTTGCTTTGATCATCAATATGGCACCCGAAGTAGTTAAAATATGCAGTTTTAATCTTTGAAGTTATATTTTTTCTCTGTTTGACAGATGTATATGTTTCACACATCTAACAAAAACTGTCAACCGCAGTCTTGCAGTGTTTTAAGGGTTTCTAAGTGCACCTTTCCACTAAAACTAACAATTGACTACGAGATCTGTCAGTTGCCATGAGTGTTGTCAATGTAAAAAAGTGCTGCAATTACAAATCAAATAGTTGCATGATTTATGCAAAAATTATTAATTTTAACATGCAAATATATTTTGTCTTTAATTAAAAAATCTGACGTACTAGATTTTTTGTTTACGGACTTGAATTCACCTCTGCTTAATGGATTGTTATGCAAGTTACAAATAAAGTTGAAAAATGTTGGACAGTGTAATTAGTTTTAGAACTTTCATTTGGTTAATTCGTGTAGGTTAGGTTTGGGTTTGAACAGCAAATGGACGTTTCGCAAATGTCAAATTGAGTTTCATAAACATTTTAGAGCAGCGTATTATCGCCTATCAGTTAAATTTAATTTTTGTTAGTTGAAATATATCAGTGGCAGTAATAGGACATTTTTGATGACATGGTATTTTTGTTCATTAAGGCAAAATTAATGCGTAATAAAATCTCAGATTCGTAAAAAAATTTTGAAACTACTGGAGATCATATTCACTTACGGTTTTCGATAAAACTCAAAATTTATTTCTTTCTTCTAAGAGAGTCTTTGTAAATCTAAAATATTTTGGTTAAGTTCTGTTTTTAAGGTAGCATTATCAACTTCTGTTAGAATTCTTACTAAGCTGTGCTTCATTAAGATCCATAGTATTTTATCAAATGACGTGCAATGACATTTTTTTTGGCTAAGATTAAGGGGATGAAATGCCCCAACCTGCCTTTCCTTCAAATTACCTCCCTGAAAAAAATCTTGTCAGAAATGTTGCTGTGCTGCTATACATTTGCCAAGATAAATCGCCCGACGGAGCGATAATAGTAAACTCGTTGAGAGTTACCATAATCTTAGGTAAACTTAGCCATACACGCGCGGGCACATCCGACGGATCTGCCGGACAAATCAGATCGTGTGTGGTGAGAAAAGACATGAAATTTCTTCCAAACAGATAAAACCACCACATATTATAGCAAATTTTAGCAAGTATTAAGACTGATGTTCGAGTTCGGACAGATCTGTTCTGGTGTCCGTCGGACATATCTGTGCGTGTGTGCTTAGCTAATATAGGTGCTTTAGCAGACGGATGGTGACAAGTGCCAATTAAAAACACATTGAGCTACTGCAGTAGTAGTTTAATAAGCTTAGTAAGCATAGTTATTGTATTGATAATTTCGTGCTCCCGTCGTGGTTGCTATAATGTGTTGCTCTCGTCGCTGCCAGTATTGCCAGAGTGCCGTATCGCTTGAGACCAACCAAATAAATTGAGCCCCACAGTGAGTTGCTATTTGAGTAGTGCTGCCATCTGGCGGTAATATCACCTAATTCAAAAACTACATTGCAACTTCAGTTACTGACTTAATCTCGTATTTTTGTTTAACTTCAACAATTAGCTGCAATCAATCACGCGGTGCGTTAAATTGAATTTTGCTACATTATACTACGCGCGGGGGTCGTCGGGGGCGCGAAGGAGCCGCCGCGGTCGGACCGGCGCCCTGTGTGTCGCGCCCCCCGGAGCTTTCCAGTGATTCGGCGGACGGCGCCGCGGACGTACGTCGCGCAACATTCGGCTAAACTCGGCCGCGCTCGGTCTCTCTCGCTCGCTCGCACCGCCCATAAACAAACTGACCAGTCGAACGCACTCGACTATATCTATGTGATTCATGTCATAACCAGGGCAATTTCAAAAGTTTTTTAGTTTTAAATAAATGTAGTTCATTGTGAGTTGATGATTTTTTTTTATTTAGGTAGAAATTCATAAAAAAAAATATTAGTATTAGAAGTGTGAAATATTTTTATTTTTGACAATACTAAATAAATAATATTATAACTAGGTATTTTAATAAAAGTAAAACGTCAGTATAATAAGTTTATTTTTACAAGATAATACATACGCTATAATATTTCCTTGAAAAAATACAATTTCTTTGTCACTAAAAGCGACACTAAAAACGTCTAAAAATAACGTTCGTGTTTGTGGATTAACTGCCTCTAAGAAAAACAATATCATAATATTACTTCATTGCCAAAATTTAAGTAAACCACACAACATTATTTCTTGTTGTATTTGTGTTAAATTTAATAAAATATTTAACCTTAACATATAATATATTATTATTCACGCACTGAAAATCAAATTTAATGCTAACAAGTTAGTGTCATATCATTTTATACAAAATATATTTAATATACAATTTTATTTTTGATAAATATATATATATATATATATATATATTAAATTTAAAACATTGCATTCCATCTTTATATATCTTAAATAAAAATGTTTATTTTTAAAATTTTAACATTAACTAGACTAAAATTATTTAATAAAAACCCCACAAAATCTACTAAGTAAAGAACATGGATCCAAATCTATCATTAATGGCACAAATATGTAAAATTACATATTTTTGTTATAAATGTGTAGTTGACATCTTTTGATTTCGAATAATTAAAATAAACCATATAGGATATTTACGCCCTAGGCCATCAATACACATTTTTTTAAATATTAGTCTAATATGCTTTGTGAATGTGTCTCAAATTTTTGGTTTAGGGAAATAAATCGCCAGGATCTCAGCTGTTGATATTATGTAAATTGGAGAAAGGTTTATTGCATTTGGTATTGTCCAGGGAATAGATACGCTACCATCGATGTCCGAACAATCAAAATTATCTATAACAATCCCATTATTCCAAATTGCCGATTAACATTGAAATATAATATTTTGGAAATATAATTTAAATGGCATTTAACCGTATGGCAAATATTCATTTAACATTTATTGAAATTAAAATTAGACTTTCATTTATGAGAACATTTTTTTGGTAAAAGATATTTACATATGTTTCTATACAAATAATATATTTTTGTTAAATATGACAATATCTTAGAACACACAAGGTTTTGTATGATTAGATCATTTTTTAGTACTATAAATAATAAATACAGGAAACTTTAGGTCTAAATATGTTTGGGGTGTATTTTAGAGAATATATATTTTTGGGTGACCGGATTATTGCGCAGACGAAAATTCTATATATATTGTCAAATATATTTTATTTTTAATTTAGCTGCTTTATACTATTTTCTATTTTTTAGTAAATCATTGTGTAAGATTAGTGAATTTTTGGGTGACCGGATTATTGCACAAGAAAATTCCATACAGCAAAAATTCTGTACATTGATTGTTTAATTGTTAAATATATTTTACTTTTGAATTTAACTGCTTCATATTTTTCTCTATTTTAAAGTAAAACATTGTGTAAAATTAGAATAAAAATTTAAATTTTTGGGTATCGGATTATTGCACAAAAAATTGCTTACATAAAAATTCTGAACATGTCAAATATATTTTACTTTTAATTTCTACTGATATATATTTTTCTTTATTTTTAAGTAAAACATTGTGTAAAATAAGGGTTTGTTAGTGTATTATACTAATGTAAACTATTATTTTAATTATTTTTAATGAAAATCATATTGACATCTGCGATAAATACACATATTTTTTATATATATTGATATATTTTTAAATATACATAAATGTGTATATTGCTTATCTATATTTGGAACATTTTTTTTTTGAAATTTTCGTTTGCCCAATAATCAGCGAACCGTATTTTTTAATACTATTTTAATAAAAGTATTTAAAAAAAATCATTAGAGTCATTAATGTTTTTTTTTTATCTTATGCAGTGATTAACTTAAGCGTAGATAAATAATAATACGATGAAAATTTTTTTTACGTTTAATTAAAAAACTTTAAAAATTCAATAAAAATAAGAAGCTTTTACAAGAAACTCTTTCTTGTAAATGTTTTAGTGTATGAATAATATTTAAATTTTATTAATTTTCAGTATTTTTTTAGTTAATATTAAAAACATAGGACATTTTGTCATTATAAGCTTGTACTTATTATATCAAATTAAGTGTTAAATACATATGGAAAATATAACTTAAATTAATTATTTAATTTATACTTATTATTTTATTGATAAATAAACAATAAAAATATTTTACTCATAGTAAATTAATTATTTTCACATTTCGATGAAAAATATTTTTATTTTAAATAAAAAAACTTTAAAGATTTAATAAAAATAAGAATCCTTGCGTTATAATATTTTTTATGATTTTTTATTTTTTAAGACATATAGTATTTTTTTAGTTATTATTAACATAAAAGAATGTAAGTGATTTACATTGTTTTATTTCTAATTAGTATATCATATTTAGTATTAAATACATACATATGTAAATATTACTAAAATTGTTGATTTAATTTATACCTGGGTATTATTTTTTTGATGATTTTATGCCATTTTGTAAAATAAACTGGCATAAAATTATTGATTATTAAAATTATAAAATACTTGAATTGTTAAAGTAGATTGTTAAATTTAGGCAAGTTTATTAATCATAGATTTGGGGAGGTGAATCGAATCTGCTCCGCGTTTGTACAATTTACGAGTAAATTTTGAATATAAATGCTGTTATATAAATCCTAGTAATTCGATTGTACATATAGAATTTAGACTTATACTAGGAATATAAATTTTAATATATTCTTTGCATTGCCTACATTACTACGTGCTCATTATTTAAAGTTATATTTACACACACATATGTAAAAGCTACTTTAACTTGTTCGACTCGTTAATAAAACGCAATGTTAAAATTTGAAATTTATGTAAATACTCAGTAAATGCTTTTATCAATTCCTCGAGAAGAGGAGAATTATCTCACTCTCTCGCACTATGAGTCTCACAGACAGCTTTGACTAAGTGCTTAGTGATGTCTTTCAACGGGAGAAACAATTCGAGCTTCGATGACGGGGTCTTAAACCACTACAATGGCAATTAATTAACAACTGAATTAAGGGGAATATCACAATTGATACTAGCGCAAGTTTACGTTTCACGCCTAAATTATTCTCAGATTGTTGCCTTGTCGTGCATCTCTGTTCAAAGTGTCGAGTATTTGTTAGGAGATTCTAAGAATTAGCCAACTTAATATTTGAGGCATAGTTAAGTTATTAAAGACAAATATACTTTATGTATATATATAGTTTAAGGTACTAAAATATTTTTTTTGTAAAGCAATACAAAAATTATATATAATGAATATTTTTTTTTCTTATTATATGTGGTTTATATTCATGAATAGTATTTTTTATTAAAATATGAATGCTTTTAATTGTATAAAATAATTAATGGTTGAGTAAATTTGAATTAAAGTAATCCTAATATTAAACTAATTTATTATCTTTTAAACATTTCATACCACAATTGTGATAAAGCACCTCTCACATATCTCTACTGACACTATCAGCTGATTAATCTTATTCAGTTAATTCGGATTCCAGTACAACAACAATATCTCAAATGCCTTAACAGGAGCAAATGTTGGCATACCATACAATTGCCATTTCAGTGCGTAATCAATAATGTACTATACGATACGGTCAAATATAATTATGTACTCTAGTAAAATATAAGACTTATACAACCTCATATTTATTCATATTTTATTATCTATTTTATAAAAAGAACAATAATTAAGAAAGTTTGACATTTCATTAAATTAAAATAATTAGCTCAATTGCTTAATTTATATAACACGTTAAATCAATTCAAAAACTAGAAATTTAGGCCTTTATTTAGTAAAAAATTATTTGTGGGAATTTTTATAGACACACTGTTGTAGAGCCAGTGCTCAAAAAATAGTTAGCATATGTAATTTAAACATTAGCGCATGACTAAAAATAAAACATATCTATAAGATAATATTGTTTATAAAATATATCTATAAAATAATTAAAAATAAATTGTATTTTTATTAATATTAGCAGGGCTTTTATTTGAACAGAAAAGATGCCGGATTAAATATAAGTTAAAGCAGCTTTTCCAATGCCACAAACATAAAAATTTATATGAGAGTATTGGTCAAAGTGTATTCAAATCGAATTTTGGTCAATAGGAGGGCGCAAAAAACAATTATCACTTCTCAGAAGTCAAAAATTCACGTCAAAAGCAATAAAATCGTGCGGGCGCCGTCGCAGTGGGAACGCTCGGCAACGAGCATTCCCACTGCGATGGCGACGGCACGATTTTATTGCTTTTGACGTGGATTTTTGACTTCTGAGAAGTGATAATGGTTTTTTGCGCTCTTCTATTGGTCAAAATTTGGTTTAGATATGCTTTATTTAATTCTCACTCATTGAAAATTGTTATATTGTTAAAAAAAAATCATTTTTTAAACTGTAGCTTCTCATCTCTCCATTTTTTGAATCCATACTTTCTATTGCTTCTTATCATACCAATATTGCCATATTTTCTGTAGTCGATTTGATATTTTTTTAGTGCGACTAGTGGTTAAGAAGTAACCAAAATTTTACACTTAAAGATAATAAAAATAAAATTGATGACATAATATTTACGTATAAATAAAAAACGAAATGTTACGCAGATTATCAATGTTTTTTAAACATTGAAAATGCTGTAAAATAAGTGCCGGAACGCAGTTCCACCGCGTTATATGACAAAAAATCTTATTTCTTAAAAATATATATACTTAAAAAAACCATCATAAGCATTCTAATTAATAAAAACGCACTAATATTATTAAAAAAAATATTTTTCATGATCTTTATAGACATTTTAGACATATCCTTATAAATTAAAATTGGAGAAGAAAGGTTAAAATACGCTTTGTGCGATTATCCTAAAAATAAATGTACCATTATAAACCCATCAAAAATAGCTAATCCAATTACGATATACATATGTATATCGTAATTAAGAGGTATAAATTATATGTATAAATTAAGAGGGTTTAAGCTAATATGTGTAGATAAATTCCAGTTTGGAAATAGTTAATACTTTAACAACTTATGTTATTTACTGTGTGCTCTTATGATAGTTGAACAAATATTTATAACAATATATGTAGTTTCGTGAAAAATTTATATTGTATAATAGTATAATGGATTTTATTATTTTTTTACTATTAATGATTCTTGAGGATTTAATTAAAAACGCAGTTAAATTTTATAAATAGTCAGTGATTATTTAATAACTGGTTAATAAAACGATAAAATAAAAACTTAACTTGAATAAAAAATATTTTTGTGATGTGATTTTTAAAATCGGTTTGAATTGATTTATTAATCTATAATATTTAGCATTAAGGTTATTTGTTAAAATATAAACACATGACAATTTAATTAAATGACAGAACATTTAATATGTACATCACTAAGACTTTTTGATCAAACTATTGATCGCTTAACATTTTACAGTTATTAATAATCACTTTTAAACTAATTACTAATCAAACACAAAAAACCGGATTTACCTCAACAATGATTATTACTATTTTTTATTTCAATTAAGTAATAATTCAAATAAAAATAGCTTAAACAGTGAGAGCTTTATTAATAACCTAGAGGTGGCAACCGACTCCTTATTTGTGAAAAAAAATATTTATAAAATATTAGCTGCAAAGTAAATTCTATTCATTATAAATTATAATACACATAAAAATGTAATTAAATAAAGTCTTGTGGTTAAAACTTTCCTTTCAGGAATTCATTATGTCTAATTGACTTGGTACAGATTTACTCCGTTGTAACGCATTGGGTTTACGCCTGTCAAGTTACGCTTAAAAAGTATAGAAATTTGATTTTGTGCATTTGATAGTTTTGTGCAAGGATCAGTGTTAGGAAAAAAATCCGTCACAAGGTTATGTTTGTTACAGGCAAGTCTTATAAAAAATGTTGATGACACTAGATGTAAGATTTCCTTTACCGATATCGAATGAGCCAAAAGAGACACAATAGTTTTATGTAATATTTATACTAGCATTCAACTAGTTAAATTTAGAATTTCTGGTAGTACATAAATTACATTGATTCCTGTAGGTAGCCAGATTGAAACTAATAACTTGCGCTTATAATAAAAATAGCAGTCGCTCTAATTGCTATTATTTGGAAATTATTATTGGTTGTGCACAAGGCTTCTGAATAAAACTTATTCTTCACATATTCTGATTCCATATATTTTGGCAAAAAATCCCAATAAACAAACCTAAATATGAGAAGCAACTTTTCAAGAAAACTTGTAAGCCTCGGCTTTCAATTTTTATTGAAGAATGAGGAAAAGGTTTAAGAACAACAATGTTAAAGAGCAGTTTTTAAAATATTTAGGATAATTTTAAACAGATTGCTTATTGAGTTTCTTCTATTGACTACGTTTCTATAGTTATTGTATAAAAAAATAAGCAGTGGTTCTTATTTTTATTCACCAAAATAAATATAATTGATGAATTGTTGATTCAAAATGTTTACTCTAATAAAAATTATTTTTTTATTTTTTTTAATATTAAGCTAATATAAGTTTCCAACAGAGTTATGTACCCTAAACGGGCATTGGTGCTTCAAAAAAGTGCGATGTTAGGTCTGTTAGATAAACAAAGTGAATCGGCGTCCATAGGCATTGCTACGCCCACCGAGGACAACAGCCAAGAAGGAATGTGAACTGAGCAGCAAGTGTGTGATTTATGGTGCCGTTCAGTTGTGATGGCCCCGAGAAGTTGCCGCATGCATATTTATGCGTATAAAGTTATTTTGCCCGCCGAGAAGGAAGCGGGGAAGAAGAAGAAGAAGATATAAAGGGCCCACCGATGTGGGAAGTCACCGCAAGATGCCTCCGCAGGCCGGCGGCCCTGTTCATCCTGCTGGCGGCAGTCGGTAAGGAAATGTTTTTTATTTATCGCATGCATTTAACCACCATGATGTATTAGTTACAAAAGTCGTTACCAGTAGCGTAACTTAAAATATTGCCCCCTAAAAAAATATTTTCATCGTAAAAAAATCAGCCAATTTTTCGGATACTTTTATTTCATGTTTAATAAATAATATGTGTAATAAATTATAAGAAAAAACATCCATAATATCATGTAGAAATTTATTAACCACTTAACTGCTTCCTCGGCATATTTATGCTGAAACAGGCGCAGCTTATGCTCCAGTGCATGCTTTAGCGCTTAGCCCGCATCTCCTGCCATAGCGCATCGCCTGCCCTTGATTGCTCTTTCCTCAATGGAGTCTAGGTTTAAATATACAGGGCTGCAAAACTTGCTGACTAATCATACTCATGCAGTTGCACTTGCTTCTTAGAACAATGAAATAAGCATACGCTTTTATAAAGTGACTTTTCTTGATGGATATATTGTTTCCCATGACCGTTTCGTAGCAAAAAAATATTCATTTAGTGCACTGGAGAATATTTGCTTGTTATTTATGGGGGAACCCTTTAAATCTAGGCGTAACGTAATAGGCGCACTATTGTCTAGTTTATCTTTATTGATGAATGATTATTTTTCGTCACAGTAATTACACGAGTTTCAAAAATAGATGTCCCCCACAAATAAAAACCTGTGTGGTCATATAATTACTGTTGTTTGAAACTAGTACTAGTACGGTAGAAACTAGTAGAATAAGTACAGTATCAAATAAATTGGTTGTTTCGTTACCTGCTTGCTCGGATACTGCGTTTAACAGCGCCCGCATTCTTTCATATTATGTATTATATTGTTTTAATATTCCTTTAACCAAACTCCGCTCAAACAGCATTTCTTTACGAATGAAGTTTTAGTGTTTTTTATAATTATTTTAACGAAATTCATACAAAATAATTGCAATATGTGTGATCTTTACATGTTTGTCTGTTAAAGACTATTTCATCTAAGAAAGTTGAAATACAATTAGTTTAAAGATTTATTTATTTATTTATTGATTTAAAATACCCATTAAAATGGTCATGAATTATGTCTTAAACATAATCAAATTTTGATATTCATACTATTTGCCACAGCATAGTACTATATTTTTATACAACTGTGGGTGTAATTTATAATTTAAAACACTAAATTAATTTTTTTTACCCATTTTATAAAAAAGTGTGTCTTTAAGACTATATAAGGCAGTGTATATATCGATCTGTATTCCTTCTTATTAATATAATATCTTAATAATTTATTCTGAATCATCTCTATCGACAAGAAGTATATCTCACTGGGATTCCAGACGTTAGCGCTGCATTCAAGGATGCTAAGAGCTAGCATAACATGGTAATGAATTATTAAAATGCGCTTTGCAAGCCGATGATCTTCAATATACACATCGCTATAGTTTGTGGTGAAACATTATCAAACTAGTGTTGAATTTCAACCTCTCTTAGAACCTTACTTCCAGGTCCTTGGCATCAGTTTGAATGTATGCGATAATGGATTTCCACTTATTATATATTATATTATACTTTAAATCAATTAAATTTGTACGAAAAAAGCGAGTCACTATTTGTGCATATACCTAAAAAATATGAGGTAAATAGCGATAGAAAAATAAAAAAAAATAGCTTTTCTGGTCGACTGTTCAATCGGTTATTTTTAAACGGCATTGCTTCTAATTTAATATTAAAAAAATAAGTTAGCCTACTTTTAAAATTTTCATTGAGGCAGAGAAGAAGACATAAATAGGGCTCACTTATGTGGAAAGTCACTGCAAGGTGTCTCCGCAGGCTGGTGGCCCTGTGCGTCCTGCTAGCGGCAGTCGGTAAGGAAAGCTTTACGACCCTTTTTTATTTATCGTATGCATTTAAGCATTCCCTCGACGGGCGTAAAAGCGGGGAACAAGTGTCGCGCTGAGCTTTTGATGGTCATCCGCCGGGGATAAACCAACAGATTTACTCTCCACTCGACGCGCTAGGGCAGAGTCGATAAAACCTGGTGGCCCTGGAGGTCTCCCGCCTCTCGACGTTTTGCTGATTGTAGTGTTATGCTAATAAATCGGTCGTATTGCGTACTGATACCATAAGGGGATATCGAGATAAATATATACGGCAAGTTCTAGGTTGTTAAACTTTCAGACCTGTAGTATTCATTTATTTAAAAACTTATGGTTGTGGAAATAGGTGGTCTTAAAAATTAAAAATAATTCGCTGGAATGTCGAGTTGAATTATTGTCGACTGTGATTTGTCGTTATGTTATATTGTGATGGATGATATTTACTTTCTCCACCCGCCTTTTTTTTCCTTGCCCATCTGCCCTTCTGTGACATATTTATATTGCTTATTCGAGACAGCTTTGGAGAATTGCAGAATTTCATTGCCTTTTGGACACTCTCACGAAATCTGTTTACGCCTTAGAAGGGAAACTTCTAGATGGTCACTTTCGGGGATGGATAAGAAAGGCGTAAAATTAACATTTTTTGCGCAGGGTAGAACGCATTGACTATCGCGTACCCTTTTCACACAAAATGATAGTTTTTCTGGTACTTATTAGTAATGACGAGTGATTAATTGCTAATTCGTTTTTCATTAAATCTAACCAAATATTAATTGTTTTGTCCTGAGATATTTTTTCATCGTCAGACGATTACCAGCTAATATATATTTTAATGGTTAAAAATAGTCGTTTGAACGACTTCAAAATTATTTATGCATGACTGAAACCTCTACATAACATCACAATTATTCTTTAATAATATTTGTAAACGCAAAAAAGTGCATAAAAAGAGCATAAATCTAATTGTTCACTGTTTTCAATTTACTTTGTTTTTATTTGCAACAAAATCAAAAAACCGGAAGCACATATTGACAGAAATATAAGTAATCCACGAATAGTATTTTTCTGCCTCTTCTGATCAACTTTTTATCAAATATATGATTTGATTCTGAATTAGTTTATCTTGAAAATGATTAACATATGTTAATTTAAATGTATTACGTAAAAATTCTAAATGTTTATTTTTTTCAATACAGAAATATATTTTTTGCAAATTCTGCAAAAATATATTTTTTGCAAATTCTGCAAATATTTGTAATTTTTTTCTCGTTTTATGATATTTGCGTTTCTTCCCTGAATCTTGTTGATTAAACTGAAAAAAATGTTAACTTAAAAATCAAGGTGCAAAATCTATTTCATTCGGCAAATCCTACTTATCTAATTTAAGAAAAATAATAATTTAAGCTCAACTTTCAGTTTAAATATTCACTGATATATTTTATTTTTAAAGCTAATAAAAATAAAAGTTGTGAGTTAAGATCTCACTGGTTCACACAATTCACAATTTAGATTGCTTGTCCAAGCCAAACCAAAATCTAGCAGTATTTTTGTGGTCATTGCTTGACGATGGATATAAAATTAATAATATAGATGTTTAAGTCAAACATAAGAAGTGAACACAGTAATATTAAAAATTGTATGGGATTAAAAAATACTAATAAAATTAGCAAAAATATATAAGAAATTAGAAGGCTAAAATTTTTTGATTAAGGTCAGGGCCATCAGGTTTGAGTGAAATAGTGTTAATACTTTTGATTACATAACAACTGACTTTTTGAACACATGTATTTACGTTTTATTATTATTTTTACTTTTACTTAAACATCAACAACGAACGATACACTCTATTAAATTATATTTAAAATATATTTTGATTCTAAACATAATATTAGTTTTACTTAATCGGCAATATGATAAACACACATACTACTTATTTTACCTGAATTTAGGTAGATAAGCTTCCAAAGCATAAATTAGCAAAAAAAATTAAAGCTACTTAAACCAAAACTGTGAAATTAATTGCAGTTATTTATGAAGGCATTTAACACATAGTACGTAATTGCGACAAATAATTTGTTATAATTATTCATTGACTTTAAAGGTTAAAATTTTATAATATTCCCTTGTCGTTATATTTTTTTATTATTATAAATTATGTTTAATATAAAAACACGTGTATATTTTATTTTATATTGCATGAATTTTATTATAAACATAAGTCAATATATACAATGGTTAAAAAACGGCGCGTTTTTAACGATATTTCTTCAACCATTGATTCTATAAAAAGCTAAGTACAATTCAGGGGCATTTATCAATACACGATTTGAAGGTCATAGCGCTTTCAATACTTGTATATAGTAATATTTGAAATATATATAAAACCGCTGTACTTGTATTATTTTTTTTAATCCAAAAATATATTAGATAATAATTATAATAATTTAAGTTTCACAATTAAAACATATTATATATTGACCATTTGTACAACTTATTAAATCAGGAAAAGATACAATAAAATTTCTTTGACAAGTCTAATTTTTTTCTTTAATTTCTCTCATTTCTTTAATTGTAAATAGAGAAGAGATTTAATTATTAATCCTCACAGCATCTGTCTGAAAGTTTTTAATTATACCAGTCAGAATTCGTCAAGCAATCATCAAGCGCCTGATTAGCTCAAAGCTTAACTTAGGCCCACTTTGGTCACTTGAGATGATCAGTTCGTCCCCTGCCGTTTACGCAATGTATGTCATACTGAGACGAGATCAGGATATTTACATCCAGTCTACATCGTTTTGCGTGGACCTAAATAAATACCGCACTGTTGTATATTTAGGGCAATGATATTTGTTAATTAAAGGGTTTTAAATTGTTTAACTGTGTTTTATGAGATATTAGCATTCTGAGAAAACTTTTTTTATGTCCATATTATATATTTATTATGGTAAGAAAATATTTAAAATTACCTTACCCTTAAATATTTTCCAAGAGATCTCTATACAGACGACAACGGTGGAAATTTGCAAAGTGCTATAAAAAAACTCGAAAGCACATGCATGTAAAAATTCATGTTGAAGGCCTTGTTGGTTACAGTTTGCCCAGGGATAGAGCCGGGGGCTCTAGAAAGTGTTGTGTTCGCGGATTTCGCAATGATATGTGGATTCGCCGAGTGGTTTTGCCGTATGCATGCACCATCCGCGAATTCACACCCTCGAGAACGTTATTCTGTCGACGTATAAATTTTAAAAACCCCACGACACTCGACCGAATATGCACACGATGTCCAACCGACACGTAAATAAGCAACTATGAATAATGTACCTCGTGCATTTTGAATGGGGACATGTTCGATATACCATTAGCGAGGTAACCGGCATATCGAATTCAGCCATATGAGAATTTGGGTGCATTAAAAATTTAGAAGGGCTCGTACGAAGGAAATCGAAAGCGAAGCACTAGGAAATTGGTCTGTTGGAATAATTTTACACTGGATGTGTTATTTATAATGTTAATCTGTGTAACTATACCATATTAGAATCAAGATTTATAATTATTTTATATAAATCGTACACAAAGGGCTGCTTTCGCAAATTAAAATCATGTTAAATTATTTTGACTTTAAGTAGTAAAAAAATATGTATTAAAATATATTTTATCTCTAAATCTGTTATTATTTCATTCGCTCAAAAGTAACATAATAAAAGAGAGGGTA
The DNA here is from genome assembly GCF_051122295.1 of Plectrocnemia conspersa. Taxonomy (NCBI): domain Eukaryota; kingdom Metazoa; phylum Arthropoda; class Insecta; order Trichoptera; family Polycentropodidae; genus Plectrocnemia; species Plectrocnemia conspersa. Next base: position 6,164,377 of record NW_028277176.1, on the reverse strand, counting down.
TGAAACATTTTCCTTTTTTGTGCAAAGCAAACCGTTTTTAGTATATTTTATTACCTTTATTGTCATCGACGTCATTGTGGCGACCTTCCAGTGAAAAACGTATAGCATATAAGCGGTTGAAGAAGGAAAAGGATGAGGGAGAAAAAAAAGAAAAATAAGACCAGTGTGAGGAAACACACACGACGACGGGTCTTACTAGTGTAAACCTCCAAGGTGAAATATATTCAAAGTGACAGAGGGTATTTTTCTAAGGGTCCAGAGGCGTTCGTATTCAAACAGTGGTTTCAACAAAATTGTTTACGTGACGAGCCGCCGCTGCTCACGCACGACTGCCCGTGTAATCGGGGCCAGGTGCATTCAATAGCGGGTCCGGAAAATTATTTTTTTCGGGGCATAAATTTTTGCTGAACTGCGAAAAATTATCTTCGAATGCTATAAAAAAAAATACAATTACATAAATTAAAATATATTTGAAAAATAAAAATCTATAAGCAATGAGAAACGTATACAATTATTTTAACTAAAAATATAATATTTATTATTTGATAAGTTGATTATAATACATATTGTGTTTAATCAAATATCAGTGTCTGCGTTTACAGAATCTAACCATCTCGAAAGTGAGTTAAACTCTGCATTTAGAAAGTCAATCTGGAACAGTTTTTGACGCAAAGAGAGAAGCAGTTGCTTCTTTGATCTTCGATTGTCTTTTATTGAATTCCAAATTGTGTAAGCACAGTGATTGCAAGTCCGAAGTGACAGTTATGTTTAAATACTATACATTAGATTTTTACATACACGGCTCCTCCAAAGGGAGATTTAGGGCTCGCCTACTTTTTTATGACCTTTTCTATTAAATACATCAAGTCGTTGTTTTTGACAGATTGCATTCGTTGAAGTGTGAAGTGCCATTCTTAGGTATTCGTCTTGAGATTTATGAGCAAATAGTGTTTATGATGCATTACAAAGATTTTGCAAGCAGATTGTATTAATCTATTATCATGTGCTATACCCTTGTTTTATAACCGGTTTTATAAAAGCTCTATCGGCTGCGGAGAACTGACCCGCTTATGTTCATGACGTAATAGCGTAATATTTAGATCACACTAGTGCGTAAATTTGAATCTATTATTTTTTATCTTAAACGTTTGCGATCTACGATATACGAAAATGCAATTAAATAATAATATAGCTTGTCGATGCTGACGGATCTGATGATCACGTCGGTAGTCACCAGTTTGGGATCTTGTGATCACGTCAGGGCATCAGTTTGGGGATCTTGTCGATGATGCTGGAGCTCGTGATAGAGCTGATGCTGACAATCCTCCTGGATATGCGAAAAAATTGTTTGTGCTCAAATTAGATATTCTATATTTAAATTCGATATAGACACATTTTTCACGTATTTAGTCACTCTTTTTTTTGAATGCTTTGTATTCCTTTGTGTGAATCTTTCGTAAGAGTTATATAAATACTTTTGTTAGGCTTTAAATTCGTAAAATTTTACGTGTGAAATATAAATAAATCTTTTTTATTAAAATAAAAGAGAGAGCACTTATTTGTATATGTTGTTATTCTAAAATAGACTCTTATGCTTTACACCAGAAAAAATTATGTTTTTATTATTTTTTTGAATAATTATTATTATTTTTAATTTATATTTGGAATATTAAAACTAAAACTTAGCGTTTATTGAAATTTAAATGTAAATAATTAAAGAACAAATTCGCTATACTTCTATGATATTAAAAATCCAAATCTTTGTAGCGACTACAGATAAAATTATTTAAAAAATGATCATAAATATAATAACGCAGTACTTAATAAGCGTTTTTTTTAAATAAAAATAATAAATTATTTAAATTATATTTTTAAGCCACAAAATAAAGTTTTTATAAATTAATTTTAAGCCACAAAAGCATGAATTATAATATAGATATGTGCTGTGTTGATTTCTTAGAGATTTTCAAGTGACTGCTTTGTTAGATCAGATCTGACGATCGAAGTGAAAGCGGATTTTTTTTTTAAGTAAAAAAGTCATCTAAATCATTTGACAAAAAGATTCGTATGAAAACAAGTTTATTTCAAATTGGAATCGTAGTAGTAGTAGTCTTGCTTATATACCACAAAATAAATGAGAGAAGATTATCGAATCTACTTTTAAATGATTTATTGACCAAACCAGATGATTTAAAAAATCTTATTTTAATTGAGCAGGTGTATTATGTTATGGAAGATTAAAGTTTAGAAAAAATGTTTCACAGTTGTCTTTCAAATGATTTTTTTTAGCTATTTGCGTTGCCAAAATAAATCTTAGTTCACTGATTTTTCTTAAAAAAAATATGCATAGCTAGCGCTTCTTTTGAAAAGGCCAGAGGCTGCTCCAATTATTTATTGAAGCAGTGTGGATCTTCTACAACTCATTGTGCAATACCTGAATTATAAATTGTATTGATATAATAATAAAGCACAAAAATCAATTTGAAATATTTAATATATTAATTACAATATATTTGAAACAGTTTAAAAGTCTTAAAAAGCGATTATTTTTGCAAAAAATTTGAAAAAAAATTAACCGTTACAGATAACCTCTTATTAAAAAAACTTATATTATACTTATGCAGATATCTTAGCTTTTATTTTAGAAATAGATGCATTATATGAGTTTTAACAATTGTATTTAATAAATCATTTACAGAGTGCTAACATTTATTTACTTTAAATACATCTCGAGCAAAACATTTTTTTTTGGGAACTGAATTTTATTATAAATTTGCAGATGAACGGGCTATTTCTCACACGAAACATAGCTCACATGACAATTGCTCACATGGACAATTATCTACATATACAATTACTTACATATCGTATTTAATGCATGTACATCGGTAATGTAAAATTAGAGCTAAATTGTGTCAGAATTAAAAAAATATCAATCGGTATCAATAAAAATTAAAAAACATATTTTTGTCGATGTTTCATATATTATAAAGGCATATACTTATTCATATGGATTTTTATAGTCAATTTTTACTAAATACTCGAGATTCTCATTTTAAATTTCTTAAGATATACAGTTTAGACCAATATACTTTTTGCAAAACGAGCTTCATTATAAACGATAATTATTCTAGGAATGAGTCTTATAAACTAAGGTTTAAAATAATCTAATTAACCTTATACTAAAGTTCAAATTTTAAGAATCCAGAAAATCGCTAAGTCACTAACACAAATTTTGCACTGCATTACGATTCCAAGTACTTATTTATTTTGATATCTCTTCGCTGTTCAGAAAAGCTCGGTATAAATTATATTACATAACTATTGAACTACACTATTTTTATTAAAAAAATGCTAGTAATGGTCTGTGTGAGTAATTGTTCGTGTGAGTAATGGTCCAAGTGAAGTGTTTGTCTGTGGGAAATGTTCGTGTGAGCAATTTTCACCGAAACGACGATTTCTCTCGAAAGTTTGTTCGTAAAGCGCATTTACTCAAACAATGCTTTTTAACGACGGAGTATGTAGGATTTTCAATAGTACTTTTTATATACCAGAAGTTTTTATTAGCATCTACATAACGTAGCAAAGTTCTGTGGTATTTTTAAGTTGCAATGTATATTATATAAGCAAAAAATATTTGAGATAAATTACACGTTCTAGTTCTAGTGTATTAAATTCGAATAAAAACAGCGTTGTATGCCGAGAGTGTATATTTTCATATTCAACCAAAGAGGAATAGAAGATAACGCTGAGAAACTGTGATATTGAATAAAGAAAAATAAAATGGAACATTTTTTTGAGCGGCAGGTGATGTACGCCGTAAATTTGTTCTGCACCGAAAAACGAAAAACCAATTTCGCCATGTTAAAGTTCCTTATCCGCCTCTTATTCTATTTCAGCAAGGTTGTATGGGAATAGTTAGTTTAGTTGATTGTAAAAATCCAGATGGCGTACGAAAATAGTAAAAAGGACATTAGCTATTAATTGAGATTGAAATGTCCTAACAACGTTATCCAGAAGAAACAAAAGTTGGGGCAAAAGCGGCAACAATAGTTGGCTGGGGCCGGATCGGGGGTAATTCTGTTTACGTTGATGGTTTTATTTGCAAAATTTATGACATTACTTTGCCGAAAAGCTAGAAAAGTAATATACGTGCCGAAAGGGCCATCGGTAAAAGTCAATAAATAAAATGGCTGGTAATATAAACGTGTATATATTTTTTTAATATATTTTAATTAAATATTTTTCATAGATAAAAAATCAATACCTATAAAAAATCTAAACAGTCATGAAAAAATGTATGCTAATTTTAATAATATATTTATTATAAATAATATTTTTTTTATTATTATTATTTAATCTTTTAAGAGAATTTAATAATACGTTTCTTTATTATATAAATAAACAAATGGTAGTAATTTTTAATGAATTTACCAAAATAAAAAACATATCCTTAAATTTAAGTACACTTGCTAAGCGTTTTATTACAAAACTACTCTCTACTATTTTTAAAAAAGAATATACATTTTTAATCCAGACATTAAGTAGCTGAATTGGTTTTAAAAAAGAATATTCGTAGATATACCAGTATGGTTCTTTTAGATATCGAGAAGGCTTTTGACACTGTTTGACATAACGGTTTAATATATAAACTGTTAAATGCTAAAGCCCCGGTTTTATTGATCAGGATCTTTACAGTAGCAATCAGATGGGCCTACTACATTCCAAAAAATGTTTTAATGGGAGTCTCACAAGAAAACACCCTCAGCTCCAATTTGTTACACTCATTCATTCATGATGTTTCAATGCACAAATATTTGCTTTGTCTATATACCTAAAACTTGTTATTTAGAAATATCATTTATAAAACACTGGAAAGTGGTTTGTGACAATTGCATATTTTACAGTAAATATTAAATTGAAATAAACGGCTCTGAAACAACGACTATCATGTTTTATTATTGATCAATGAGCATTTATTGCGTATTTTAGTTAACCCCTAGACATTAAAAGTCAAATATCTCGGTCTTTACTTAGATATTGTCTAAATTTTTAAGCAGCTTCTCTTGCTATTAAAATCCTTTGGTTTAGCTGATTATTAATCAAATGTGTTAGACTATACCACATTCAATAAAAAAAATGCATAATCCATAATAGGTGCTAAAGAATTGCCATTAATGCTCACCTTAATATTAGCCTTAACATATTTTATCTGCAAAGTGTAAATTTAGAAAGAAAGATAGTTTTTTGCCACAGTCAAACATCCAATTTTTATATTTTTATAAAAATTGATACATGTCTTACTGATCTTAGTAAATACAGTTTGTACGAATTACAGTTTAGATAAAAAAACAGAGAAGTTTAATGATCCGCACCCAGGTGATTACTGCTATGACACATGTAAGTCTCCGGAGAAAATGGGAGCGGTAGATGCTCGTTTTAAATTCCGCGCAGGAAGTTTTAAAACTTGCGAAAATATATATTAACCACTTGGGTCAAGTACATCAACATTGTTTGTACAAACATGTTAATAATTAGTTGTTTTTCGATCATCCAAATTTGATGTTATATTACACATACATATTAATTTTAAAAAACAGCTAAAAATCTAAGTTTTAAACAGTTCTATACATATTTTTTATTGATTTTTAATATATGTAAGATATTCTCTATAAGCTGTATTAGTTTATTATTAAGGAATTTTCAATACCAGATATGTACGACCTAGCTTGATTTTATTATCACGATAGTTATCCGTGAGATTAGGAAAATCTAGGTAAAACTATTATTTTAAAATAATCACTAATTCCGATTTCCCAGACACGATAGAAATTTAAAAAGGTTCGTATAGGATTCGACTTTATATGTATATAAAATTTATATTTAAAAATTAAGGTGGTTTTTAAGTTAGTTTCTTATTATTATATAAATAACTATCTGATTTTTCAAACCTTGTGGTAAAATTATGTAAGTAAAAAACTAGTTTTTCAATGAAAAATTAACAAAAAACATATTTATATCCAAAATAAATATACTGATATATTTTATATATATTTAAACGTTTCATAAAAAGCACAACCATACATTAAAATACTGTCTCCGAGCAAGCAGGTAAAAATTTCAGTGTTGCGGAATTCATAAAATTCAAATCAAATTAATTGATAAATATGTAGAATAATCTAATTTATTAGTTAAATGCAAAGATTCGAATTTGGCCTTATATAATCGAGATTGGTCGAGGGATCTAAGTGTCGTAGAGGCGTTTGTCTCATCCCTTTTCGATTTGCGATATACAATAATTCAGCCCGAACTTGAATCAATATCAAGAGCGAAACAGCTGCAGGTAGAAACAAACAACATCTTGTATAGGGGCTGAAAATTATATATTAAAGTACATATATGGAAAGTTTGTCACGACAGTGCTTTTTAAGTAATTAAGCATCTTTGTGCATATATGATCATTTTAAATGGCCCTTTTTTGTAATAATATACTTTTTTCATACATTCGACTTGACATTAGAACCATCAACGGCCATCTGTCCACATACAAGGGTCGATGACAAACTCGTGTGTTTCATCCACATACATCACACATGTACCTGGTATTTAGCTGCGATAAACGCGCAATTTAATTAACGCGCTGTGTCCAATATTGCAGTGGCGTTCGTGTGACGCGCGTGCTTTTTATTCGTTAAATTAAACCATTGTGTGTTTGTTGTCGAATAATCATTTCGCGCTTGTACTACGTAACGTGGGTTAATTAAATTAATTATTATAATGCTGTATGCACAAATATGCACAGGTGTAATGTCGGTATTATAATACATACATTATTTTATATAAGTAATGAAAAATATTCTGATTTCAAAATAAATTGCTTAGTCATGTGTTCGTTAATTGGACTTTTATTGCGAAACTAATTCATTTAACAATTCGTTAAAGCGGGCTTTTATTGTGCTATGTTTGGAATTACGTAATGCGTTGGGTTGTAATTTTTTATAATATGAGACGTTTGCCTCACTCCAACGCCCACTTTTGTACTACTCAAACTCCCACATGAATATTGTATGAAACACAAAATATAATTGATATTAACATTATTTTTATATTATATACCTAATGGTGGCTTGACTTTTAAATTTATTTTTGTACCTTTTAAGTGGAAAAGTATTTTAGGGATTTACTCCCATACTCCTTACATTATTGTTATCATTATAACTGTAAAAAGTCGTCCATATATCAAGAACAAATCTATCCGCTACATTAGAAAAGAAGTAATTAAGTATACTTGTGTGAACAATATATTATCTTCTTAGGCGTTCAAGTTAGTTCGCTACCTGCTCGCTCGGAGACGATCTTTTGTAGTACACATTTATAGTGCACATACTTTCAATTGTCGACACAATTTATCCCGTTTTAGCATAAGCTGCTTTTGACAAGGATTAGCATAGCCACTGTTGTTTTGTGTTAAAAGCGTGATTACATAAATTGTAATAAAATTATTTAGAATTTAGAATTAAATTTATATATATAAATAAAAAAAAAACTGTACTGTTTATTAAATTATTGAATGATATTGCATTGTTACATTTTAATAGATTTTTGTATTTTTTTATATTTCCTGTGTTTTTTTCACTAGAAAATTTTAATCAAATTTAATGTAGATTTTTTTATAAAAAGTATTTGAGTTACTTTAAAACTTTAAAACCCTAGATGTTTTATTGACAAGTCAATAAAACATCTAGAGTTGTTTTATTGACGACTTTGAAAATTATATTTAGATGATTTTCATAATTATTTATTTAATTGTTAGTGTGAAATTGTCATATTATTATTAAATTTTAACTTAAGAATTGATTTTTAAAATCAGAGTATTTTTTATAAATTTTGTATTGACAACTAGAATTTTAATATATGTATTTATACAAAAAATGTTTATATTTACAAATGTATATGCATTATTTTAAACTATAAAGGGGACTCGATGTAAATTTATTTGTCAAGTTTGTTTAATGCATTATACTACGGTTTGCACTTTAAATTATATGGGACTTTTACCACACTGAGTATTAAATTTGTCAAGAGAGAAAAATTTATATATATTATGTATATATATATATTTTTATTTTACACTTGTGCTTTTGATTTATCGTGTTAATTTATTATCCTGCCAAGTGCGAGATCAATGTTCCGTTTCTTTTGTGAAGAATAAGAAAATATTTTCAAAATGAATCGTTAACGGTATAAATTTATCAAAATCTTGTTGTAAATTAAAATCAGAAATGAATTAAACAACCAAAGAACTTTATATCTATAACTGATATTTTATTAGCAATAACTTAAAATAATTATTAGTGCTGAAGAAGAGAGCAGACACGACACTCATAAGCCAAATATTCTCATTTTTGAGTCACTAAATGTATATAGTCAAGTATATGTTGATTATGGTAAAAATAAAGTAATGTTCTAAAGGTTAAAATCATAAATATAACATGATTAAATATCTTGAAAAATGTTCTAGGGTATAAACATGTTCCACGAAACTGGAACATTTAACACGTCTGATAAAAGCTCGTGCGCACGGCGCAATTGAAGGAAATTCGAGGAAAATTCGATTTTCCGAGCAATATTCAACAAATGAGGCCGTTCCGGGCACGTATGACAAGTGTACTTGTAATAATAAAATCCGGCACTTCCGTGGTTCTCAATCTGTGAGAGCGAGACGAGAAGAGTGCAGCGTTTTCGGTAATGGAAAATATTTACGATCAGCTTTCAAGCACACAAGTATTTTTTATACATATGTGCATTTATGAATTTATGTATGGAGACCTAAATGTAAATTAAAAAAATATATATAGTGCTTGCTATGAATTTTAATAAAATAATTATATATATGTATATTTTGTGTTAGCGACTGAGTAATACTTAAAACCGAAACAACGAATATTGTATTTCAGTAAAACCAGCAGCTTAAACTTAAACTCATTTAAGCTACATTTTATTAGATCATATTTTTAATATAAATGTGTACATAAACATTAAACACAGAGGCTATGTATAAATCAATTGTGCAAACATATATTTTATTCTAAGCAAATATATTGGTCCATGTTTTTCCCAAATACGTTTAATTACTTGTTAGCATATATTTGTTCTGGACTGAGTTAAAAATTGCTCACTGAAAGTAATTAACTACAACTTATCATAGGATATGAATTGCAATGCCAATGCGCACAACGTGTCTTAGGCCAACTTAAAACTATGCATCATAAGACCCTGCACCTTGTTGATTATATCATTTTTAAAATCTATTCTAACGTAGTAAATAAATAAAAATATAAATACATAAAAATACTACAAGACTGGTTTTAGAATGATTGTTTTTTTACGGAAGAAATAAGATGTTTCAATATACGTTATTTATAAATAGAATTTTGTGAAAATTCATTTACACTCCGTGAGCTTGTAATGGATCAAAAATAGAATGGATGGGCTTCGAAGCCCCCTGGCGGAAAAAAATATTATGTATAAAAGTCATACAGTATCTAATATATTTTTCAGTTCTTTAACTGGTTTTAGTGAACGTTTAAGTTGAGACAGTTTAAAAACTAGTTTATTTATCGAAATAAATTTACTGAAAAATTACATTTAATTATAAATAATGCTTTAGCTGCTCCTTTAGACATTTTTTTGTCAAAACTCGTGTGGATATATTTTATAATGAAAACACTTAAAACCAGATTATTGTAATAAATTTATATTATAAATCACCAGATCCACAAGATTTCGTTGCAATGAAATATGACTTCGGACAATGCCCGTCAAGCGAACGTCGTTTTCTAAAGGCGTATCCCCATGCTAAAATGCGACGGCAGTCACCAACAGCCACATAAAAAGACCAACAGACGCCCGCGGACAACATATTGTCATGGGGGCGCACATTCCGAGACGAACTGCTTCATACCGAGCACCGTCGTAGCAGAGAAAAACCAGCTTCCGCTGTACATTCGCTGCCACGCCACCTACCAGACTTCTGAGGACCTACGACGGACATTATCCCTGCGCCAGCTTTTCCACCACCGCTCGGAGAAAACATCTCGCCATTTATCGTCTGTTACAACAATTATAAATATAATGTAATACAACTCTAACTGGATTCCACCCTGAGTCTCACCAGCTATAAGGCCATACACCCCCAAGGATTCTCAAACCTAAAAGTTTTTTAATTTAATGTATAAGAAATAGCATTAACTTTTTTCTCTATGATGTCAACAAGATTTTCGGGATGCGATTAGGATTTTTAATGTAGAGTTTGTTATCCCAAATTTAATTATTATATTTATAAATGATTTATAGAGTTGCTTTTTCACTATTTGTTCACGATAACTATTATTTAAACTTTAAAAATTTATTTTTAATTCAAAAAGAAATTAAGGCTTAATTTAAAATATTTTATTTTACTATGCAAGTGAATAAGCTAGTTTTGTTGTTTATATTTAATTCATTGATAAAGATTTGCAATTGTAAAATATTTACTATTCCGCAAAAATGTAGGGCTTCTAAGTTGATATTTTTTTAAGCAAATACTCGAAACAAGTATATGGTTTGTTTTGTTTTTTTTTTATATGGGTCTATCATTACCTCGATAATAACATTTATATAGATTTATTATTCACAAAACTAATACGGCTGTTAAAAATATTTTAAACAATATACATTATAAAGGGTATACTGCACAATTTTTCTCAACCAGAATCTGTAATACATTATACATTAGAACCTCAAATTGCAAGTTACTTGGTTTACGAGTGTCTCGTAATACGATATTTTTTTAAATTGATAAACGAGCAATGTCTTGAAATACGAGCTGTATGTTTTGCGTCACTTTCTCCCAAACTAAGTCAATGATTTCTGTTGTAGTGAAGACATCACTTATGGAAAAGATTTGTCACTCAGAGTGACATGAAAAAATGAAGAAATTCGAGTTTATTAAAATCAAGTTTATTTTTTCCATTAATTCACATCATGGATTAGTAGATTATTTCGAAATTCAAAAAGATTTACACAAAATCACTATTTCATCGATGCTTCGAAGTTACCGACGGTAAAATTTTACCCTCAGAGATTTTTGAAAAACATATTACCACATTGTGAGCAGCCACAAGATCATAGATAAAGCAAAAGATAACCAATAATTCTGCTAAGAAAGAAAAAAAGACAAGAGCCACCAATTGTCAATGGAGAAGAACATAGGACTGAAGGTAAATAAGGGCAATATGTAAATGTTTGTAGAAAAACATGGTCAGGAACTGACTACTGAAAAACTAATGCATCTTAAGCAAAAGCAGAAAGATACAAAGAGAAGATTTTGTATTAGAAGGAGAAAAAATTAGCTGAGAAAAAATATAAATATTTCATTAAGCTATCAGTGATAGCAGTGATTTCGATATTAATATACATGTTTTTTTTTATGAAAAAAAATGCTTTGATAAACGAGTGTTTTAAAATACGAGCATTTTCCGGAACAAATTATACTCGTAAATCTAAGCTCTACTGTATATAAAATCATATTTAATTCACCGTTTCAATATCTTTAATTAGTAAAACAATAACAAAAAAATGTGATGGTTAGAATTAATAGAAAAGCTTTATTATTCATATACCTCACCCTGTAATTTATCTAAAATTAAATTTTTAATTAGGTCTAATTAGATCTGTATTTTTCTTTTTTTAAAGCTAGCATTATAATTTTAATGTACAAATAAAAAAAAATAATGATTACATATTTTTACACGAATTATTTGTTCTAACCCGATTTCCAATAATTCTAATTCGAAAGAATATTTTAATAAAAATATTTATAGAATTTTTTTAATTGGTTTTTATTATTACATTTTTTTACGATTTTCTATACTATAATGTTTTTTTAAATTTAGAGAACCAATTATTTTCTTACAATCATTTTTTGTAGAACGTATCCACTCTGTAAAATAAGAGTTGGGTGTAGTTGATATACAAATAAGTTAATTCTACACATTACATATTATTATGAAAATATTATTTAAAGTGACGTCACATAATGGTAGTCTAAAGATATTTTTTTACACATTGGCTCTTCACTCAAGGCTTTGATTTTTATAATAACGATTTTATTTGATTGTACCCCATCTCCCATCTATTCATTCCCTCTACACACTCTATCAATCATTAACAATAGACATACGAATCTTTCTTCGCCTTCAATGAGGCGAGATAATTAGTTTTTTGATTAGTTTCGCCCAAGAGTCGTGCTAAATAAGGATTACTCAGAAATATTTCATTCGATATCGAAAGACGTCGACTTCGTATAATCCTAACGCCTGATAATATAACGTGACAAATACAGTTACAATTTCAATCACAAGTTTTTAGACTGTAAATATCTTTGGCCAAAATGTAATTTTCTTATTATCCATTTAACTGTGAAATTTAAAAATACAAGATTAAATTTAGAGACAATTATTTCACACTGATTAAACTCATTTTTTAAAATTATTTGAGTTACTATTGTATGAACTTTTCTATCTCAACTAGTGATTCTGAAGTCTTGGGTTTTTTCGATTCCCGGGACTCGAGACCCAAATTTTTGAATTCCCGGGACTCGAGACGTTGATTATTTTGTCGTATAATCATTAAAAAAAATTATGTTAAAAAATTAACTTATTATTATTAACTTTAATTAACTTATTATTATTAACTTTAATTAATTTATTATTATTAACTTATATTATTTGTGTTATAGGTACGATAGGTAAAAATCTATTGAAACAATTGAAAAACACTTTATTCGATATTTATTTAAATTTAATTTATTACAATTTTTTTAATCGAAATATTTATATCAATATTAAGTTAAAACCTTTACTTTTGTAAGGAAAAATATGTTTTTAAAAACACCAAGGCGTTTAATGATGAATCACATAGCTTGTTCCTGGTTTTTGTGGCAAATATTCCAGATGTAGAAAAAACTCTCTCGCTTTCTGTAGATGTTGGCTTAATTGTAAGCAATGATTTGAATAAAAGCTCTAGATTCGGAGTTCGCTTGATAGTTGAATCTAATATTTGAAACTCCTTTTTAAAGTTAAATTTTTGATTTCTAGTCGTTGAAATATTTTGGTGGTTCGTGCGACAGAGTTGTGTTGATTTCAAATATTTTTTTTAAAAGGAAATTAACAATAATTTCGGAAGTTAATAAAGTGGCATCTCGAGGACTTAGAGCTTCAACTGCCAGTTTTATAGGAGTGAGTACTTCACAAATATTTTCCAATACGTGAATGTTCGATTCATTCAAAATTTGGCCGTTGCCAAGATCAATTAATGATTTTCTAATGCAATTTCGTAACTTTCGAAATCTCGAGATCATGGGTAATAAGGAATTCCACCTTGTCTTCATATCGAGACATAAATTAAGCTCGACATCAAATTCGCTCTTTACATATTTTTGTAAAATTGCACTTCGGAAAGTCTCGAATCCCGGGTTATTAATTTTTAAATTCCCGGGACTCGAGACAGCAAAAAATCTTTGAATTCTCGGGAATAAATTCCCAGGTTGTCTCGACACAGAATCCCTAATCTCAACCTACATCGCTAACTGGAATACTATCTCCTATGTATATTTGCATAAATGGTGTACACTAATAATGTTACAATAAAAATATGATTTAGATCAGATAAATAGATATTTTAAAAACAGATAATATTCATTGGAATCATAATTGTATATATTTTTTTCACAGCGTGAAATATAAAAAGATAGTGAAGATACAGCGCGGCGCTATCTTGCTGCAAAGTTCTCCGCTCGTAAAGTTTACAAATTGTTCCAGCCGCAAGTATGTGTCGCTTTCGCGCCGAAACCCTACACATTGTTTCGCCAAAAGCTAAACACGATTTGCATATTTTCGCATAATTCAATAACACACGTTCCGACGGGAACATTGTTCCGGACGCGCGCCGGGACGTCAATAATAAATTAACGACTGGAAACTATCCCTTCGAACGGGCCCTGACCCGTAACGAATTCCATTAGCATTCACACTCCCTGCCTATATACGTTTACACCGCGAGCGTATGCCTTTCGCCTTGAAAATTATTTATAAAACGATTAGCTGTGGGATTACGATTCTGTACGGTGGCTTCTCAGTCAACACACGGTTCAATCTCCAATGGGCTTTGGCACTGTATCTAGGCCTTAGAACAACGGCAAAGACTAGCATCTGCCGTTATCCCACGTTGAATAAATAATCGACACAACACAAGTACATATTATATATGCACGTATTAAATATACAAAGGAAAGTACCTTACCCAAAAGCTGTGATTTTACTAGCAACTAGTTTATATAATGAGATAACACACACAAAAAGAGCAAATGCGATTAGTTCAATACCTCTTTACTTGACTGTGAAAATATAATTCGCATAAGTTGGCTACAAGATGTTGGCTTTCTTATAACGTAACCAATATTAAACGTGCTTATTATTTTGCATTCCGTGTTTGTAAATTTGGGCTTTATTCTAATATTATCTATTACTTTCAGTTAGAACACATATATAAGTAGATATAACATTTCAGGTTGAGCCGAGAACGATTTTCCGCTCAGTTGCTTCCTTATTATTGTACTTGGTACTCAGTATTGACCAATAAGGAAACTGAGGGCTAAGATCTTACATAAATACGGCTTAATTAAAGACTCTTCTGCTAGAATTTTATTTCCAAATTAATTTTAAAGAGTTGCGAAGTCAGTGGCTGATCCTAAAAAATAATCATGCCAATATTGATTTGAACCACTGTTTCACATTAGGCGGAGGGACACATATTAAATTTTCAATAGTAAAAAATGGACCAAAAAATACATTTAATATATATTATCTTAATTTTAATCTAAATACACACACATAAATAAATTTTCAGTTTCTACAAGTCAAAAGATCGGGGGGAAAACAATGCATTTAAAAAATCTGCATCAGCAAAGAAGCCTCCGTTCAAGATGATAATCCAAACATCGGAGTAAAATCGTGCAAAAAAGCGCAAAAAAGTACGATTATGAATTCCTTGAAAATCAAGCTCTGTAATGCCTGAACTACCCTCTATGGAAGTTAGCCAAGGTTGGCCAAGGACGGAGAATATAGTGGGTTACTTCGGTCAAATTTGGTTCTGCCCGCTCCAAAATCTCTCGGAAGTTGTCTTAGGTTACCGAGAACAGAAGGTGAAGTAGAGGTAATTCAGTCGACTTGGCCAGCTTCGAGCGCTTTCGAACATTGTCAGCAAAAGGACTGAAGTCGGAGCTGCTCTTTCGAGTGCGAGCGGTGAGATACTTCCCCTTTTGCTCTCTCGCGTGTTAAGTGACGAGAGTGAGAGAGATAATGATATAGTGTTTCGCAAACTAAGATAGAACGAGTAACTCACTTCAATTTCAGTATGCGCGTAGGCGTCCTATGGTTAGCACGCACGTCGAGCGCTGCATCGTGGTCACGTGGTCAAATTATAATACCACATGCTTATCGTGGACGAAACAGACTTACTGACATCTTTGAATATTTTAGGGCACCAAAAGGGATAAATTATATTTTTGATAGTATATTCTTCTAACAGATATCGTTATTATATATTTTTTTTAATAAATTAAATAATTAAAAAATAATCAGTAGTACTTGATTTTGTTAAAAAATCGTTTCGAATATCCTTATGTATTTTCCTAGATCGGTTTTTATAAATGTCACACCATAACGAATTCTTATTTAGAATCGATGGCGACAAATTCTAGGATAGTCACAGACGTGGTGTTCGTATTCTGAAGTATCATTTTTATGCCTTATGGCATTTTGCAAAAGCCGACAAAGATTTTGCGTAAATTGAATATTTACGACCGAAAAGTTTTCACTGATATTGTGTTAATGAGTGCCCACACAAACTTTAATAATTATCAGTAGCGTAATTTTAATAATATGACAATTTAAAAATTGCGACTATTTGGCACATTTTTTGATCGCGCGCGAATATGCTGGCTGTACGTGACAGAAGCCGCCGTCCAGACGTCATTCACAGACGCCGTCCGGTCGACATATAAAATTTGCAATAGTGTGTTCGCTTACTCGAAGTCGTAGGTGTTGGCCGACTTTAGTTGTAACTTCGGTTCAGACAACTTCCAGAGAGTGTAGTGTAGTGAACATATCCTACAGCACGTATATTTTTATGGAAATAAATGCTTGCACTAACAGGTTTCGCAGAATAAATTTTACTTATTTGCGGTGTTTGAAAAATTCACCGACCGGAAAATTGACCGATTCTACAATTATTCACCGATGATTTACTTATTAAAAATCAATATACATAAAATACATATGAATCTTTTCTAAGACATCCCTAATTATTGCTCCGATTTCAATGAAATTTAAAACAGAGCGATATAATAAGGGCTTATAATACTGATATTTAACCTGAGGTATGCTAAAAATTTATGTACAGAACACTAGCAAATATTTTCAAATATCTGAAATTATTTTTAATTGGCGATTCAACGCCTAATAGAGTAACAGCTTTGATTCTTATAATTTCAAGTGTCTCAAAATGCACACATCGAATCTGTGCTTGTATTGTGTGTGTTGCTTAAAGGCATTTTTAGATAATAAATTAAATATCCACAATGCCAGGCTTCTCTTCAAAACATAAAAGAAAATTATTCGACGAAAATAGTGTTTCAAGACAAATGGGAAAAATAATATTTTGTTGTGCCAAATAAAAACGGTTCGGAAACTTACTTGATTTGCCGTCAAATGTTACTTAAAAAATATGACATTTTTCGTCACCATACCATAAACATTTAACGAAGATGTGAAAAGTTACTTTTCTTTAAGTACTTATTGCAACAACAATAAAATCTTATGTCAGTATCGATATCATATAAAATTTTTACATAAAAAGTCATTTACTGACGCAGAGATTGTAAAGAAATATTTTATTAATACGTCAAAATATTTTAGAAAATTAAAAAAAATACAGCTCTCTGATTTTACCTGCTCATTAAACCCATTAAAATTTTTGCAAAATACATCATTGTAAATATTTAAATACCGACATTTCAGCAATATCAGTATTTTTATTAGATATTAAAATCAACAGAATTTAATTTATGATTTGTTAAAAAAAAATCTATGCAGAGTCAAACCAAAGAAACAGATTATCTCGATATTGTTAGTACTGTTTTGGAAAATAATAATATTAATTAAAAATAAATGTACCGATAAAAAGGGATTTTTTTCGCTATTATAGAAACATACAATTTAACAAACCTCTTATCGATTAACTGCATATTGTACTGAGAAAATTTGGCAGCTCGTATTTTTCTTGGGAAAATAATTGCTGTGATGAAAACCGTCATAAATGTAGTGAATTGTATCCGAGCACTGAAGAACTGAACCACAGAAAATTTTAAAGTCTTTTGAAAGAAATGTACAGTAATTATAACGATGGTATTATACACAT
This sequence comes from Plectrocnemia conspersa, assembly GCF_051122295.1. Taxonomy (NCBI): domain Eukaryota; kingdom Metazoa; phylum Arthropoda; class Insecta; order Trichoptera; family Polycentropodidae; genus Plectrocnemia; species Plectrocnemia conspersa. The sequence goes on along the minus strand of NW_028277176.1, from coordinate 6,146,857 downwards.
TTCGGTCTTAAACGATGTTTTTTTATATTAATTTGTTTTAACAAGAGAACAGTAAAATTTGAATGATGGATGGTGGTGCCTTTTAACCTTTCTGTGTGACATCACAAAAAACTTGGCGATCTCAATTGTACATTACAGGGCAAAAAAAATATTTTGCAAATAGTAAATAAATAATTAGCTTTTGAAAAAAAATAAACATGTATCGCGAAGAAATACAAACCCAAATCCTGTACAATTTTTTAACCGTAATAATAAAAACTAAGAAATGCAGAGGTCCTATTTAAATAATTTAATACTAAATTTCAAAATTTAAGGAAAATCAAGAAATGTCTGTTGCATATGGAAAACCCTTGACACTTGAAAACAGAAAATATTGAACAACTAGCAGCTTTGAATTTTAATATACAACGTTATTAGGCGAATTTATCAAACTTATAATCAATACGAATCTGAAAACAATTTTTAAAGAAAATAAAAGATTTTTTTTAAATAGCTAAAAAATTGTCTCAACTTCAGAAATCTCAATTAATTTTGAATAAACAAATATAGAACTGATTTTTAATTTAACGTTTAAATAATGTAGAGCTGCACAGGTGTGATTAAGAATACAATATGTATGTGTCAAATATAAATAATATAAACTAGAATCATAATTATTAAAGTTTTATTTTGATACTTTCTTGTTATTGAGGAACAAATTTATTTAAAAAAATATTTATTCATTTGGTTATACATTTTATTTAATTATATACAGTTATACATGACGTCAGACGAAGGGGTAAGTTAAAATTTATATAATCTTTCTTTTTTAAGTAGATTCGTTGCAGCGAGTAATTCGTGGGGTTTCACTGTTCTGAACAACGCTTGCTCGCTGCCGCTCGTTCGCACCTAAAATGTTTGAATTTTAAAACGTTTTTATGTAGCAAAACGTTAATGGACTTAAAAAATTAAAATTCTTAAAAAATAATATTTATTCTTTTATACATTTTATTTATTGATATGTCAGAGGCCATAACACTTTTAAAGAATATAAAAGTTATACGATAGCATTGTGTATCCTTGCTGTATCCAAATAAATTCTAAAGTCGAACCATACCGTTAAAATAATATTTTAATTAAAATAAATAATATATGTATGAAATAATAATCTTGCACAAATTCAGCCCCCGTTAACGGAAGAGTACCTTTTATAAATTATTTTTTCAGTAATAGAATTGACCTTTATTTATTTGCCAGAGATTTATTAAAACGGTCAGTAATTATAATAAACGGTTAGTACTTATATCAATAGGCAAGTTCTTAGCATTGGCAAAATTTTATTGGTTTAATTTTTTCGATAAAGATTAAACCTGTTATTTTAATATTTAATGCATTTATTGTAAGTTTTTGGTATTGATAAATAAAATACTTAAGTGCCAGAATACATGAGATAAAATGTCATTAAGAAATTGAAAAATTAGTTAATAGAAATTTTAGGGAGAAAGTCGTTAATGACGTTTAAATGGAATATTTTTGGAATGTTATTATTTTATAATTTTCAATGGAATAATAATATTTTAAAAGATAGTTTAATGTATTGAACTGGATGTTGAAACTCTCTTCGCTGAAGGTAAATCAAATAATAAAAATACTAACCATTTATTATAATGGTAATTTATAATTATTAGCAGATACTTTGTTATTTTATTCTTACTGATCGATGATCATTAAAAACACTGACTGTTTAATTTGTTGCGATAAGAAATTATGTATTAGAAAAAATATTTTTCTTTCATTATAGCTGGTTTAATTGGTTGTAGGTTCAATGTTGGTTGAATGCACTCGGACGACGGTGTTCAGCTGAGGCCGAATTCCTTTGCCATTAACATAATTTTTTGTTTCCATTATCCCGTGGATATTATTAATAATTTACGACTAAAATATCTCAGAATAAACATGCCTATAATAGTATTTGTTTTTTTACAGGTTTTTATGGTACTTATTGTATAGATAAAATGTGTACAGGCCAACAACAAATATATGTTTTCAGTAATATATGCACCCGTTAATATTCTCTCGGTGACTTGTTTTAAAAGCCGTATAATTTAGGTTGTCAATTATTTTGTGTCGCATAATTTACATACATTTAAAAAAGTGCTAAATATATCTGTTTGCAGATGATACTTAAATTTATTGTATCGTTGAAAACCCTTATAAATCATAATATTAGTAATTTATTATATTTTAATATACAATAACATAAAAGCAGATTATTTATGTAGATATACTAAGACATATGTACAGTATGTCTACAGTATACGTAAAGAACGACTGTGAAAATCTTTTAAAAATACTTGGCTTTGTTATGAGGAACACGTTTCACTTTGACCATCCGTCAGTTATTCATGTCTCTGTGACACCTTATTTCAAAGCATTCTTGAATCGGGATCTATAATTTAGAATCCCCAGGTAATCAAATACTCCCTCTTAATCGGAAAAGTGGTAAAAATGTTCTAGAGATACATTTATATAAGCCGTTGATTTTGAAATAACGGACAAGTCCATATTATGTTATCGTTGAATAATTAATGATTTGCATTTGAACTGATTAAAAAATATTAGTAAGCAATAATAGACTTATTTTATTATGTTTACTGTCTTTTTCATAAAAATTCAAGTTTGCAAATGTCAAAATTTTTAATATGCTGGAATTACGTATTGTTCTGTTTGATGTTAGTTACGAGGAGCTGGTCCGATTAAATTTAATTTAATAATATTTTATATTTTTTTTTGTTTACTATGTAATATTTTTTTACTATCACAATGCATTCAGGAAAAGTCATTTTCGTCCTAATTTAAATAAATTTATTTTTGGCTAAATTGTATATAAATATTACTAAACTGTATGACCAAACACTAAATCAGAAAAAACGAGTTAAACGCGCGTTTCAGAATCTATTACAACCGCGTATCGCTTCGCTTAGGCAGCCGTAAAATTATAAAATAACCGATCGGCGTAACGTAAAAGGGCAGACAAAAGTCGACGGAGGCGAGGGCGGAAAAATACGTTTCCCTTGGCCCTAATATCAGTCGGCGATAATATATTCGGCTGGAAATACACTTTCCGCTCGGTGGCTCGTTTCGTTTGGCGGGCCAATCGTATAAGGGGCCGCGTCGTTATCCCTATGCAAACCCACGCCATAAATCTTATTCGAATTGTGTGTTTTGTAAGCTCAACAACATCCTCAAATAACCTTATAAACGTCTGGCCACCGATGGGAGATTTATACGTAACGTGGACGGTTAAACATCTCCGAGTGTAAATATCCCACTAAATTCTCGGAGGCGTGCGAGAATTTGGTTATTGATATTGATTGCGAAAGCCAGTTTGGGCGTGGGTATAGATAGGATGGGTCAATATAAAGGATGAGCCACAAAAATGAATTTGAATATCATGGTTATTTTTTGTCTCAAAAATAAAATAGCTTGATAGAAGTGTAAAATTACACATATGTTTTTTTAATTATATCCTTTAAAGCTTAGGAACCTTAGGAGTGATTGACCTAGTATGCAATGAGACTCAATGTGTAATCTATTGTTTTACTATTTACATATGTGCGTACGACGTTTATTAGCGAGACGTCTTCTCCAAGCGGTAGTAAAGCTGGCGCAGGGATGATGTCTGTGGACGATCCTCAGTTGTCTGCAGCGAGTGTAAGAAAGCGGCGATGATCGTACAGGAGTTCCAGGTCGTCTCTTTGCGTTTGTCGGTGGGGGCGCATCTGCTGGTCTTTTCGAATGGCTGCTGGTGACTTGTGATTTTGTGACTCTGACTGCCTAACTGCCCAATCAGAGTCCAGGCTTATATATCCAGGGCTACAAGGCTTGCTGGTCAATCGCCATTATGCAGCGATCATCCAGACAATCACTGCAAAATGGCTAAATAGTTCTACGCTTTTATAAAGCGACGTTTGCTCGTCCAAAGTCGTATTGCATTTTCGGGAATGTCACGGATGAGGAAAGGAATTCTCTCAATACCAGAGAATATTTACTGTAAAATCGTATTATTTATGGGATTGTAGTCTCCATCTTTTACACTGTTGTGTTGTTTCTCTCAATTGTTGATGAATCACGAGTTTAGGGTTTGAGACAATGACATCTGTGTGTGGTCGCTATAATCCTATATTTTAAAGTTTTAAAACAATAAGTGAAGTTATTTATTATTTAATGCCTTGACTTAATTATTATCATAGATTTTAATAAAAAAAGGTAGTTAAATGTTCATGACTTTATTTATTGAATAAAAGAAAGTTGAAATATATTTGAGAATTTCTTACTTTTATTAATTTATTATTATATATTCAATTAAAAAGGTAAATTAATATTTATAAAAAATATGTACTGTACTCTAATAGCTTACATATATTATAGTCTTACAAACAAGAACTTACAAGTGTCACAGCAGTAATCACCTGGTTAGAGATCATTTTGATAACTAATGTTTGTATCTAAACGTTAAGTAAGACAAATTGTATTTTACTATAAATAACCTGTAAATTATCTGACTCCTTATTTCTTTTATTAAAGCTCCTATCTTAAAAAATATTATCTGGTCTCTAAGTCCTCACTCCGTCAATAAAATTAATAAAGGCTAGTCTTAGTATAAACTATTGAATATGCTACGCTGTACAAGAGTTTTATATGTCAACAGTAGCAATAGCTTATTTTCGCTATGGATGTGACTTCTTCTCTGTAATATTGTCTGATGATTTCCGTTTATTATTTAAATAAATGTTAAGTTTATCTATTAATTGTTAATAATAATACGCGAAAAACAAGCATTTGATTTGCAAAAAATATAAAAGCCTCTGTCATTTTTTTTTTATACTTTACATATAATTGCGCAGTTGTCAAAGACCACTTCTAACCTTTTATAAAATAACTGTGTGATTGATTAAAAAAGCGGGGCTTTAGTATTGATATGATTTTAGATTAAACCACAATGCCAGAAATTTTAACCCTTTGTGTGCTAGGTGCGGATAAATCCGAAACACCATGTACGAGTCTTAAGTGAAAAATTGGGATTTATTCCACGCTAAATAAAAAATATGTAATAAAATTTTTTAATGCTGAATTAATTCTCATAACAAGTCACGTGGTTGGTCAATTATAAAAACTTTGTTTAAAAACTAAAATTGTTAAACTCTTTAGAATTAAATTTTGAATCTTAAGTGATCTCGTTTAGATAAAGCTTGTCATTTAATAAATTGTAGAAAAAGTGGATTATTAATTTTACTGATAAAATAAATAGCTTAAGCTTAAGAAAAGTGTAACTAATAATTATTATATTTTTTTTTTTTTGGTATAAAGCGAATTACTTTAAATTTACGTGTTTTATAGCCAATTTATGATTAAATACACAAGGTTTTGTTTTCTACGCTCATGTCAATTTTACTAAAAGCTTCTAGAATTGCATTGTTTTGGAAAATATACAAAATAATAAATATTCATATAATATGCTCACAAAAAAATTCAGCCTCATATATTTTGTGACTGCAAAACTTCAAATTATCTGTTTACAAAATACCTGTTTTTTACATCATTATTTATTATTGTTATTACTATTTTATATTTTTTTAAATCAGTAAGAACATAAACATCACTGAGTGATTATTAATACTCAAAAAAGTAACACAAAAAAATTCTCTTAGAGTACAGCAAAGGTCATTTAATATTTTGTTCTGGTTCATGATGTACTTAAATGCAAAATAAACTTAACATTTGGTCGGAAAAATCGTAGGCGTGAGTTGTAAGTTGTTTTTTAAAAGAGGTTTGCAATAAAAAGTTCAAGAACCAATGTTGGCTATAAATACTCGTTTTATATATACATATATATATTTTATTGAAAAGTTTTTCTTTAGCAAAATATTTTTTTTTAATATGCTATTTATATTTGCTAAGTTTAATGCTATTGATTAGGATAAAAATTTAATGTAAAACCTAATAATAAGTATTAAAATATGCTATATTTCATTGTGTGAACTATAAACCCAAATTGATCTTTTTTTGATCAAAGTTTCATAATTGAAATATTATATGGAATAATATATATTAAAAATAGCGAATACATGTTTTAAAAGTTGTTTGATCATGTAGCGAGCAACTGAATAGTAATTAATTGTATATAAATATGTATTGATAGTGATAATATATTCTCTATAGTGGCATGTAGTTAGTGCTTGTTTGTATCATTATTAACTTCAAAGTTTGAATATGATTGATATAGAAAAAAACTTGTCAAAATATGTTATTATTGAAAACAAATAATAATTAATATATGTATGTATTTCATCGTATGACAATCCTATATTGATTTTTAATATTTATTCGTTATTATATATCTTATGGCTTTTTAAACTATTTTTTATGTGATTTTGTATAAAAATAATATCTTTAGTAAATTATAAGAGTTTTACAGTCTATATGAAAATTACATTATATTTTATTTATCTCCAGGGGTCGCTGGTTTGAAGGACGTCCAAGTCACCGTTCCAGAGGCTATTCCAGCCGGCGAAACAGCATCATTACAATGCCGCTACGATCTAGAATCCGATGTCCTTTACAGTGTCAAATGGTATAAAGGAAGACAAGAGTTCTTTCGATACATACCCAAAGAGCTGCCTCACACCAGAGTCTTTCCACTGGCTGGAGTGGATGTTGACGTAAGATTACTTTTGATTTATTATCAGGCGTATCACGTGGGCCGTGAAATATTCTTGTTACTCCATTAGCTGTGTCCCATGTGTGTAATATACATATACAGGGGGGTGCTAAGGAGTGTTACGAAAATACGTGCAGATGAATAGGTTATTGATTTGATAAAGCACCCTTGAAAGAATTTATTACAAATAATTTTTTAATGGATTTTAAAGTGTAGATATATAAATAATTTAACGGTGTGGACATTAAACCCGCGCCGAATATGAACATCAGTTAAAAGCTACACACCCCTACATATAATAGTGAAGTGTTAATAACGCTAATGGCTAGTAAATAAATTATTTAAAGGGTTCAGGATTGGTTCTAAAGGATTTCCAACAGGTAAAGTGGGACTTGGAGGCATTTGTATGCTTAAGGGCTGCTTTATAAATAAATGGTCCGTGACATCTCCCCTGTGCTTTTCCGTGACATTTTTTTTACGTAGCTCATGTGAATTTTTAAATGAAGACAAACTGTACGGAAAAAGAGAGGAAAAAGACCGCCGCGTATATACGATATTCAGAGAGCGGAACAACGCCCGTGATGTGGTATAATAAAATAAAAATGAAATAATAATATAAAGCTCGACAAAATACGCAATACAGTCGTCCTTGCGTCATAAATTCTTAAATTTATATTGAAGCGTTTCCATTTAAGTAATTAATTATTTTTTGTACCAAGTCGAAAGCAAATGACGTGCTTTATGGATTTGTATTGTAAAGCTGTTTTCTCGTACTGAATTAAATAAGTGGACATTGAATATTTCTGATGTAAATAACAGTGGATTACATTAACTAAATATCTTTTAATAAATATAAATTAAATGGAATCTTAATTCATAGTTGCTTGTATTTTTGTTCATTTAAAAAACACGCAATAATAAAAAAACTTGAGAGCAAATACATTAGAGCCCAACCTGAAGGAGGCTTAGTGCTCGCTGAATTTTTGCTGCAACGAGCAATCTTAATTATTGAATATGCTCATTTTAAACTGTTTTCTTATTAGACTTTTGCAAATGCTTCTGACAGGTCTCGTCTGAACAGATTTCGAATGGCAGATAAAATTTTAACAAGTCACCATGTGATAGCCTTGCATTCTACATGATGTTTTTTGTCAAAGATGCTTAAAATTTAATTCTAATGCTTTATTGCCAGTACTTATATGATAATTAAATTTTTAAAGTCACCCGAAATGTTGTATCGTTACATTTTGTTTGATTGTTCTTTGATTTATGACGCTGATTGGGCAAAAAAGCATTTAAAAGACCTACCAACTTGCTAGTAGGTCGTAAAGTTTATGAAATTTTTGATGGTGCTTTTAGCATCATCTTAGCATTATTCTTATGAACAGTCGCCGGTGGTCGCTGTGAACTTGCAAATGATTCTGACAAATCTATGTTAATGTATTCTGATCTTAGCAATACTGTTTGTGCTTTGTTAGCTCTTTTGTATTTTACCAAAAAACGCGTGTGATTCTGCAGCCAAATAGACTCGCAGTTTATTTATTATTATATATATATATATATAGAACTTAGCACAGTATTAAAGTAGTTTGAAATTAGAAAGCGACTCTTGGAAGTCAGAAAGTGCTCGAGAAATAACTGAGATTTTTTGTTTTAATGATGTGTTATTTTAAAGCGCTCATCACGATTTGCTAATGTCTCGCCAGAGTCTTCATAAATGTCACATATATTATATTGATCGTTCGAGGCAGGTCTGGAGAAACGCAAATGCAGAAGTTTACGAACCGATTGCATCGCTTCTTAAGCACACCTCCAAAATGTGATTACGCCTTAAAACAAAACGCGGTTCAGGTGGATATTTTTGTTGTAATAACAATAATTATATACACAGGGACAAACGGATTGTCATTGGTGCGCGACTTCTTCTATAAAATAGTTGTCTTATTATTGGTGATAATATGTGGTAAGCGTTTTGGTAATCAGGGAGTTCGAAAAATGATCGAGTGTATTGTCTTTGCCGCACATCTTTTTGTGTCGGTTCCAATTAGCTGCATCGTTACTTGGAAAGACATTCAAACAATATAAAAAGGAAATATAAACTCGTCTTGACAAAAGCCCTATAAATAATAAAGATAACTCGATTTCATCTTGCGGTGTCACTTCAAAGCATAAATAAACTTCGTTGGTGGGATCAAAAAGCGATGAAATTGCCTAACTAACATCCTTATCTGTGATCGACAGAGTTGTCTGAAATAAATAATATAAATGATGCGATATTTTGTTATATTAACGGACGGTCAGAGACAAGTTGAGAAGTTAAACGAGCTCAGGTAGATCGAAAGCTGGGTGCCAACCCTTATGGGTGGGCACCCAGCTTTCAATGGCTGGGTGAGTAGGTAGTGCTAAGTATGTTTTTGGAGTTTCTCTCGAGCGCGTTTTATGTATATGTAACAAGAGCTTATTCTGCTTTAGTCGTAGCCTTAACCCTCGGCACCCAGCAGGAGCCGAGCCTTTTGGCCCACTCGCGTTACTCTGCCGTGCTTTATTCTTCCTAGGTAGTGCCTCGCACTCTACTTCAGATGGCTAGCCCGAAAGATCACTTTCCCTCAAGGGCTTGGGTTTTAATTCAAGAAAGGTCCCTTGTTCTCCCACATCAGTGTGGGATAGTGTGCGTCCAGCGTGTGGTGGACTAACGCCCAGAATGACAAGAGAGACATCAGCAAATCGTTCAGAAAGCATCACGAGTGTACGACATCGTGACGACAATACCAGCAGTCAGTCAAAAGAATACAACTTGACTCGATAGCGAAGACTTTATTACTTTCAAAAGCTGTGGTAAATTGTACATAATTAAAAATTATGTTACCAGTTTTTCAGGCGTCAATTTGAGCTGAAAAATCACAATATTACAACCCGAAATTCTTAGGTAAAGGGTTGTTTCTCAGTGTTCGTGCACTATTTATTATTGTTGATTATTCTATTTTGTGATGTATGGGAATCATGACTCATAATGGGTTAATACTTTTTATAGTCTAATTTTTATTTTTATTGTTCAAGTGCTCGTTATGGTGACTAATGACGTAGTTGGTATAGCCTCCGAACAGTTGTATCGATAATTTTGTAATAACATAAGTTTTTATGCTACATATATATGAAGCAAAATATACATTGAAAAATATAAAACAATGAAAAATACAAAGGCACTTCTATAAAACATTTTATTATCTGTTTTTAAGCACTTAGGTGAATATATATCAAAACTATCTGATAGTTGTTAATTAATGTATTTATATAGATAATATCTGTATTTATCGAAGAACTATAATAAAGCAAAAATATAAGACCTATATTGAACGGTATTTTTGACAATATTAGAATATCGTAGTTATGTGAAATTATTACAGTTTCAAAGCTATATACTTTGACGCTACTCTAGGGATTTATATTCTAATTTATTTTACAAGAATTTCATGGAAAATGTGAATAAGCGTTTGTAATATACTTTTTTAAATTTATGTATTTAATACATTTTGTTAAACTTTTTTTCCTAAGGGAGTCAATAAGTGATTTTATAAGCCACATACTATTTATACTAAAAAACTACTAATATTTTTGATAAGCTTTGCTCTTTTTAGAAAACCCAAAAAATACTATAGTTTAGTGAAAATTAATATTGAAAGCATATATTTATAGTTTCTTTAGAAATTAAATTTAAACGCATAGTGTACAACGTTGCAGTTTAGATATGACATAATTTGGTGGTTATGTAATAAATTAACTGCGTGCAGAATCTAACCAGAGCAGTTAAGCGAAACCAATTCAGATTCAGCCTTTATATATTATATAGAATACGATGATGATATATACGCCATTTTGTATATTCGACCTTTAATATAAAACCATATAAAAAAACTACTCCACGCTTAATCTAGTAAAATTAATTCAACCAAGAGACCGCAATTACACAAATTCTTAAAGCACTCTCTCAGTTAAACCGTCTCGTCTCTTAATTAACCACTCTAAATAATATTTTTAAAAATCTGACATTACAAATGTTTTATATCATATTTAATTATACCATTAAATTGAGTGAATACTGTTCATAAATTGTATATATCGTTGTTTTTATAGCTCTTTCGGTAAACATTACTTGTAAATAATGATGGCGTCGCGTATATGTATGAAAATACGTTAGATCTTAATTGAATTTCGATCGTTTTTCATCCACTTTGTATATTGACTTTGGGTGTATACGTGAACATTAAGCTAAATTGCGAATTAGCAATTCGATTTAGAGTTCATATTTGCAACACCAGCTGCAGGGTAACAAGTACATTACTCAATGCGTTGAAATTGAAATGTAAGCCAAATTGCATTAACATTTCACTGGTACATATAATTAATTTATTATCAATACCTCTTAATTATTGTGATATTTATCAATTTTAATGGTTAAATCCATTATATTTTATTGTAAATTATATGCTCGAAAATAAACAATAATGGGAATGTAAGATAGTCCAACGCAGTGTTGTATTAAACTTTAAACATGCTTAAACTTCATTTTTGATCAATGTTTATTATTGAAAATAAAAACATATTTAATAGGTTAATCTATCATATATATGTATTTAAAGTCAGCCAATTTTATTTAAATTAAAATTTTTTTTAACTATGTTGTTAAAAACACATACTAATAGATAAATTTGTCTAAATATTATTATGAGAATTGAAAGCTTCAAATGTATATATTCTATTAACGTCAATCATGTAAACAGGATCACTGCTTCAGTATTCTCGGATTTCAAGTGAGACTTGAAACCATAGACATGTGTGATATAATGTTGAGGATACTGGAGAGTATAGGCAGACTTGTGAAGAGTAAATGAGGCTCAGATCAATTGATATTTAAGCTCTTTAAAATTTAAAATTATGGCAAATAAAATATATGCTAGTGCTTTTTTCTAATGTTTATTTAATTATTATTAATTTTAAAGAAAAACTTTTTTCGCTTTAGCACTAAAACATTTACTTATTATTTCTATGAAAAAATAATCTAGCAATTTAAGTTCAGCGTTGCGAGTTCATTAAGTCGTTTCTGACCCAAATAAATGTTTTTAATCTTTTTCGTTAATTATTTTTCTTATTTATGACTTTGTTTAAAAATAATTTAAGCACAATCGCTATTTTAGGTCCGTTTTAGAAATTCTTCAATAATATATTTCATCAGTTTTAATTATTTTACAATGTCTATTTGGACAATAGTCAATTATGGTATTATATATGTAAATTTATATTTATAAATATTTTTTCAGGCATAAGAAAAAATTAAAATAAAATGAGTCTTTTAAGTAATAAAAAAATATATAAAGTAGGGAGAATTTGTATATTGAGCTTACTTATTATTTATCTAAGACACAAAACATTTTCTTAAGGGAACTGGATTGGTATTAGGGATTCTGAAGTCTCGGGTTTTTTCGATTCCCGGGACTCGAGACCCAAATTTTTAAAGTCCCGGAAATTCCCGGGACTCGAGACGTTGATTATTTTTCGTATAATCATGAAAAAAAATTATGTTAAAAAATTAACTTATTATTATTAACTTTAATTAACTTATTATTATTAACTTAAATTAATTTATTATTATTAACTTATATTATTTGTGATATAGGCACGATATGTGAAAATCTATTGAAACAATTTAAAAACACTTTATTCGATATTTATTTAAATTTAATTTATTACAATTTTTTTAATCGAAATATTTATATCAATATTAAGTTAAAACCTCTACTTTTGTAAGGAAAAATATGTTTTTAAAAACACCAAGGCGATTAATGATGAATCACATAGCTTGTTCCTGGTTTTTGTGGCAAATATTCCAGATGTAGAAAAAACTCTCGCTTTCTGTAGATGTTGGCTTAATTGTAAGCAATGATTTGAATAAAAGCTCTAGATTCGGAGTTCGCTTGATAGTTGAATCTAATATTTGAAACTCCTTTTTAAAGTTGAATTTTTTACTTCTAGTCGTTGAAATATTTTGGTGGTTCGTGCGACAGAGTTGTGTTGATTTCAAATATTTTTTTTAAAAGGAAATTAACAATAATTTCGGAAGTTAATAAAGTGGCATCTCGAGGACTTAGAGCTTCAACTGCCAGTTTTATAGGAGTGAGTACTTCACAAATATTTTCCAATACGTGAATGTTCGATTCATTCCAAATTTGGCCGATGCCAAGATCAATTAATGATTTTCTAATGCAATTTCGTAACTTTCAAAATCTCGAGATCATGGGTAATAAGGAATTCCACCTTGTCTTCATATTGAGACATAAATTAAGCTCGACATCAAATTCGCTCTTTACATATTTTTGTAAAATTGCACTTCGGAAAGTCTCGAATCCCGGGTTATTAATTTTTAAATTCCCGGGACTCGAGACAGCAAAAAATCTTTAAATTCTCGGGAATAAATTCCCGGGTTGTCTCGACACAGAATCCCTAATTGGTATATATAAAATGATTTTTAGCTTTAAAATTCTTAGTATAACTGTATAGTAGTAAACATAATATGTTACTCCTACACATATTTACTACATGAATAATTAATGTATTATTGATTAAAAATATTACAAAATATGTTTCGTCTTTTTGAGCCAATTTATATTATATATTCGATTATTTTTTTATTTATTCTTAGAATCGTTCTGTACAGTAATAACGCGGGTACTTACAGATGTGCTTACTGCTCTTATACATAAAAAAAAACAAGTAGCAATTAATTAAATGAAGCGTTAACGGAAAGTAATTACATCGGCTCCATAGCAATACGACTTAACAACAACACCAAAGCGTCGTTCGGTGCCGACCAATAAATTTGTGCCGAGATGCCCGTTTTAGCGTAATAAGAAGTTTAATAGAAAACAATATCATTAAAGGGAAAATACTACGTCCTAATTGCTTTCTTATATCTCTATATTTCCCCCGACAAAGCCTAATACCCCTAGAACTCCCAGTACGCTGGCCGCGAGTTATTGACCATCACTGTTAGCAGTAAGCAAAAGGTTTAATTCGTAGCGGATTTCCTATCGGCCGTTATTCCCTGTACATTTTCTACGGTAATTTACGGCGAACTTCAATTATATTCTAACAAATTAACTAACGTGTTGAGAACACTTGTGAAATAATATAAAATAAATAAATATTTTTACGTTTATCTTTTGATCTTGACTAATAAGCTTATTTTCTACAAGAAAATTATTCTCAGACACATAAAATTATTATTGGTCACTCTACGTTATTATTAACATTATTATGTATTTTTTTTAAATACATTTATTTCAATGATATAGTATGAGTACATATCATTGGAGAACTGGAATTATTTAAAGATATCTTTAGCTTCTTAAGCAATATGTACTTTTGCATTTTGTGCGTGTATTTAAATTTAATGTTTTTTATCGTAGTCACCGATACACGAAATTAATGGGTTAATGTGGTTTCGCGAGCTATTTTTATAATATTTTTTAGTATGAAAATGACATTGTTGATATTTGAAATTTAATATGCGATTTTTAAGATGAGTATAAAAAGGTGTACAAAACACCGGACAGCCATATGCTAAAATGTGTATAGATTCAAATTTAATTTTTTATAGTTTGCGCTATTTTTTATATTAAATATTAGTCTAAGAGCCGCAACGGCGGCAAGGCTTTTAGAGCAAGGTTTCATAATATGTTTATTAAATTTAAGCTTGGAGTCCAAGTGTAAGTTTAGATATTTAATGCTTGTTTTCCATTTGACGTTTTTGCCCTCTTCATTTAGAAGAGGTGGTATCAAAGTTTGTCTACGTTTTATGAAAATAATTGCTTCTGTTTTAATTCAGTTAAATTTAATTTTTCACCTCTCAAAATATTTATTTAAGATTTCAAAAGTTTTCAAAAGAAAAAAAAATAGCTGTCTTACATAGATCTCAAGACATCATCATTTCCTGATCTATGGAAATGCACAAAAGTCACCGCTATTCATAAAAAGGGTGACAAATTATAGATTAAGAATTATAGAACAGTCGCAGTGTTGTCAGCTCCTGCGAAATTATTTGAAATAATTATTCATAAATATCTCTATGATCACTTTCAGCAAGTTTTGTTAGACCAATAGCACGGGTTTCGTCCTGCCCGTTCCACTGTTACTAACATTCTGTTGTTATTATGTAAAATCAGATTTTGAGAAAGCCTTTGACAAAGTTTGTCATAGGTTATTATTAAAAAAATTGTCGAACCTCGGTTGCTCGGATAATTTAACTTGGTTATTCTCGAGTTATTTAAGCAATCGTAGACAGTTTGTAACCTATGGTGGCCGATTGTATAAAGAATATTTTACCCCTTCGGGGGTTCCTCAAGGATCCAATCTGGGCCCTCTGCTTTTTGTGTTATTTATTAATGACATAAATACAGCAATTAAAAATTCAAGTTTTCTTCTGTACACAGATGATTTAAAATTATATAAATGCATTTGATCTGCTGTGGACTCCTTCTCTTTACAAAGTGATTTAGACTCTCTGTGGAGATGGGCTTCCGTTAACCGTCTGCCCTTTAGTGTCGGAAAGTGCCATACTGTGTCATTTTCTCGATCCCGTTCGCCATCAGCTTATTTCTATCATCTCGGTGGTAACATTTTGACTAGAGAAACTTCCACTAAAGATCTCGGAATCACTTTCGAGAGCAAATGGAGGTTCTCTCTACACATACACGACGTCTGTGATATATCTTCCAAGATGCTCGGCTTTATTATGAGAAATGCCTTTCATTTTGACGATCCGTCAGTTATTCGTATCCTCTATGACACCTTAGTTCGTAGCATTCTTGAATCATGATCTATAATTTGGAATCCCCGAATAGCCAAAAATTCCCTTTTAGTGGAAAAAATTCAAAAAAGGTATTTAAGATACCTTTACAAAAGGACATTTGGTTGTTATCCGTACATACATATATCCCAGCGCCTTTCTTTTAGGAGCGTTGGGATACGATTCGCTGAGTTCTCGCAAAAAGTTGTATGTCGCTAAGCATTTTTTCAAATTACTAAAAGGTGCTGTCGACAATCCAGCTATTCTCGAGAAATTCCAGTTTTGGGTTCCGGAACATTTTCGAGAATCATGATCGCGTCCTCTTTTGATGGCCGTTAGGGCTAGGACGTCCGCACTAGCCGACTCGCCTATAGTTGTGGCCATCCGGCTCCTTAATACGCTGGCATTACATATTGACCTGTTTAATGTTAGCTACGAGAAGCTGATTCAGTTTGTATCACCTAATTTTAATATTTTATAATTTTTTGTTATGTTTATTATTTTTAAGTATTGTTCTATTTATGTAATATACGTTTTTTGTTTTGTAAATTTAATTTTTTTTCGACCATCGTGGCGCATTGGCCACGATGGTCTTAATTTAATCTAAAAAAATAAAAATAAAATAAACATTTTTATTTTTTTGGCATATCATATGTATACAAGATAAAGAGGAACGGCCCGAGCAAACTTCATCGAGGAACTCCAGCTAGAATTTTACGCAGGATCGAGTGTTTATTATTTAGTGAAACAACACGGCTTCTACTCTTCATATAAGAGCGCAATAATAGTAGCACATAGAGTAGGGTTATATTTTTGTATAAATTATGAATCAAACCGTCTTGATATACTGTGTCGAAAACTTTTTCTATATCTAACATTAAAATCCCGTACTCTTTTTCATATTAAAATGAGAGCATATGTGCTTCGTTAAACTATTAAGTTGATATGTTATCAAGTAATTTTAGCGGAAATCAAACTGTTCGTAATAATTTTATATACCAAAGATTATTTTAAACGCATAAGGATTTTTTTTAAATATTTTACTAAAAGACAATGCTAATTGGATTTGTAGGATCTCTATCGATTTTTTTATCCAATGAATTTTAGCGGTTTTCCAGGTGGTTGAGAAATATTCAAAAGATAAGCAGACGTTAAAGATAATTTAATGCAAATTACAGGAAGGTGTTCAATCAACGTTTTATCTAATACTTTTTTTTATTTTTAATAACATTTATTATTTTTAATAATTACCCGTGAGCTTATCTTTCTATTCTTCTTATTGATCTATTTACTTCATTTTAGTTTTAGTGTTTAAACTATTTAGTAAGTTTGTATGAAAAAAAAAGCGTTAGCCAATATCTCTACTTTATTTTAATTCCTGTTAGTTAATTAATATGTAATTGGAAAAACTGCTATGCAGAAAAATATTAGTATAGTAGAACTTTAAGGAATAATATATCCTTCAAATTCCTCAGTTAAAACCATGTCACACTTTATCACTTTTATCCAAGACTTAAACACATAACTTAAAATGAATTTAGCTGAACTTTCATTAAGCAAAGAAAGAAACAAAGCTTCCAATAAGCATTTTTTTTATATTATTCTAAAATTAGAGTCTAGTGTAGGATATATATTTTTTTTAATAATCTCACTAGTATATTAACCAAGTGGATTAAACCACTCTTTCGTTATAACTTAGCTCCACCGTCGAACTGTAATCGGCTTACACACGTACAATGTCAAAGACAGGGACATAACGTCGTTTCCATCAAATTTTCCTCGAGCGTTTTAAAATCCCTTCTTCCCAATGAACTGTTACTAAATTTGTGGATGCGATCCACGTTACTTCAATCCCATTACGCGAGACGGGAATTGATTTTGCTTACTCGAGAATTTTCCCGGGAGCCCCGAGGAGGACACTAAGCGCATATTCTTGTTTTTGAAGTTTCCGCGGGGTGGTTTGGTCTGGGTGGTTGCGATCCCGCGGGGGCGAAATCCTGCAGAGTCATCTTGCGGAATTGCCGCTGGGGGGTTGAAAAAGAAAAAAATGAGCCCGGGCCCTTTCTTTAATGTGTTTGTCAATGAATATCAATCACCATCTCCGGAAAGGCATTCTCGCAAAAAGATGCCCCGGCATTAAGCGGATTGATTGGTGGAGCGAAAATGCCCTCTGCCAACAATGGCCAGCGCCCGAGGGGGCTGGGCCAGGATTCGATTTTTCAATTTTTCATGCTCTCTTTTTTCATTTTCCGACTGGGGCTGGATTGCCTTTTAAGCGGCTCAAGATATTAAAATGTAATAACTCGATGGGCACTCAAATTTGAAAGGCCGTCGTGACGAATAAAGAGAGAAACGCTTAAATTATATAGCGATCTTGGCAATAAACCTTATTATTATTTCAATGGAAAAACTCATTTGATGCTAATACGACATTAGATTAGAGAGGGACAGAAAATAATAAGCGCCGAGAAAATGTATATTTTTTTATTAAAATATGAATTTAATGAAAGTAATTTTTCAATAATAACAATTTAAAAATATGTTTAAATGACAAAGATTAATTATTGTATTATTTTAACTATATATTTTTGATGGTATTTTTTAGTCTGTATTTTTGTAACATCTAATTTGGCTTTATAATTTGATTCAGGTTACAATATTTTGCTTTAGATTAGTCAATTTTTTTTAAATAAATAAAAATAATATTTTTTTATGACGTGAAGCACCACAATAATAAATAATTTTCAATATTTAACATGTAGCGCAATTTTAATTATTTATAACGATCTGTAAAGTTGGAAAAATCTAGGTAAACCTTATCTGTCATAATCTATCCGAATTATACTTATATAATAATTCCCAGACACAATAAAAATTGTAAGGCACAAACGTCCATATAGGATTCAAACCCAGATCGTTGAGGTTAATAGTCAGCGACTATATACCACTTTAGGCATTAAAAGCAATTCATAGCTATTGTTTCTGAAAATATATTTTTGTGTGCCGTTACTTTCAAGGAACGCACAGTGCAATTCTAGTTTAAAAAATACTAGATACAAGCATCAGTTATTAATTAGCAAAGTCAAGACCAAGCGTAATTATGTAGCGTTAGTTATTAAAGAGTTTTTAACAAAAACTGAATAAAAACGAAAAAAATAACTGCACTGTTATATAATAATGTAACGTGCGCTTAAAAGTGGATGCTTCACAAGAGAAAAAAATACTGTTGTATACTTTATATATCAGTATAGTTAAAAAAAATATATTCACATCTCATAAATCGTAAAAAATTGTAATTTAAGTAAAGCTTAAATTATAAATATAAATCTCATGGACATTTAGAATTAATTCTGACTTGATGGCTTAATGAATATTATGCTTTTATAAAAAGTAATGACAAATACACAGAAAGATCCGCGGTACTTTAAAAAACTGTCTGGAAAAATATAAGCAATCAGGGAGCCATTTATTTTATAACGACGGTTATATAAAGGTCAAGGTTTCAAAGCTTTACATATGGAGTGGCTTTCAAAGAAGTTTGTAATATAATAAGTTCAGAAATATTAAGTTTAAGCAAAATACACATTTATAGACAAATCCATTTTGAAGAAGCTCTTGTGGCATAATTAAATCTATCCTTAAAGTTTTGTTTTTATTAGTTTTTCTACTACTGGTGATGAATTTGTACGTCAAAGAGATAAATAATAATATTATTTCAATTTGGTGAAGCGTTATTGTCTGATTGTTAATGCACGTTATAGTAGTACATTTACTAGTGTATAACATATGTCATTAATGCATTGCTTCTTACCATAATTAGCAAAAATAGTTTATCTTAAAAGAAATGCGGGTTTTAAATTTGTTAGCTGCCTGTGCTTAAATATGTTTAATAAACGTATGCATGTGCTGTATGCGTTATAATTTTTGAAGTAATTTTAAAAAACGATTTACTCTTAGTAATTTAATATGATTACATGGCTGGACCAGAACTGACGATCGAAATGGAAACGTCTACTTTTTTCTGGACTTTTATGTCGATTCGGTGGATACAAGTTCATACTAAATTTTTGTATATTCCATGGGATACTTACGTATTGTCTGTAAAATAGGAGAAAAATTCTTCCTTGTCTCTTAAAAAATAATTATATTATTTAGATCAAAACAAGAATTCTGATTATTTCGTTACAGTATTAATTGCAATGTATGAGACGCAATTAAAAATGTTACCATATATACCAGTACATGAATAAGTCATTACTTAGAAGTATGAGCTCTGTGAAAGATTTTATTATTTTTAGCTGTTTTTCGCTATGCTTTTTGAATATTTCTCATATCTACAGAAATACTGAATGAAAATTTAAGGAAGTGATTTAATATGGCAGTGTACTAGCTTTTATACGATATGGAAATAGACCAATGGTCTTACTTTTTATCGACTCCTTGACCAATCTGAATAATTAAGGGCAAAACTCAAATCTCTATTTTAAGTTATTATATATCTTAATAATTTTTCAAGCAAATTTTCTTGGGTTATGGAAGTTAGTATTGGAATTTAAACGATTTTTTGTAAGTAAACATTTTTAATATATATTTTGTTGTTATAGTTTGTTTGGAAGCTACAACAACATTTTAACTAATTAAATAATTTTTTTTTTTGATAAATAAAGTGACGCATCTTTTTAAAACTATTATAGATAACTAGAATTGTGACAAAATTCAACATTTTGGATAGTTTAAAAGCATTATTATAACTACATAAATAAAGAGCTAATATCATAAACATTATTAAAATTATATTTTATATGCAACAAATACAAATCTAGATACTTTTTGGGCAAATATTTTACCTTCTACAAGCCTAATAAGTTGATGCATACCAAAGCACAAAAAAATATTTGCTAAGCGATTGCTTTAAAGTATGGAGGTATTTTAATCAATTTACCTCTTGTTTGCTTATCTCATACAGCGATAACAAAATGTTTGTCGATCCTTGATTGCTCTTATTAGTAGGTTTAATTTGTTAACTTTTATATCATGAATATAAATCAACAAAAAAAACATAAATTCATAGCACTAATTTATATCAAAGATCAAACATAGTTAAATTGTTAAAGGAAAGTTATAGGAAAAGTGAGACTATTTTAGTTTATGATATATTTTTGGCGATTTAATTACATGTAAAGTTTTCTAAAAAAACTTTGATTTTTCAAGCCTCATATTAAGAGCAGAAAATATGACAAACATATGCTTTTTATGTAAATAGTACTTGAAAGAAAAATACTAATACTGGAATGTGATTAATATTTTAGTCAAGATATTGATGAAATACAATGTGGAGAAGCTTATGTAATTATTTATACTTTTTTTATTATTTCGCTTTTATAATAAAATATTTTTTTTATTTATATATTATCAAAATATTGTAAAGTTTTAAAAGTAAAATTATTTAATTGTATTAATACATAAGAGTTTTAGCAAAACTTAAAAAAATCATGTTATTGTTGGGTTTTGTAAAAACATACATATTTAAAAGATTTTTTATAAATACTGATATTTAAAATAAAACAAAAATGAATAGTATATGTTGTTTATAAAGCTCTTTGAATATAACTGAAGTATATATATATATATATATATATATATATATATATATATATATATATATATATATATATATATATATATATATATATATATATATAATACATAAAAAATATTTCGCTTGTAAAACAGTCTTTTATTTATTCGAGTTTTAAATGAACGGATTTCAATTGCAGTCTACCTGTAACTCTTAAGTTATTTTAACACTGTATTGAAATAATGTAAATATATACTTCACTCCGAATATTATTTTAATTTTATTATATACGATATTTGGTTAAAAACATTATATTTGCGCAATTCAATTTAAAAATGTATTATTATACTAACGAAACACGGAACAGTTATTTTAATCGTATGTATATATATATATAGTGTATAGTAAAAGTCTCGCCATATTTATGATTAAATAAAATGGAATATCATATGATATTGAAGTGTCAAAATAGCGTTAAAGCTTTTTCATACGAATCTTGTTAATAGGAAATATCTGTTTTTGAAAACTAAATTTTAAATTCATAAGCTACAGATTTTAATTTATTATATAACTCACGGTTAAAATAAATCAGTCGTTTAAGTCCCAAATTTTCTTGACCATTTTGCATCCGTATGCAGATTTCAGCGCACGTGTTCAATTTCCTTTTGATAAAACTTTCCTACTAGTATGCAGCTCACGTTTACACATCCTCCGCATCATCTGCACATCAGTATCCTTGCGATTTCCCGCAAATTCATATCCTTCGCTGAAAGAAAAAACGTAGATGGATTTCATGGAAAGATCTCATACATCACAAATGCAAATATTCTTCGCGAATTACGTTGACTCATATTCATGTGCACACCTTCTGTCACTTGCTTTTCAACACGTGCTAGTAAAACTATTTTTATTGAAGTTATGTATAATATATAATAAACTGCATATACCAAATTTATCATATACATATTTAATACAATTCGCTCCACACAAATATTTGTTTTTTGAATAACTGTCAAATTATTCAATAGCTTAGTCACAATTAAAATTAAATTTTGTTTTGCATTTTTAAGCAAATTATCCATTTTTATTAAAATTCGAGTTAAGAGACACGGTACACGTGCGTTTGAAGTCTCGCGAGCGGTGCCCACGGACCTAGTAGCCATATCCGCATTCATACGCAACCAAACATTATCTATAAAAGCAACAAAGAACAACATCACATTGTTATATATGTATTTAAAAATAATATTGTGCCGTTTTATGACAATACATTTAATTTTATCAGCTATAAAAAAATACAATTTTAGTGTATGAATTCCTACCAAGCGTCATTTTAGCAAAAATGCATTATGAATCAATTCTAAAAATTTAATGTAAGAAGCCTCATAAGTAGAGATTTTTACAGATGTTCAAAAACGTAAGCAACTTATGAACATCTAAGGCGTATTCCTGACGTAAAAATAAACACATAAATAATGATTTTGAATGAAAAATTAATAGGCTTGAAAATTACTACACCTTTACCAAATATCACTTATTCTAAGAAAATTATTTGTTTGTACAAAGCTATTACAATCATTTGTTTATAAGTTGAAAAGTACGTAATTACTTAATAAAAAACGGTGCCAGATTTTTTTAACAATCAGTTTTTTTCGAGACAGTATGACATGATGGCTTATTATACAACCTATATATAATTATGTTATATTACTTTACTAAATAATGCACTTTCAGTACTGCGTAAAATTGAGCTAAAGTTGCTCAGGGAAGTATACTTAAGTCATTTCTCTTCATTTTATACATCAATGCTATTAATATTTAACACTAACACTCACAAAAGAGCCATTATAACAGGTTATTGCCGTCTTTAACTAATTGTAATTTAATTACAAAACAGAATTAAATCAGTGATTTAAAAAATATGAATTAAGCTAAAATATAAAGCTATATATTTTCCTTTCAAGTATATATAAACTTATCTTTAATATAAGATTAGACACAACTTATTATTATTGCAGCATAAGACACAAATATGATTTTTAAGAACTGACTTTTAATATAAACTTCAGTATTTTTCCCTACAAATTATTTATCTAAATAGTACTTTCATTTTAAAGAAAATTCTTTTTTTAATCTTACACTGTTCGATTTTTATTTATTTATTATTTTATTAACAATTGTAGTATTTATACTTCTCCTTAAATATGTTTAATTTTTGTTCAACTTTCTTAAAATGTTTTCTTATTATTTTAATATGCAATAGAGCACTTATAAATTTACAAAACCGCTACTCTGATATATACTAATTTGTGGTCGGCTACAAGCCCACCCCTTGCGGCTTCGCTTTGCTGACTAAAATAATTAAAATGTGCTTATGTGCGCTGATTAAAATATATAATTTATAAAACACACGAGCAATTTGTATTTAACGTAAACTCGGCGTATTTCTTACGATTTATTTTGGTCGTGATAGCGCACTATGTGTATTATATTCTAGGGCGGAGGACCTACCCTTAATTGACGAGGGTCGCAAACTCGTAAAGTTATATAATCTTTTCTTTTTTGTTTAAATACGCCGAAAGGGTTTATGCATTATACATAAAGAAAAACCTAGATGTAATAAATAAAAAATACAGACGTGACATAATTATTTTTAGTAACTATCATATAATATACTATAGTATCTGCGGTTTCGATACTGCTAAAAATAGAGTTTATAAAATTGTAAAAATACAACGAAACAAGAAAATATGGCATAGAAATATAAACGTTCAAAAAAATTGTATAAAAATTTTAAGAACACGTAAGAGTAATATAAATATTTACTAAGCGTTGAAAACATAACTACCAGCTTGAATTTGAATGCAGCTTTGAAAAGCATAGAAAACATTAATTGCCTCGTTTCACTATAAACATTTATATGAAAAAGTAGGTTTATGCATTTTACCATTTACATAATAAAAAAAAATATTTTTTTTAAGATAATTAAGAATTTTGCTGAATAAATAGCGCATTATGTAGTTATGCATATTGTACGTTTTATGGAAAAATGCGTTTTTTTAGTATTTATTTTTAATAAACTAGAAAAAGCTCTTTAGATAAGCAATGCTGTAAACCAATTGATTAAATATTGTATTTATTTTATATTAGTCTACTCCTGAACACAGTTGTAAAAAATTCTAAAAAAAAACACAATATCAGATATGACTTTCAAATTAATATTTAATTTATTCACGTTGATATTTATTGTTACTCTCTAATATACATAATAATTATATAATAGTACATAATTATCATATTTTAGATTAGCAATAAAATTAAGATAACTTTCTAAGAAGCTATAGATAAACAATAGTTTCTATATTAATGACCTTGAGTTTAATTTTTTTACACACTCACTAATTAGTTCTTGCGTAACTTGACGTTGTATCCTCAATTTTGTTTATGACTAAGTCATATTTATTTATAGATTTTTTAATACTTTATATAATAAAAAGGCAATTTTTTAACATCCACTTCATATTTTTTTTACTAACAATATATAAATCTTATTGATGACTAATAATTATTATATAAAGTATTTATTAGAACAAGTTGAATTGTTGATGTAAGAAATGGACCACATAACAGGTATTTAAACTTTTTTATTAAAAAAAAAAAATTTCACTGCATTTTTAATATATGTATGTACAATATATGCTTAGAATATTATAGATATTAACTTGTATTGATTTATATTAACATTATTACTACATTTTTAACGTAATTCATATTAAAGCATATGTAAAACAAAAATATTGTTTTCTTTGATTAATAATACAAGCATTTATAAAAGATGCATTTTTTGCAATGTACTTGTATTGTTTTTGTGTCATATACCCGTTGAAGTTTATGACTTAATAGCGTAATAACAAGATTCTCACGCCTTGTGTAAATTGGAAAAAATTTTTAAGCTTTTGTGACCTGCTGATTTATTTTCTCCATTGTATGATAAATATGCCTTCTATCTTTGTTTTGAGACATATTTATAGTAGTCCAATTTATGGATTAAATGGTGTTTCTATTGATAAACTTGACAGTGTTACAAACTGATACAATGCTTACGATTCGATACTTAAACAATTTATTACTGGCAATAAAAAGTGAATTCAGTGCAAAAATGATATTTAAAAAATAATGGTTAGAACAGAGTGAGTCAATAAAGATCATCGCAAAGGCTACTTCATTAAAATAAGGTTATGTTGTATAACTTATAGTTTTTTATGGGTATCATGTACTACAAACTACTGTATTAGTTTGGTTTAATAGCATTTAATAATCCGAATTTACTAAACCAAAAACTTTATGTTTTTTATGAACAAAAATACAATGGCTGTGATATTTTTAGTATCTACTATATAGTCCGATTACTCTAATTAGCACAAAACTAACTTAATTGAGTAAATTTGACAGATTTTCACACTTGAAAAATCACAATTAACTACATCAAAAATAAAAGATTATTAATTGAAATAGCACACAAAAAAATTAGACTTAGAAATACACAAATATAATATGTTACCCAGAGTTAGCTAGTAGTAAAAAAGCGAATGATATTTTGTAACGCAGCGAATAATTTTAGATAGTTTAAAATAGTGATATATTTACAACTACCCAAGCAGCTTTGGACTTTTTACCCTTTGAGGAGTACCGCCGTACATGTACGGCAGCCGATTTTTCACTGTTTAGAGGTACTCAAGATAGATATTTACTCCATATAATATAATTGTTATATATTTACATATGTATTTAATTTTAAAAAATTTAAACATTACAATTATAAAATATATTTTTTAAATTAAAATTTTTGTGAATAATTTCTATACAAAATAATACCAATAAATTAAAAAGTACAAAATAAATTAACAAGGGAAAAATATTTTAGAAATAAAATATATATAAATAAAAAAATCCACAGTATATATTACATATGTAAAAAAAACAAAATTTATAAAAGTGTTAAAATAAATTATAAACACATAAACATAGAAAAAAAATTAGCGAAATAAATAAAGCAATAAAAGTAATAAAATCACTGATTTTTTTATTATTATTTACTTGCAATATTAAATATTAATAAATAAATAACAACAGAAATAATTATGAAAATATACGTAAGATTAACTTACTCCCAGGTGTATGCTAGTAAATTAGCAAATATTTATAAATTAATTCATTACTGATAAAAAACTTTTCTTATATAAAAAATATATATTTTGATAATAAGGTGTTATTATATTATAATAAAATGTCAATGGTGAGTAATTTATGATGATTTTTATGATTATTTTAAAAAATTTCGATTTTCAAAAAAAAGTCTCAGTATTTAATTTAATTGCACCGCTCATACATTTATAAATAAAAATTTATTATAGTTGTCTACTTATTTATTTCTATGTATTTAGTCAATTAATTTTATGCCAAAATAGTATTTAAACGTTTCTCATTAATTTGTAACATATATACAATTCATATAATTTGATTGTGTGTTTACAAATTTTTCTATTTTTTTATAAATTTTTATATAATTATATGTACTTATATATTTTTTTAATTATTTATGCATTCTTTTTTATATATCTAATATTTCATCAAAATCAAATTCAAAACAGTTTATTTTGAATGGAATTATTTAGGCAAGTACTTCTTTTGTTTTTTTTTGTTAATAATGAAAAACATTTGAAGTCAAAGGTATTTATATTTTTTGCTTATTCTTCAAACTCTTTAGATATTTTTTTCTTATTTACACTTCGGATGTAAATTAGTAACTGAGCTGTGTGGCTTCCCGCTGCCCGAATTTGGCCCTTGGGGCCGTAGTTCTCATTTTCCCCAGACCTTTATCGAATAAAATTCTGTTTGCTACTAAATGGAATATAAGAGTTAATGTTTAAATTATCCATCGTTATATTGAAGTTAATTCGGTAATCGTTTGTTATAATTTTGAGCTTTTTCGATTAAATCTACATTAATTATTATAAATGCTAATTGAGCATAGTATAATTTATAATATTATAAGCATATTTTGTTGCAGATTGGCAGATCTGGTCCAGCCACAGTGGTGTTACGCGGAGTACCCATATCCTTATCGGGAAGATACCGATGTGAAGTATCAGCAGATGCTCCGTCGTTCCACACTGCGATGAAAACCAGCTATATGCACGTTGTCGGTAAGAAAGCTCTAATACATACATTTTTATATAATATAAATAACAACACAATAAATATTTTACTGAACCGTAAAACGTTCCGTATTAGTATCGAGATTCTTGAAAGGCGTGCATAAACGGATTCTGCGGGTCAGACGAAATTTCGCCTTAAAATCGTAAAATTTCACAAGATCCTTACGTATAAAACCCGCTTTATTGTGTATAATAATTTTATGTCGTGCATTTTACGACGTATATCTATATCCATTTTTATTTATGTCCTACATACATAATGTGTCTTATTATATATGAGAAGCTTGTTGAGATTCAATATTAGATCGTTGAGGTTTTATTTATTTCAGTAACGTAAAAAATGTATAGTGAGATGTTGGGTATTTTACTCTTTAATAAATAGCTTGTCACCATAAAAAGTTGGAGAGATCTGATAACAAACTTAAAAGAGTTGAAGATATAAATAACGCCCCTAAATCACTATCTTGTCTGAAATGGCGATGGCGATAATTTTGCCATTGTTGGAAATTCAACGTATTTTTAAATAAAGCACCCGAAAAGATGAATTAACTAAAAGGCGTTGACAGTATCTTTTAAAAGTATCATAAATATAGAGTTTGTTTGAATCATTTATTTAATAAAAAAAAAATATGGTTTAAATAAGCGTTTCTATAATATAATATTTACAATAAATAGTGCAAATTTTATATTTCAATATAAATTGTAGCTCATATATAAAATCATGTTGCTTAAAGGTGATGTTTTTCATGCCAGACTCATTTTAAAAATCGAATAATATTAGAAATAAATTTCATACTACAATTTCAGTGCGTATTTCATTAAACATGCTTTTTTAAGATAATGTTTTAGTTTTGCTTTATAACTTACTAACATACATGAAATTGCACAATAATTCACATTTTTTATTTATGTACATTCTATTTTATGTGTCTAAAAAAATGCAAGATTTAACTGTATGAGCCGTTGATTTTAAAAGTGGGGCAAGTCCGTATTATGTTATTGTTAAATATTTAATGGTTTGCATTTGAACCGATTTAAAAATATTAGTAAGCAATAATAGACTTATTTAATTTATTAACAGTCTTTTTCTATAAAAAAAATATATGCAATAATTAAATCCGCGTTATTTAAAAAAAAAACAACATACTTTTAATAGGGCACAATGGACTTAAAATGTTTTTATAAAAATGTTGATTTCCTGTTTTCAATAGAATAATTTATTTCTTTACTTTTCTATTTTATTTCAATATTTCATAGTTTTTCGAATATTATTTTATAGAAAAGAGAAAAAAATACAACATAACAAAATACCTAAAGGGTATTATTAATAATTGTTTTTAATAAAGGTGCAAATTTTTAAACTACTCATGATGTATAGGTGGCATATAAGGCAATAAATCTACAATACCTATCTATTTATCTTTAGTAATAGGCTTAGTTTTTCCATTTAAGAATGACAATATTATTTTGTCGAAAATTTTTGGCCTACCCCGTTTTAGCAATAAATCAATAGCTCTAAATTGTTTTAAATTACTTTCGATTGATGTTTTATAATACAATTTATACGGCGCATTTCTTAAAACTCGTATTCAGAAGATTTTCAGCAAGTTGACAGTTTCGCCATCAATATTTAAAAAAAAATTGTTTCTTCTCTTTGATAGTTTTAATTTAAAAAAAAATATAACAGGATTTTTTTTTTCTGTTTGTGTCTTAAGTTATGTTACCCATTCTTAGTAGCAAGTATTATTTTTATAATAATTTTTACTTACCGGTCTCACAGTTTTAATAATTATAAAGATCAATATTAATTTATTTTTTATATATTTTTTAGCCTTCTAAAACTATTAACTAACATTATTTTATTTTGAATGGAATTGCCTCACTTTTAAAATCAACAAAAAATTAATATCATTTACCAAAATAAATTATTAGTAAAAAATTCACACTGGGATTTATAGATATGATTGTGAATTGATTAAAAACAGAAATTATAAGTTAATTTCAAATTAAAAAAGAGTTATTCTTTTTTTTAACAAAATGGACTTGCCCCACTTTATAAACCAAAAGCTCATCTATCGATTTTACTGCATTGTAAACTGCACTGTAGATTTAGTAATAATCTACTGTTTTTTGTTTTACAATAAATACATTTTTAACACTGTCTTTTTCCGTGTTTTATAAAAAAATGTATTTTTTTAAAACGTTAATCATGAACAGAAAAATATATACATTTAAATTTGAGTACAATTTGCTGATTTATAACAATTTTATAGTTTATTAGAAGTTTAAAATATAAAATAATACTAATAGTAATAAGAATATAATATGATTATTAAAAAATCACAAAGTAAATCATAAAAATTACTAAGTAAAAAAATATTGCAATTACTAAATGTAAGACTATTTATCTAACTAAAAATCTAGGGCTATAAAAAATATTTGTTTTTCTTTAATGCAATTTATTTTTAGACATTTTATGTCAAATTTAAATTAAGATCTGGTCTTATCATAGTCATTGTTTCTGGATATTAGTAAGCTATAATACTCTCTCGTAATATGTTTATAATATTACTTATATAATGGCATTTTTTTTAAATTGTTTTGATGACTTAAAGATTCGAAAAAAGTAAATTAATGTTGTTACTCCACACTCAGCAAATGTATGTTATTAATATTTTACAAAATTTCGCAATTTTTGTCAAATATTGGTTTCATGGTTGCAATTGCAGCAAGCTATTTTGACCCCAGTTTCACAATAAGCTTAATGAATTTTAGCTAAAGATTTAGATGTATATCCTGGTATCTTAAGCTCATTCTTTAATAATTGCAGTTACTGTGTTCACTTTTAAGAGGTGAAGAGTTTTCTGCGTGTGGTAAAAGTTACTCCTTAATTATTTTTTTTTGTATTTTCCATTTAATATAATAATCATTCACGTTTTCGTCACTAATTTGCAATTGGTTTAAAACCGTTTTAATTAGTTATGAGTGCTGTGATAATAAGTCAGTATTTTTTTAATATAAATATTATTAGTATATAAAATTAAGAGAAACGGCCTGAGAAAACTAGCCTGCGGAAACCTAGCTGAAATTTTACGTAATTTTTGTATCGATTGATTTTTCTTTATGTCTTTGTCTCAATGTACCGGTCTTAATTTATTTTTTTATATTAAGATGATACATTTTTAATATTATAATTCATAATATATTTTTACTCGAGTATTTATATCTTCTTTTTAGATTACGGTAAAGTTTTTTCGTTGTTTGTTTCCTGGATAAACGTTATTACGTTAGTCGCATAAAACGAATTATTTTTTCTATATAAAATCACACTAAGCTTTTCAATAAATTTCAATCCTCAAATACTAATTACAATTTAAAATTAAATATATTTACTTATTATGTATATTACAATAAAGTACAAGATTTATTTAATAAACATATTTAAAGGTTATTTGATACATATTTAAAATGTATTGATTATGTAATTATTATAAATGATTACCATTCGGTATCCTATATTAATCATCAATACTTATCGGTATCCAATACCGGATTGAACAACATCTTTAACCGTATCCAAGATCGAAGATAATGTCCGAGGCCTTTGGCGTCGTTAAGTGTACGATCGATATCCAAAACTGGGTTACACAAGTATGTGTGCGTTTCAGGACCCTCCAGGGAATAAATATTGTAATCGCAGTGCGTTAATATACTCCAGCGGGCTAGGGTTAGGTTGGATATAAGGATATAACCCATCGTGTTTGTCTTTCTCGTTATGTTCGTTTTCTTATTTGGATTCTTGAACGGTGAAGGCCTGCATACGTGATTTGCCTGAGAAAAGGATTCTGCATGGATGCTGCAACGAGACGTTAATGCCTCAAACATTGTTGAACATCCGTTAGCTATTTCATGCTTATAAACTAAAAGCTCAGATATTCTTACAATCCTTGCACTTAAAATAGATAATCTATAAAACAATTATCTATATCTTATATTTTATGTTTTAGAATCAACAATGCAAATCAAATTCGAAAACTCTATCAAGGATATTTTGGTTTAATGTAGCGCCTTGTTATATATTTTTTGTTTAATCTGACGAAAATTATGGAGTCATGGTTAGAAATTATTTATTTACCGTTCATTTTAGAATCAAGATAAGAAAGGCGAACAGTATTAAGATTATAAATTATTATCTGACGATGCTAACGATTCCCGCATTACAGGAGAGAAAGATTGATGAATGAACCTCTGCGAATTTTCAACGATATTCAACCCTTAAAATCTTTTAAAACTATTTTTTTATCACCACAGCTCGCTTCAGTGGCACAATAAAAAAATGTTTATCGACACGTTTAGTGCTAAAAGCGAAAGTGGCCGCATTTTCAGAGATCATCAATCACACGGTCTATTTCGACGAAAATAACGAAACACACCCAAAGAGTAAAATACTTTTCTATATAGTTTTTTTTTTCAATTGGTCAGGAAATGTAGTAATATTTTTATTTAAAAAATTGCACTTTTGAAAAAATGGAGAAGCGCAAAATTGACCATAAAGCGGTCGTTTATGTGTTCGCATACGAAAATTTGCAATGAGTGTTATGGTTATGGTTATTCGGGGGCGATGTGTAATTGAGCCAACAACACGCACGATAATGTTCGATGGTGTTTACACGTGAATTTTAACGACTGCATTATGAAAACGTATTAATTAGCAATGGCAGAAAGCAATGGTGATTAAGGTTTAAAAATTAAACGATATTGCACGTATGTACACATTTGTGGGGGTCAATAATATTTGAGCATAATCAGCACTTCCCAAGTTTTTTAGACCACCAACCGAAAATTCGTGTGATACATTTTTGCAGACTATCAAAATAACTAGAGGATAGTCATTATTTACTTATCTTTATTTATAAAATAAATTAAAAACTGTTTTAAATGCTCTGCTCTAAACATTGCGACATAAAATTGATACTCTCTTTGAGGGATTGTTTCTGTGGGTTATCAATTTTAGACTAAGAAAATAGTATTTCTGTAAAACCCTGTGCTTATTATAGTTTTATCAAATAAAAAATTCATTAACATCCATAAATAAATTTAAGCATAATGAGTTAAAAATGGTTGTGTATAATATTTCAATTAAATAAACTAGTAGCTTTTTTTCATTCATGATCTTGTCAAATAAATTAAATTTTGTAGATGTTCATTTTATTGACTTTTGCTAAGATTTTAAAAATTACCAATACATATAAAAATCTGCACTCAAATTTAAAATAAAATCTCTTATAATTGCAATTACAACATAATCTAGCGCTACCCGTAAAATATAACTTACTTCCTAAGTTTTTATTTTGACTTTCTCCATCTCTCAGATTCAAGGGACGAATTTTAATTAATCAAGGCTGGAAAATTACCTATAAGATAATCTTACAATCCTTGCACGCTGTAAACGTATGCCTGATTTAATTTATCATTGGTCCATAAACGCTAATCTATAAAAGATGAACCCAATCTAACATTTTATATTTTATAACCAAAAATTAAGCTCACTTGAAACAGTAAAAACTGTTTATTATTAAGCTATGTCATTTATTTATATTAATTACATAACTATTTTATTTTATGCGTTTCACGAATTCACGCCCTAAAAATACCTTTGAAGCTTTAAGGCTTTGCCGAATTAAAGATAATTGATATTTTTTAATTTACTAAGCGCTTATTAAACAATTTCGTATATGTATATATTACATAGTGAATATGCCACCAGAGACGCAATATTTTAAGGATGGTATTTAGGGGGCGCAGACCCTCAGCAACGCAGCATCGCGAGCGTCTCCCCGCAGAGGGGCTGCATTATGTAAGGGCGTTGATGTTTGCAATAAACGTTTGAATTTTTAAATAAACAGAGCATACTGGTAAAATAGTATGTAAAATTTTTGTTTGATTTATATGGACATACAATCAAATAAATTTAAAATATTTTAGTTAATAATCAAATAATTATCATATATGCTCAACAACCTCTTATCTGATGGTTTCAAGTCTGTAGTGTAGCATCTAGAATCAGGTCGTTAGGGTTTCGTTAACAGTATGGTCCACTTTGATTATCCGATACCCAGGTGGAGTATGTTTGGTAACATGACCCAGTAATATGGCGGTGGTGCGGTACCTAGTTGTGCCCGTGGGCCAAACTTTAGTGCCACCAAACGCAACGTACATAGCACACAGGGCACACCTACACGATAGTTAAGTGGGAGATGTCGCGGCTTTGGCATAGCTACTGCTAGAGCACCAGGGTTCGATCCCCAGGGCTTCCTATCCTTAATTGAGTTGACCATGTTTCCTCGTGTGGCCATTATGAACCCTGCAGATTGTTATTTAACGTGTTCGCTTCCAACACGCTCGATATCCATGTGTATTGTGCTGTGTGGGTATTGTATTATAATTTTATGAAAAGCGATAGGAAAATTCCTCAAAAGCGACGTTTATATTCATGGTAAAAATATGGAAAATTAATTTGTAAAATAAAGGAATTCAATATGTTCAGAATTTTTTATACATTATATTTAATTGTGAAATCTCTTTATTTATTGAAAAGCATTTTTTTTATAAATGCTTTTTAAATAATAGTTTTGGACACTTATTTTCATTATTTATATTATATAATTAAAACTATCAGAACATTCATTTATGATGTTCAATGTCATTAGGAACAGTCTGTTCATAATGACATTGCCATAAGCAGAAACAAATAGGCAAATTTTTCCTTTGCAAAAAATAAATGGATTATTAAATTTGTACTTATCTGGATTATGAATTACACGAACAATTTAATCACACACTAATCGCAGCGTTACTAATCAAGTAAAAATTTGCTTCCATTTTAATTAACCTTCTATCTTTATTTTATAAAAAACCGTATTTCTCTCGTATGTATAAATTTAATAGTGGTTTCCATAAATATGCATTTAAGACTTTATTCTACATACCATAAATTAAATTGTTTTGTGTAATTAATGTATATGGCGGTTATAAACTTTATTACCGCATATAATAATTAAGGCTGATTTATTTTATGTATAGTTTTTCCTTGTTTATTTAGCTCTTGTATATTTGCACGTAATATAAATGTACATAATATTTTTTAAGTATCTTAGGATTAGAAACATTTTTATTAATAATATTAAACAATATGTGATAGGTTTGAGTCACTGATTTTTAATTGTCTTTATACGATTCTCAGTTTTATTATTATATTGGCGCGTCTGAATGATAATTTTAAATAATAATAATAAGCTAACTTTAATTTATATTATTCATAACTGCAAAAGTTATAAAAGAATATATTTAATACAAATTTATTTATGAATTTTATTCAACCTGTGCAAACAGCTGATTGATTTAATCTTGAGAAAATAGCGAATTATGTAAGATTAGAATATTCTTAAGTGATTACTATATTTTTTCTTTATACTCGATACTTAATTGGAAAACTCTTAATTTTAACTTTGATTAAAGAAAATATAATATTAATTGATATTATTCGTTAGTGATTATTTTTTTTTTAATATATGCATATTAAAACCAGATTATACAGCTTGTAAGTTAGCAAAGGCTTAATCAAATAATTGTCTATAAAGCAGTTTCAAACTTTAACTATGAGAATATGTCTTAATAATACTTAATTTAATCCATATTTTCTGATAATTGCAATAAAAACACATCAAATAAAATAATATTTTTTAATGAAGTATAATTTGTATATAAATATATTTTTTTATGTATTAGTAATTTACATCTTATTGCAAAATTTGCTAGATATTTACTAATTCAAAAATATTTTTAAATGTGGGCTTGAAAATATTTATACTTTGTTGAGTTTTCTCTTGATATTCTAGACAAGTTATATTATATTTAATAAAGTGTTATCCTAAAAGAAAGCCTATTTTAGTTAACATAGAATGCAATAAACATACATGTATAATCCCCTTATAAGCAATAAAATATGTTATTGTAAAAATATATAAAAAAATAATAATCGCTGGCATGTTTGATAGTTAAAGCTTTATCATACTAGTCAAGAGAGCTTACAAGTGTTTCAGTGCAGACCATACGTGACAATAGATGGATAAATCACAAAAGCCATTCGGAATATTTTAAAATATGAAGTATTATTAAATATTGTATTCACATAATTTTGAAGATACAATAAAAATACAAGTGCTATTGTGTTTCGCTCCTAATGCAATGCAATATTAATATTCTTAATAAAAACGGATGGGAACATAAACAAAGCCATTTTAAATATTTAATAAAAAATATATTCCTTAGTTAAAATTTGACACAACCGCGGAAATTTTTTTCAAAGAATAATTCACGAAGCACACGATATAAATTATTAAATATCAGTCACATTGACAAGAGATAACGAATGTTTTAGGGTATATCCTCAAAACGTATTGTGTTATCGCTATACTTTTGTGATTGGTCGTTCCGAAAAAAAAACAACGGGTATCAAAACGGACCTCAAAACCTAATACGGATGGACTATGGATTTAAAAATTGGAACGTGGGCAACCAAGAATCACTTCCCATCAGATATTTTGTCGGAGGACTTTACTTCAGTTACCTTAGGACTTTTTCTCAGACACTTCTTTTGGCATCCACGCTCAAACATTCATTTCGGAGTGCAAAGCATCATATCGTGATGAAATCTCTAGCTTGGATTACAACCAAGAAGAAGCTGACTTAACTTCAGAATAGTGAAGTTAAGTCAGCTTAGAAAACGACTTCATAAACCACCGCAGCTTACAGATGCACGTTCCAATTGTTGTGTAAAATATTAAATATTTAGATCCAAACTTTGTCTTAACAAAATAAACTGTACTGTGACCAGAAAAATATGATTGCAATAATTAACTATAATATGTATTTAGATAACAAAACAGTAAAAAGTACGGACATAGCAGAAAGTGGGTGATTATAAAATACATACACAGCACCTAGATAATAACATTCGCTCAGAACAACAGCCCTACAACATTATCAAGAACTTCAACCAGAGCTCTTTAGCTTGAAATGACCGAATTTCTTAAACTCGAAACAAAAAAAACATTGATAGATGAAGAAGAGCAAAAAAAAGCAACTGATTCTCTCTTCACGTCACACTTGTCCAGTTCAAGGTCTAAAATTCAACAACAATCTGTCTATACATAAATAATTTTTTTTTTTAAATATGATATTGCCATGTTAAGCAAATATCCCACTGGACGCCTCTTCATATATATATATATATATATATATATATATATATATATATATATATATATATATATATATATATATATATATATATATATATATATATATATATATATATATATATATATATATATATATATATATATATATATATATATATATATATATATATATATATATATATATATATATATATATATATATATATACATATATATATATTATTACGAAATCTAATTTGTTTTATATGATACTAATTAATTTGATTATATTTATTATTAATTTTATGTAATCTAATAATAAATAAAATAAATTAAGGTGATATCTAACAAACGTATACTGGTTCCGTTTTTTAGAAACCCTGCTAGCTTTTTATATTTTGTCTGTACAAATTGTTTGGTGCTTTCTCTTGGAACTCTATGTTCTACTTTGTTGTTTTGTCACATGAGTAGCGCTAACGCTTTTATTCCAGATTTTGCAAAATGTTTTTTAAACATAAATACTGTGCCTTATATCATAAAATGTATAGGTATTTTTAAAGCTTGAACTAATTCCTAAATTTTCAAATATTACGGCAATGTTCAAATGAAAAGCCTGCGTCCGGACTTTGATGGTGTCGTGAAGTCGCTTGCACTAGATTTGTTGTAGTTGTTTTTTGTGAGCTCCATTGGTGACTAGCTCAAGCACTAAAAAAATATAAGCTAGTAATTGTATTGAAAAAATATGCTACAAAATATAATTTAATATAGTCATCAAATGTAACATTATTGTACATACATATATAAGCACACAATTACGTTAAACGTTGATTAAAACCTAACCTCACCGTATTTGACTAAAGCAATGTTTCTTATCGCTGGCTAATGGACGCATTTCCATTGAGCCATTGCCTTATGGAATTTCTTTCATGATGTGACCGGCAAATGGCAAATAGGCGGTCCGTTTAGTGTGCGGTGTGCG
Source organism: Plectrocnemia conspersa (assembly GCF_051122295.1). Taxonomy (NCBI): domain Eukaryota; kingdom Metazoa; phylum Arthropoda; class Insecta; order Trichoptera; family Polycentropodidae; genus Plectrocnemia; species Plectrocnemia conspersa. Next base: position 6,109,301 of record NW_028277176.1, on the reverse strand, counting down.
GCCCTTGAATTATTTCGTATAAACGATTCCATAAGGCCCGTGGGCCGGAATCGGCTGGCCCGCTGGCCCAAATCAACACCTTAATAGTCGGGCCGCGTTTGCCAAGATTTATGGCGCGGGTCCGCTCGCCGCTCCCCGAGGAAAATTCATTCTTTCTCCCATAAATCCAACAATTCGAGCCTTTCGCCCGTTTATTTCACTTACTTTTATACTTCTCTCCCCGGCCAGTAAACAGGCGCCGTGGAAAAACATCGGCCGGAAAACCTGCAGGGCATCCAACGTTTCCTATTTGCGCCAGCGGCGAAGAAAAAATAAAGAAAATAGGTATTACTGGGAAAAAATGCAGGGGTCTGGGTGAAAGACTTACTTTTTGTACGACTTTGCGGTCATTGTTTTAATTAAGCTTTTTTAAAAAGAGGCCTTCGAAGTAATGTAAAAAGATTATTTGTGAGACTGCCTCGCCGCCTAATTATAATTACTTCAACCTGTCATAATGATGTTTTTATGTCGATGAAAAACATACATTTCTAGCAAATTTTCTTTGTGTGTTTAAAAACACTGTATAACACGATTTTGGTCACAAATATAATAAAATGTTATTTTATTTATAATTCAATAGTGATTTTTAATAAATAAATACCTGTTGTAGGTATGTTTTTATTGTTTTCAACTATATTTATAAGCACTTTGCTTTGACAATATGTTTAAATATATTTTAATTTATTTTTTTATAAAATATTACATTTAACTATTATATATATTCTGAACTTATTTTTAATGAATTTCATGAAAATTTAAAATGTGTATTGAAAAATAAAAAACTATTTAAAGTATCATAATCATTACAATGAATATGCCTGATTAAACTTTTGTTAGTAAATAATAGGTAGATATTTTAAAATATTTTTTTCGCTTAATAAAACGTTTATTTACACCTTTGATTTTGCATCCTCTGAAATCTTTTAGTTTTCTAATATTTAAATATCTGTTCTGTTGGTTTTAAATTAAAAGCTTAGGGTAATATAAAAGAGTTTGAAATTTTCATCCTGAATTTTAGCAGCTTAATAAACTGAATCTTTGTAGGCAAGGAATGATTACAAATATCATGCCATCTAAACTTTTAAAAACAAGCTATAGAAAGTTAATGTTAAAAAATATTGCAATGCTTAAGAAACAGTCATTCATTCTTGTTGCTGTTGATAAAGAACAAGTGCTTTTAAAATTTACAAGAAATTAAATTTAACAGCATTTGTAAGCACTAGAAAATTAGTTCAGGACCAACTTTCTTTAATTCAGTGACAAAGAGTTGGATTTCGTTTAATCTCCATGTAACTTGTGAGTTAAGAAAATTAGTTTCTTGAGCTGAAAACTTATTGAAGAGCAAAAGATATGTGCAAGGATAAATTTATTACAAAGTTTAGCTTCAATATGTGCAAAGTTATAAAAGATGAGCTATCGTAATATACTTATATTTGTGTTTCCAAATCTATGTGATGTGTATATGCTTTTTATCTTTGCTGCTAAATGTTCTACTTTTTCAGAAGTACTGGCAAAGAAAAAACAATCGTTATTTCTTATTGATTAAAAACTTTATAGAATTAAATAAATTTGTTCATACTAGAATTTCGTTAATTAAAGTATTGCTTTACATTACCTTTAGCCTGTGTTAAGTAAATAGTTAAAAAATAAAAAAAAATAATACAATTTTAAAACTTGATACAGATCTAAGTAAATGTATATTATTATGTGAAAAAATTTAATATTACAATTATGTTTATTATTTAGAATGCATCTTTTGAGTTAGAGTTAGACTATCTTAGGTAAAGAGAAAATTAAATTTTAAACAATGGACAAAAGAGAATGCATCAAAAAAGTAAAAACCCCTGATCTTTATTTTACATATTTTATCAATAAACTTTTTCTGATGATTGATATTCGTAAAAATTTTATAATGTTTACTAATTTAAAAAATATGCATGCTATCTTATAACAGTAATAATCTATATTGAAAAAACAGTGATGAAATGTGATTGATCATAAGCAAACAAAAACGCATATATTTGATTTATTCCATTTGTCCAACCCCCACTAGCTACGCCGGCGCTGCGATCAAAAAGGGTAAAATTTGTTGGTATAATATAAGTTGTATGGTTTTTTCTTAGCTATTATTGCAATACAATATTATTCAGCTCATATTATTCTCTATTTTTTATATGATATATATTGAAAGTTCTTAAATAATTTTTATTTCCCCAAATTAAGATTTTAATTGAAGCGATGATTAAATATATAATATGTCAGTTAAAATATATTTTTCAGAACAAAAGATTAGTATTACAATCGGTTACTAAAAGAACCAGGTTCGAATCCTATATGAACCATTTCTTATTTATTTTCTAACATATTAGAATTAGTTATTTTTATATAATTAAATTTCTGTTTCAGCATTACAGATCAGCTGTTTTTATATTTTCCTTATTTTGCTAATAAACGTTGAAGTGAATATTTTAAATCAAGTTAGGTCAATTATATAAGGCACAAAAAAATCTTTTATTTCAGCTCGTCTATGTTATAAAAAACAATAATTTCAATAAAATAACAATTCAAAATAGTCACACTAAAATTAGCAAAATTTACATAGAATTTAGCCTTTATGGTTAAAAACTTGAAATACGATATGACGATAAACTCTTCTATGTCTAACTAGAGTAGGTTGAGCATTTTTCTAAAAAAAAATATTAATTGAATAAATTAAATTTAAATATTTGCGATCTATTATTAACTTTTATTTCAAGTAAATTACAGTATTAAGTCTTTAATTGGTGCGGGTAATACCATCCAGACGTCCCTAATAATTTAAAGAAAAATATGAAAACAATTCACTACATTTATAATACAATTTGGCACGCCATTAACATGAAAAGTTTCTGTTGGTTTAAACTTTTCATTTTGGTGATCCATAAAAATTCTCGATCGCCAAAAAATACAAAATTGAACATGCCTTGTATCTCTCATATGACTTGGAAAAATACTTCCAAATCGCATCAACGATTTACCAGGTTCAATGTATGTATATTCCTTGCCATATCCTCGGATAAGCAGCGAGGCACAAAGTTGGGTATTATTAAACCCATTTAACCACTATGCTGCGTCATCAGCGTATCGCATGGCATGATTAATACCTTATATTCCTACCGGGCTTATCCGGTCCAAGTTAATCGGGCTGACATCGATAAATTGTGTATGTGTTTATTTATTTATCATTTATGAACGAAACTCTTCGTAGAAAATTACCAAGCTAATGATTAACGAGTACGGCCCTGTGGATTTAGAACTTTCGCGTACGCTCAAAGCTCCCGTGTATTAGAATTAACTATGTCAAATCTAATTAGATTAGATAGTTAACATAAAATTGTAGCAAATAAGCTTACATTAGCGATTTTAAATATAAATTACTGGACTAAATTTATTAATTTATTAATTACCATAGTGCTGATTTAATTTTTTTATATGTAAATATAAACTCCAAATAGTATAATATATTAACTAATTACATATTATCTAAGTAGGAACATATTTTGTTATTTACAAAGAAGACGTCAAAACGGTACATAGCTTGTGAAGGTTAATACTTTGACGAACTTTTCCACTTAATTATTAATTTTCCATTGAAAAACATTGCATCGGAAGGGCGTCTCGAATTTAATTTCGAGCTCATCCGAGAAACACCCTTCAAAGTTTTCCAAGGGGGAAGATCTCTTCGATTTTAATAAGTATAAACTAGTGTCAAAATTACAAATGAAACTGTCACTCGAGAATTTGATTAATCACTCGAGAGACTGTTTTATTAAATCCACACCTTTATGGTCCAAGTCCACTCGCCGTAACGTTGCGACAAAGGAATGGAAACAATTAATACTTGGAGATTGCCAAGATCTGTCTCAGTTTTACTTTGATATTTTATATCTACGTATACACCGCTAGCGTTGAAAAATGGATGTTATATTAGAAAGGAATTTAATTTGTGCATAACACAAAAACTCGATATCGAAAGGCGTCAATTACGTTTAATTCCATAGTCGTTTTAGACGTAATTCGATTTTTTCTACATTTAATTTTGTACCCGCTCCACATTTAATTTAACGGAATTTTAATAATAAAAATTATCAGGATCATGTCTGAAATATTTCCGCATACTATTATGTCCAATTTCTATGAAATTGAACTAGTGATGGTTTTCCACTTGATTGCTATTATATACATATATAATTTAGTCAAATTATTATCAGTAACATTGCATAAGTATCATATAAAAATCATAATAAATATTAGATTTTATAAGATATAATATTTATTAATTATAAACAAGATAATGGTGCTCGCAATATTTTGTAAAATATTATTTATTTATTTTTTCTTAAATTATATTTACCAACGTTATATTTTATATTCTTATTTTTCATAAAATTATAGCTTATAACAAATTGTAAACATAAGCATGGTTATAAATAAATAAAAGTACAGTATATATAATTAGTACGTTTATAAAATTATTATTCACTCTTTTTTCAAGTAATTTAAATTAATTAATATTAATATTGCATACGTAAGTAATTATATTGTTTGCTAATTTTTTGCATAATATTTATATTACTTGATATATTATTTTATTTAAGTATGTACTACAACATATATTTTTTATTAAAAACATATTTTAGTGAGTCGGTAGTTTTTTAATTATCACTTGCCCTTTTTGTCATGTATTTTCAGCTAACAAAAAAGTCGATTTGTTACTGTAAAATGTCTTTAGGATTATCACCAATATGAAGATGTAAACAAGGGTTTTTTATTATATTTAATATAGAGAACAGAAAATATAGTTGTGAGTCGATGGTCCTTAAAATATTATATAAATATTTTTAAAATTATTTGCATGTTAATTGATAAAATATTTAGGGTGTAAACATCATTACATTTTTTTTTACATATTTTTGTGAATTATTAGGGTAAAATTATACTCCAAATTTTGTGGTAATGCTAGTCAAAAAAGAAACGAAATTTATATTTCATTAAGATAAAACATAGTTACATTTCCAAAAAAAATTGTTATATAAAAATAATGAAACACAATTAGAATAAAAAATTCAAAGAACCATAAAAATATTTCCAAATATAAAAATAAACTTTGCAGTTAATAGATTTGTGATTGGGTTTAACACACGTTTTTGGAAATAATATGAAAACACAACTAAATAATTTTACTATAGCCTTAAATTAAGGATAAAGCAAATGTATCTGCCTTTGCAGCCAGAACTTTTAATAACCGTCTTTGAACTTTAATTTCAATTTCTCATTTATCGCTACTTATATAATTTATTTTTGTAATTTTATAATTCTTCTGTGGCTGAAGTTTAAAAGCATCAAAAACCCAACTAGGTATATTAATTTTAGAAATACCATCAAATCGTTAATTAAAATCGACATGGAGAGCTTTCAAGTGCTAAACCAATTTAATAAAATAATTGTCATGTTTTTCTACTGTGAATAAATTTGTAAACTTGCTGAATTCTGCTTGTCTTAAATTTTATTTGTGCAGAAGAAATTCAGAAATGATTTGATTTATTAAATTTGCTTCAAAGTCTCTCAAATAATTTAATGTCATTTTTAAAATCAATCATTTTGGGTCTAAAGCATCATATATGTTTTATAGAAACTAGCATCAAGTCAGAGAGTCTATAAAACAGGTATAAATGAGCAATTTATTCCTTATTTTCATATACAGTTGTTCAAGTAATTTAATAAATTGATAAAATTAATGATTTAATATATTAAATCAATAATTCCATAAATTAAAATTTTTTACATAGGTCATTATGATGACCTATGTAAACGTTTATTGTAATATTATTTTTATTTTCGTTAAATAAATCATTGAAAATATATAAGAGGCATAATATTGATTTTTAATTTATTTAATTATAAAATGTAATTATTTATTTAATTATAAAATGTAATTTAATAGCTATTAATTGTATCAGTTCAATAGATATCAGTGAATAATAACCGAAGGATTTGGTATCTAATCCTGTATGCATTTTTATGTTCTTTAATTTATATCGTGTGTAATTACAATTAGTGGTTATCAAAATGATAATTATGATCATATACTAGGTTTTCTTAGATTTTCCTGATACTACGTAAATATAATGTATAACATTTTATATCTTGTTCAGCTCATAACAGTATATATGAATAAAATAAAAAAAAGCGAAAAATATTAGGGAAAGCGCCGTTTCTCAATAATCTGTGTAGTACAGCAATATTTGAATATAAATTTACAAATATTATATATAATAAATAATAATACAACGATTTTAGAAACTATTTTATTGGACCAATATCGAACTAAATATGTTTTCAAAAAAGGCAACAAAAAATAAACTAAGTGAATCTTATCTGATAATTTCGACATAAAAAGGTGGTTATAAGATAAACATACTGAATCTAAATTACACTTTTTTAAAGAGGTGTTTTTAACTATGTTAAAGTAAATTAAATGCCTTGATTAATACAAAAAATAATGGCACAAATTTATTGTCTTGTTATTTTAGTACGAGACATTGTACATATATTTTATTTAAAGGTAATAAAGTAATAAGATAAAAATCAAATTTAATCTACGTGAATAGTATTAGTTTATGGTTGCTTTTCAATGTATTGTTTGTGAATATAAGTTTATTTTTAGAACTGTAATGCCATCTTCGATTATCGATCGCTAGGAGGAATGGAAGTGTGGTGTGGCGACAGGTCGCCTACCCCTTTCTCCCAGTAGATAGAGACAGCGATTAATACTAATCTAATTTTATACATTTATTTCTCTTCCGTGATATGTTTATTTTTATCTGATACACATATTTTATATATTTATTATTTTAATTCAGCATAATTTTAATATTTATTGCCTTGCTAGATAGTCAGTTATTTTTACAAATGAAATTGAATCAATCACTGCTTTTAAACCAGTTGTTTTATATTAGTGTTTAAATCTAATTCACTTTTATAAGATTTTTTAATGTATTACTTAAAACCTCATAGCTAAGTGCCTGTGAGTATAGACACAATTACTATATAATTAGATTATCATATTTTCATATTTAATAAAATACAAAATATTATTACAATAAATATAAACGGATTAAAAAGATTATTTTTAAGTATAAATACAGATTGGGTTGTTAATAAACATTTAGAATTATATTATACATTTAATATATGTTGCGGGTTTAATAATATAATGTAAAAGTTAATAATATGTATTTTAAAATTGCAGATAGACTTAACCGTTTTATTTAATTTAAATAATATTGATAACAAATATGTTTTATTATTATTATTGTATTTTTTTAAAGTATGAAATAATAATAACAAAATTATAAACATGAATCCCTGTGTGAAAAATATGATTTTTTTACCATACAACAAATTATATAAACATATCTCCAGATAGCAATATATTATATAAAATCTAATTAAAAAATTTGATTAGTAAGTTAGCTATTTTACCTTTTACATTAAAAAACTTATTATATATTAAACAATATAAACACCAGTTGCTTCATTCCTACATATTAAATATGCATGAATGCTAATGAAAAATTTCTCTCGTAATTTTTAAAGTATTTTTGTATTTATCGCAATAGAGTAAAAAGCTGTTTAACTCTCGTCATAAATTGAACATGAATAATTTATGGCGTTTTCCAGTAAATAACCCTTAAGCAACAAGAACAGTCTTTGATAGCTTTCGGGCATAAATAGGCATTTTGAGTGATTATAAATTCATCAGAGATTGTTTACCAGTCGCGTCTATTTATTACGGCAAATTGTTTAACTTGGTTAAACATTGCGAATTTTTAAACATCATAATGGTTTCTGCTTATTATTTATTTAATACCTTGAAATGAGAATAAAAAACAACAGAGATGAAGAAATACGACTTCGATGCGGTAATTTAAGGCGTCACCTAATTAAATAATATAATATTATTCCGTTATAAAACAGCCTTTTGCAAGTAACGCGATCTCGTATTTGGGAAAATTCCCTCTGAGGAAAATTACCATTTGGAACGTTACATTAATTCGGACACTTACATAACTTAGCGTTATTTATTGCGCATATACATAAATACACAAAGGAGAAAAGAATCATGCTAGAAGAGATTTGGAACACGTTTGCCTGAGACAAAATAGACGTAGCGTCGACGAGTTTTCTAAGAGCGTGAATATATATGACGATAGAAAAGGGCTGAAAAGGGGACATAAATTACGCACACACTTCCTTTTTCATATTAAAATCTGTTTTTCCGATCTAAATTCGCAAAGGCGTCCTGGGAAAACATTGCCCGTCGATAGACGCCTATTTATTTCCTGATAATGGATGGTGAAGTATTTCGACTAGTTGAACCGTTCTATTTTAACCAACGGATAGTTTAATGCATTCCCGAGAGACTGTTAAATAATGGGTTGAAAATAATTAATTTATGATTTTATGTTTTTTAGACCTACCGAGGAATGCACCTGTGATAAGCGCTGAGAAAACCAGAATATCTGTCGGAGATACTTTGCGCGTGAGATGCATTGCTCCTCCAGCCCATCCCCCAGCAAATCTAACATGGTTCCTAAATAATATACCTGTAAGTATTCTATCCACTATTTTATTTTATATCTATAAATTTATTTACCACATTATCGTATATGTTATTGAATATGAATTACTATAAAATAAAAATATATCATATTAAATCAAATCCTGAATAGAATTTAATCTTACAACGTTTAGATTTTTCATATTCTAAGTATGTCTTTTATATTTCTTATCAGGAAAATTTAAATTAATTTCTTATGAAACGTAATGTTATATTTTAATGACTTTTTATATGTTTAAGTTATAAATAAGTTATATATTAGCACTTCTTTGATATATTTAATTCATTCTCAATATTTTACAATTAATTAATGAAAGTGTTCAATAAGAGTATTTATTTCAAGTATCCGCGTAATATCAAATTACAGAAGTATAATGAAATATTTTACTCAAGTATATTTTAAATTGTATAATCTATGTAAAGTTTTAATTAAATATTAAAATGCATGTATTACTCTTATCTCAAGTCTCAGAAATAAGGTGATTGTTATGATTCAAATGTGCTTAAAATCAATTATTACTATAGATAAAAATATCGGTTCATTTAGCTTATAATTTACAATTTTATTTTACGTATGTAATTTATTAACGTATTTTTTTTTGGGTTTCTCGAGAATCGCTTACAAACACGTTTTCTCTTGTGTATAAATTCTGCGAAGCACGTTTTGCATTAAAATCATATCATATCTAGGAATACTAGTAATAAATATAAAATACGCACATACACGTGTGTAAAGAACTTCCTGAATTTTAATATTATGATATATAAAATACGCATTTTTAATATTATATTAAGCACAAAGAAATGTTTACAAGATATATTTCAAGGAATTTTTTTATTGTTAAATATGAAACGGTAAAAATTCTCTTTCTTAAAAATTGTTCTTAAGGAATTTCATTTATTATTGCATTACAAAAAGAATTTACAAATTGTAAAGGTGCACGAATGGTATAGGTCTCTGATTTTTGACCTAATAGACCTGAATTTTTTGATTTTTATTGAGTCTGGGAGATCGGAATTAGTGATTATTACATATTGTAATTGTGATTACGATCAATCATCACAGATGAGGTTTATCTAGATTTGAATATCGTAAAGATAAATTAAAATCAGTGTTATCACAACACTAATCGCCTATCCTGTCTACCAGTAGATAGGCACAATTGCTCTACCAGTACCACACTACCACATAGAGACAGCTACGATTATCTGTCAACTGTAAGCCTTACAAAATACGAGTACTATACTGTTTCTTACTAAAAAAAGTGTTTTATTTTTAATAAAATCAAAATGTGTTTCACATTGTTGAGAATTTTTGAAAAAAATAAATGTCATTTTATAAATTTGTATTTGACCACTATTTCTTAATTATTATTAAACTGGAATTTTAAAGTTATTTCTTTTAATTTAGTCAGATTTTCAAACCTTTAAAATTTTTGACCGCTATTTTTTGCTAGAAAATATTAATTTTAAATATTTCAGATTAATTAGATATAAATTTTATTGATTAGATTTTTTAAGCCAGGCTATTTTTAGCGTGAAAATATTTTTTTTTAATTTTTAGATTGTTATTCTTTAGGAAATAATTTGAAGTAAAATTTTTGACCATTATTTTCCAGTCTAAAATTCAAACAAAGATTTTTTAAACGTAATTTTTTGCGCATTTTCAGACCGTATTTTTTAGGCAATAATTTTTTTGTTGCTTTTTGGACCGTTATTTTGTAGTCCAAAATTTAAAATCAAATTTTTAGATCAATGTTTTATAGTTGAAAACTCAAACCTTTAAAACTTTTAGACCGTAATGTTTTTGCCATATATTCAATATAAGTTTTTGCTAAAAATTCAGTTGCAAAACTTTTTTGAAGGTTAGTTTTTAATAAAATAAATTGTTAAATAAAATAAAAAAATTTGTTATCAATGTTTATTTGGCAGAAATATTTGTTTTTTAATTTTTAGTCAAAAATTAGATTTATTACCATTTCTTTTCTTTCAAAAATTTATACTTTTGACATTTCTTAATGGATTAGGACTTTCTGGATTATGCCGACAATAATATTTTCTTTTAATTTTTATTTTTTTTAAATATTTCAGAATGTATAATTTTTGGTTAAAATTTTAACTACAATATTCTTAAACCGTGCTTTTTTTTGTCAGTAAATTCTTGTTACTACGGTTATTTTTAAGGAATTAATTTAAATTTAAATTTTTGACCGTTATTTTTCACTCAAAAAGTTAATAAAAAACCGTATTTTTTTGGATATTCTTAGACCGTTTAGGCAAACATTTTTTTGTTGCTCTTTGGATCGTTATGTTGTAGTCCAAAATTTAACAAAAATGACCAATATTTTATAATTTGAAACTCAAACTATAAAAATGTTCATACCCTAATGCTTTTGGCATATATTAAATATTTTTTTTGGTCTAAAATTAAGTTGCAATACCTTTTAAAGGTTATTCTTAAAAAATAAATCAGCGCTATATAAATTTAAAACTTTTTTAATCAATATTATTAAAAATTAAATTTTTAAATTTTTTGCTTGTTACTTTCAGAAAAAATCAATATTAAGCATTTCCTAAATAATTACGGCTTTCTTGACCTGTCGTACAATATTTTATTAATTATAAACTACTATTATAGCTTTCAATAAACATGTCACATCTAGGAAAACCCAATGTGATATTAGGTCTAAATTATATTAATTTATTAATTACTAATTTTAATCTTACAAACATGATGCCAATTTAATGATAATTGGTTTTATATGGAATTTTAAGTATTAGTTATTGACTTATACTTCTGTTGTGAAATTTTCTGCTATATATATTTACCCGAGAGCAAAGACTCAAGTAGCCAGATTTTATAGCTAAAATGAAAGATAATGATTTCTTTAAATAAAAATAAAATAGTAGCAGATCGTTCAAAGTATAACGATTAGTTGTGGTAGTGTTATCATTTGCTACCACTACTAGACTGAGCCGATCGATGAATGACTTTAAAACCTTAGAACCTTCAATGGCAGCTTAGCTCATGGGGATTGATGCCTTACACATAATGTGAACTAAAAATATGATTCAAAGATTTTTTGATTATTAAAAAATATTAACAACTCCTAAAGACACAGGGTTAACGCTCCAGCTGGCGCGCCTCCGACACGTACCGCCTTTACGCGAAATGCATTATTCCGTATGCAAGATATTCTAAATTGAAGTATTGCACCGAGTGCAAGATGCGAGATAAAAGAGAAGAGAAGCAGCGCATCTGACAGCCAACAAATTGGAAGTTTAGCAAGACAAATGGCGCTCCGACGTGTGAACCCCGTGCATGCGGGACCCGATGAGGATGTCAAGCGCATCTTTCGATGGGCCCGAAGGTGTACCGTTTTTCAATTTTGTTTTTGCCAAAAATGTTAATTCTTATTTTACATTTTTCAATTTGTGACATGCAATCAGGTCACGTCACTTGAGCGACCGCGTCGAATCTCGTCACGTCACGCACAATGGTCACGTGATTCGCGGCCGGTCGTGTTCTGGGTTAACAAACGCGTTTTAATAAAGGGTTGCTCGGTAAATGTTGTAAATAAAAATAAGCGGAACTGCATCATAAAGCTTTGTGTGGACTCTTTTGTGTGTGAAAAATTGTATGGTAAATCTGTGACAAACGGAAATACTCAGTTTTTTCTCAATTTAATTTATATTTTTAAATAAAAAATATTACTGAAGGCATAAAAATAAAATAGATACATAATAAAAATTTGCGTCGTACTCTTAATTTATATAAACTTCTTCATACTAAAACTGATCAATATGACCAACAATTAACTTAGCTATTATATATTAAGTATTAGATTCCTGAGTTTAGATAAGTCGTCTGACTTATCTTGTATTGTAAGAACATATGTTATTTGAGTGCAAAAATATGTGATGTAACTATTAATTAAATTATATTTTAAGCTCTATAATTATTTGTTAAATATATTAAAATAGTTAAAGGTAAAAGATAAGACATTGTGATAAAATGAATAAAAATATTGATGTACAATATGTTATTACTTCATTTTTTTAATTGTAACGTAAATTTTTATAATAAAACAGTTTTGTATTTTATTTAAATTTTATAATATAATATATTGAAAATAAAAAGTGTATCTCTGAAATACATTGCGACCATCAGAGGGTTAAGAAACACTAGTTTTATTATATGTAAAATATGGTAGTTTATTAGATTAAAACGTAAGAGCATAAAACATTTTTTTACCTAGCGCTGAAATATAAATTTGGTGTCGGTTTAATACAATTTGTATAATATGCTCTAACTCTAAAACAATGGTTAATTGCAGCCGCTTTGGATAAAAAAAGGTGAAAATAAATTTTCACGTGGTGATTGTTTTTGAGAAAAAAATTATACAATTTTTTGTTGTTGTTATTATGATTTTTTTTTTTTTTACTCTCCTACCTTCGAGAAACATCATCCAAGGCTTTGTGGAAAAATTGTGAAAATAATTTCAGGTCGCGTTATATTAACCCTGTTTGCGAAACGAGCATCTGCGGCCCCGAAATGAAAAACATCAACATTTTTCTTTTTACAGGTCGGAATCTATTAAATCGCGTTGTGTAAAATAACAAATAAGATTGCGCCCCACGTTTTGCATATTCCGCCCAAATTAAATTACCTTCGTAATTGTTTGTTAATTAATAAAAGGGATTATTATGCAGGAGGCTTTTGTTAAGAGGAATAGCAAAATAATTACTGAAATATTAAACGTATACTAAGGTTCTGTGAAATTTGACGTTTAAGTTTATGGTATTCACAGTATTAATTTTACTACAACGTAAATAATATATAAGCTTTTGGATACATCAGGTGTACACACGCTATCTAATCAATATATTATTAAATGTAGGGAAATTCTCTATCTTAAAAGGATATTTTGAGTAGCTGTATTGTGCGCCAGTATAATTTAACTGAATATAATATTAGCTCTTAGCGTTAATTGAAATGTGAGACATAACTATTTAATAAAAATATGATTAATATCTTAGATATACATTATTATTGTGAAGTGGTTTGATCACTCACAATCACAACAGGAATCACCTGGATGCAGATCGCTTATTTTCCTTGACAGTTTTTTTTTCCTTAAAATACGTGTAGTTAATTATCATATAAACATTATTAGTCTTCAATTTATTTTGGTACATAAATGGAACAATCAATTTATTTTTATTTTTTATTCTGTAATGTATATTGATTATGTTTCGATTGTACTAATAAACTTCGTTTTTATTTGGTTGGTGAATGAAGAGGTATTGCATTTTTTTTATTGCAGTCAAATGATAAGCTAACTTATGCATGTAAAGCAACAATGGTAGTTTTTTTATTAAGTCACAGTATTTGTATTTGTATATAAACAAACTATTTTTAAATCTCCTTATAACTATTTAACTAAATTAACAATTCCTTACTTCGTTTATAAAAATAATGAATACGCACCTCGTAGTCCAGAACCAATTGAATACCGCAGAAAGAATAATAGGACAACACAATTGAAATAAAATTCTATTCTCGAAACAATGTCGTCCTGAGGGACACTTTCGCATCGCGTAATATATCGTAGAAAAATTCCCAGGCGAGCTACCTTTTATGTTTGAATAGTAAAATTGCGCGAGACGAGTGCCTTTTTCATACACAATTTCAGTTTCATAAGGGTTGTCGCCTTTTACTTTTTTTTCGTGTAGAGATGAAATTTTTATTTGCGTCCTGTTGAAAGATCTGTGCAGGACAAACAGTGTATCGAGTCGCTGAAAAATGGATATTTTATTAAGGAGACTCGTTGTAGTGAGTGACGATGTACAAGCGAGCTTTGTAGGCTTTCGCGGCGCCTTCGGGGGATGGAAAATGAAAAATAAACATTCATTAGCGTCGGAACTGCTACGCCCCCGGACGCTAGGAAAGAAATATGCTCTTGTGCTCATACTGATACCACTCACTTCTTCCATTTAATATTTTTCTACCAGACGTACATTTTGAATCATTCCATTACTTAAAAAAATATTAAGGATAATTATTTCTATAATAAATTTTAAATATAAAAATAGTTTAAAAAATATATATGTTTAAATAACTGCAGAATTATTTTTATACGTCGTTGAAAGCCGTTTATGAATACTAGGAATTCCGCAATGAAAGGTCTTAATCGAAATTTTTTGAAAAGAACTCAGTCTTTGACCTTTGAAAATAATAATAAATTCTCTTGTGATTTTCTGTAACATAAAAGTCAATTGAATAGACTTCTTATTTTATTATTAATTACTCTTATTACATTTATATAACCATACTAAATTTAAAACAGTACGTAATATTTAATTCATTTTTTAAAGAAAATATTGTGGCGCATAATTAAAATTTGCAATAACAAGCTATTTCTAAATTATTTAAATTTTATTTTAAAGTCTACCTACCGTTTCAAGAGAATATTCCTAAAAGTATAAAATGGCTTTGTCGTTTCAAAGTTAAGCTTTAATATATGTTTAGTGTTATGGAAGTAAATACAAATATGTAGAGAGAATACGATGATATCCATCTTTAAATAAAAATAATAATTTATTTAATAACTTAAATAAATATAAATTGTATCATTTTATTAATTATTAAATTAATTGATTCAAAATATTTATTTGATAACTAATAAAATAAAGTAATTAAATAAAATTAAATATTTGTTAATTCATTTTAAAAAAAATATTAATTTTATTTTGATAGCGCTAAAAATAAAATTATGAAGTGTTTTAATTAATAAATTATTTTATTATAACTTTATTATCTTACAATTATATTTTTGTTATTCTAAGAAACGTCAGTAATACATTAATTATACATATTATATTAAGTATCTTGTAATAAATGTAATTTTTTTATTTTTATTTTATTGACTCAAAATATAATTTTACTCCTAAGTTAAGACCGTCTTCCACCTATCAATCATTTTTTAATTTAATTAGCATAAAATGTTGGAGGCTTAATTGTAAAATATTCCGATAGCTCCCTTTTCACATCACCTGCATTTTATTTTATTTTTATTTATAAAGTATTGACTTGAGTTAAATAAATATTGGTCTAAAAAAGTATAATTTAAATAATATGAGATAAAACTATTCAGCTAAGTTTCTTGGTGCTATATAGAGGCAATCTTGCCACACGTTGTTAAACTATTCAATTTTTATAAAAGGTCCTTTCTTTACCTTCTCATGCACAATATTTTAATTGATTTGATGTTACTGTTTGGCCAGATTTAAGTGTTTCTTAATGCATAATACACTTGTAATCCGACCATATACACAAATATATATTTTATAACAGTAAACCAGGGCTTTGAAGCAGATTTTTATACTAGATTATTGTTGTATAAAACCATCATATGATCGATAAGAGACGATGAGCTTCAAAATCGAGAAAAAATTGTTTACGCTCGTGTGGAACCCATACACCTTCTCAAAAGCTATCACAATTTTATTTGTGTATATTTTCGGTCAGCTGATGTATAGTTTGTGTTAAGCTTACTTCAATATGCAGCCAAAACATTATTGTCTATCTTGGCTGGTATTCTACATCCAGGACTATACTTGATATCGCAAATTTTTAAACCATCTCTGACATTTGCGGATGTCCAATAAATTACACACTATTTCATAAATGTTTTAGTGGACATAACTGTTTTATTTTTTCAATTCATAAAACATTAAATTTCGTATAAATTGTTCACTTAGTGAAAAATCTACCATCGTAATTTTTGCGGTAGAATTATTTTTAAATATCCGGGTGTGTACAAAAAGAGATATTATAAAATTTGTAATTTGATATCAACGTCCAAAGCAAGAGTGTTAAAAGTTTAATTATAAAAAAGTTGCAATAATTTTGGGATATATTAATATTTTAATAAATAATTTAATTTAAAATTTTGCATTTATCTTAGAATATATAATTTATTTGCAACAAATGTGCAAAAAATAGAATAAAAACGACAATAAAGATACGGCAAAATTGTTTAATAAATTTTATTTAACTAAAATTTAAAATTAACTCAAAATTTAATTTTCATAAATATTTAATTGTATTAAAAAATCTTCAAATCTGGTATTTGTGAATAAATTATTTTTAAGAAGAATCTTTAATATATACAGCCTTAATTCAATCTTGATAAGCACAAGCATTTATTCATAAAACTGATATATTTAAGAGTCGCATACTTCCATAACATTTGCTTACAATATACTGCTCAAAGTGAACCATTAGTTGTGTGTGGAACCAAGTGACACATCATTATTGCCTGTTTTTTAAAGTGAAGTAAACTTTGTAAAAATAATATCTGTTAATTTAAGTGACGCTGCCGGGGCTTGAGCCTGCAACTTTAGAGTTATTAGTCTGAGACGTAACGGACTACGCTATTTCGTAGTCTATATTATTAAAAATAGGGATGGATATTAGAATTTAGACTAAAATTTATTTTTAATATTGCTTAAATAAAATTATAGTCTATTGAAGATAATAGTAGTAATAGTATTAAAATACATTAATTTTATTTTTACAGGTCAAAGGGACGCCGATCGAGCCTGACACTATGGGTTTTTTGAATCCATTCAACGGAAACATTCAGGTCATATCAACGAACAACAAACATGATGAAAACAACACAAAAGCTTTCGGAAACTTTGACGCCGACTGGGATCATTTGGGCGAGCAAAACAAGATTATCCACAAAAGATCAAACGAATTTTCGATGCTCGCGGATTTGATTAAAAAACAGTACGATTCGACCGACGATAATCGACAAGATTTATTATCCGAGCCGGATAAAAGCCAAGACGCCAAAGCGGCGGAAGCTTCGGCGAATCCGCTAGAAGAGAAGGTTGTGAAGAAGAAAAGCGCTTCTGCATTAGAAATTACGATAGGACAAGAGAGCTTTCATCAGGGCAGATTGACTTTGACTTGTAGAGCCACTGTTTTCTCTTTGTACGATGCACAAGCGCATCTTATACTCGAGGGGGAAAAACCGCAGATTGCATCGGTTTTGGGTACGAGAGATAACTCAAGCGGTAAGAAATTATTATTTTAACTATTTAACATTAACATATAATAATTGATAAAATTTATAATTACAGGTTCCAAGTCAATATATTCGCTGTTACATTGGCTGTATTTAATAATATTTATAAATTTAATAAAACGGTGACTCAACGTATAAATGTATATATATTATAATAAAATGTAATATTAAATATATTAGAAGCAGAAAGCTTGTCTGCCTTTGACGATCCACAATTTCGACTTAAAAATAGCGACAATAACACGAATGAAAATTCTTTTTACTACTCTTTAATTATTCATTTTTTTCATGAAATATATATATTCCATTTAAACCGCAACATCAATTGTATTAATTTAATATATATAAAATATAAAATTATACGAAGGCTAAAGGGTAGTAAAGAGGGTATTTTTCGTAGACTAGCTTAGATTATAGATATGATAATAGTAAAAACTGTTTGGGGCATTTTTAACCCCGACGACCTTCTTTCACATAATCCCGCAAGCCATAAGCTTTCAACTTGTACATAAAGAGATTTTTCTACGTGTAACACAAAGGAAAATATGTATGTTATTGTATTGACAATAAACATTTTTATTGTGCCAATAAAATCGATCCGAAAAATATAAAATGAACGCATAAAAAGTTTTCATTTCGTCGATGTTTGTATGTATAACTTAATCGTACAACTTATCTTTATTGTATGTGTACATAAATTTAAAAATATAAAAGCTTTTATCAATGATGTAAATCTTTAAAGGAGAATATAAAATAAAATACTTAAGAGGTTTGTTTGATTAAGTTTATACGAAATTTATAAACAATCAATGCAATACGAACGATGAAAATGTGTGTTGTAAATATAATGGAAATATCAGAGTGATAATTTAATTTTGTATATAGTTAAATGTATATTGTAAATAATTTATTTATACTAGTTTGTAAACATATTACATAAATCAAATAAAGTATTTGTCAATATTTAAGTCTTTTATTGTATTCAAGTAATCTATAATATTTAACCTATACTATTTTAATAATTTAAGTGCAAAATCATTTATTTCTACCTGAATTAATTGAATTCATACATCATTAAAAATTATATTATGTCTATTTAACACATAAACAATATTTAGAGCGTTATAATTATATTTAGATTAAAAGAATGCAGTGACATGGGTTAATATTAATTTGTTGCAATACAAATAATGTATATGGGTATACATTTAATCTAGTCATTTTTAATAGATTGAACAACTCGTGTCGAAAAAGTATTTTAACATTGCTAGAATCAACCATTCGAGAAAGGATGGTAAATATTTCGAGAATTCTGCTTCTTTGCATAACATATTAGTAAATAATATACCCACATATTATATGAATTTGCACAAAATAGATTCTATGATTTTTTTGCATATTTACTAAATAAGCGAATGATCTCAAATATGTTTTGAGCTTACATATATGTATATATACCACATAGGAAATCCTTAAGTGAAATAGAGATAATTAAAAATTAAATTTCAAGCAGGCAGAAAAAAATATTTTTTACTAAAAGTATTTTTTTATTTTTTTAATGTATTTAACTAAATACGTTTTATTAAATTATATGAATTTACATTAGTCGTTTTGCTGATAAACAAAAAAGGCAAATACTAAAAAGTGGCTTAAAACAATTAAAAAAAGATCTACTATATAATTAAAATCAGCACAAAAATCGATATTGTACGTAGGACATCCAATATTGCACAATAACCACAAATTTCCGAAGGCCATTAAAAATCACCCATGAATCTTTGGCCTCCGGATATAATACTATCGACGGTCGTTGTTCTTAAGACTCTAATTTGTTTTAATCGTTATAAATTAATTTAAGTTTAATTATTATAGAATCTTATTTATATGGATGAAAGATATTATTTTGTATGTAAGAATATTTTATTATTATTCTGACGTTGTCCTCGCTTATAAAAAATGTAACTAGTGTACATATTATTATTACTTTTAATTAAAAAAATACTGACCCATATTAAGTAATAACTTAACTCACTTTCATAACGTCAAATTCAACTACTATATTTTACAAAAAAGTATACTTTTATATAACACTCAACTACATAGATAGGAAAAACTAAATTAAAAATCGGTCCCGTCGGCGGTTGGAGAACATTCATCAGGTTTCTCGGTCCGGAGACACTTTTTTCCGTCGGGAAACTTTTGTCTCCGGGAAAAAAATGCGTGTCGGCGTTTTCGTCGACCGTTCATCAACGTCGCCCCTTTATTACTTTTTACAGGCCAATTCCTCCGTTCACCTATAAATCATCGAATTATCTCTCCTTCATTCGAAGTCGAATTGATTAACAGTGAGTGAGTGCACGCGCCATTTTCCAGCGTGTTTCCTTCAAAACAAACGATGCCTCTCCAGAAGGCGATATTTCAGATTTTCCGCATCATTCTCTTGATAAATGCTCGTATAGCTACGCTCCAGAAGAAAATATGAAAAACACACTAAACGACTCTACCGTTTGTGTGAAATCTGGAATGGTCAATTAACAGCAAAATATTAAAGCATGCGTTAAAAGCACAAACAAAAAAAATCATCGTAACTGAATTTTTCAATATAATTAAGTGTCTTATAACTTAACTTAATATAATTTCACGCATTACTTCATCAATTAAAAATTAATATTGTTAATTAAATCTAGTTTTAAGCTCGTCACTTTAGCATAGCTTGCAGCTTAACGACCGAGCCTAACAACCAAAGCTTGGCGCAGCCATTTGGACAATACGCTGACGGAACGGTCATGGTTACTATCGGACATCAATGGGGACAGACATCCAACACCACCATGACCGACACTATAAAGTGTGGTTTATCTTAATCATCACGCTTCTGCTCGACAATGCATATAGGATGCATCGACCGTATGCCTACAAAGCACTGCACGTTAGCTGTTAGTTGAACCGTAGGCGCTTGGATTCTAAACGCTCAAGATCTTCTAATTTTATCGCTAACCACAAATGTAAATTGCGTTCGAGCGTATTTACTTCTGGAGATTTACGGTATTTGTAAAAGCCGAGGTATTTATAGGATAACGATGTATTATTATTTATCAAATATACGAGGCTAGATAAAAGGTGAACTGAATTTTATGTAACTCTGTTTAGCAAATATTAATCGCAGCAGTTTTTTGCTTGCAGTGTTTTAAATGGCCGTGTCAGTCATTATTATCCAAGAGCAAACTCGTTTAATATTATGTTTTTTTTATGTGAAAGGAGCTGTAAAAGAAAATATCAGATCGCAATGACTCAAAAATAAATTCAAATAAATAAATATTAAAAAATAAATGACTTAAAAATAAATTCAAATAAATAAATAATAAAAAATAAATTCACTTATGTGAATTAAAAATAAATTCACTAGAAATTTATATGTCTTTAAAATAAATTCAAATAAATAAATGATGAAAAATAAATTCACTAATATGAATTAAAAATATTTAAAAATAAATTTTAATCAAAAATAAATTCACTAGAAATTTATATGCCTTAAAAATAAACATGTCTAAACATGTCCCTCTATTTTTTGTTTTGTATTTGCCGATAGTTACTGTGGACATTTAGATGGACGTAAAACTGATAATTAAAGATGCTTCTCATGCTTATTTTAATTAAGGCTTCATGAAGCTTTTAACTGTTAACATTCAAACATTGTGATTTCCTAAATTTCAATTATAAAATCATATATTAATTATATTATAAGTTGAAGACATGAAATCGGAATATTCCGCTAGAGCAGGGCTTTTTAAACTATGATTCGCGACCCCCCAAATGTGGTCGCTTAGCGAAATCTTGGGGTCGCGAGATCTTAATGTAAAATACTTAAATACATGAATTTAAATTAAATGTTTAAAATCATTTTTCAAGCAGCTCATCATGATCATATAACTTTTACTCACTGCCTTATTCATCGAGAGGCCCTTGCAGCAAAAAAATTAGTACCAGAATTGAATAATGTGATTAAGGATGCTGCTAAGATTGTTTATTTTATTACGAACCATGCCCTTAATAGCTGCATATTTTTAAATCTCTTTAAGAATACGGAACTTACGGATTTTAACCGAACAAAAATGGGATATTGTTGTTTTTTTCAAAATAACCTATGGCTATCCAAGCTGAGATCAACATTTAGAAGAGTAGGGTAGAAAAGGATACGTCCGAAATATTTTCCAGTATCGACAATTTTATAATCGAGAAAAATCATTTTAAAACTTTAACGCAAAAATTATTATAGGTCACTTAACAGTTTCGTAAATATTTTATATCAAATATTGTTTACAAAAAGTAATCTTGGATTAAAAAACCATTTTTGATTAGCTTAAGTGAGATTGATCACCTGCTATATAAAGCTCAATAGGAATTTACTGAGCTTTCGAGTAACTCAAACTTAAAACTAGATTTTCCAAAAAAGCTAGATCGGAACTAGAACTGAATTTCCCACAATCTATGATATGACATTAAATGTTCTTCTGCCATTTAACACCACATATTTATGTGAAATTACTTTTTCAGCTTTAACACATATTGAATCCCAATATCTTTCATCGCTAAAAAATATTGAAGAGATTTTACGTCCAGCAGTAGCAATTATTGCACCAAGATTTAATTTGTTTTGCAGTAAAAAACAAGCACATCCGTCTCATTAAAAAATGATTTTTCCCCTTTAATTTTTAATAACTTTAATACCAGCGACAATATATTATGCTCAATATTCTCTTTTATTTATGTTATTGCAAAAATATTAGTTTTGATCAAAAATAGGGCATAACATTTTTGTAACTACAATAAATACAATTTTACAATTTTTGTGCAATTTTTAATTTCATATTTTTGTATGTTTCTAAGCAAATTCTAAAACTATATTTTTTCATATGTATGTATATTGTTACCTAATCAATAAATTAGCATAAAATATTAATATATCATATTTTTTATTTATCTGGAGTCGCGAAGAAACTCACAATCATAAAATGGGGTCGTGAATGAAAAAAGCTTAAGAAGTCCACTGGATATTAATACAAGACACAATACTCTAATTTTTTTTAGAAAATAATGCTATGCAAACTATAACTACCTTCTGGCTCGACATTTTTATTATGTTAAGTATATTATGATGACACTATTAAAATGGGTTAATACATAATGTTTCACATATTTTTTTTAAATTTATAAGACATATCTATCACGTTTTAATTAGCTGTTTTTCGCTACAGGCATGTGTATGTTAGTAGTTCTGAGGGTCTAATTATTTGTCAATAAATTAAGATTGTTTTAATTATTATCGTATTTCTAAAAATACGATATACGGAACTGAAATCAAAAACCAATTATTCCTAATTTAGATGACCTTATCAACGTTTATTGCTACAAATATAAGGAATACAATTGATTTCAAGAAAAATAAGCCTTCAACAGAAATACTTTTGGAGCAAATAAAGACACTTATTTAGGAAGAAATTCGCGTATATTATTATTATTATATATTATTATCAAATATGAAATGTTCGATATTGGCTGTTCACGCGTTTATTTTGCCATACGTTAAAAGCGAAAAGCGATTTTCGCACGCGAATAAGTTGAATATGTGATATGGAGAAAATTGGTGCTGCGAATTGGAAAATATAAAATATTTATTGCCATCATAAAACAAGAACCATCGCAAGCGTCAGCGAGAGGAGCAGAGACAACTACGTCTTTGAATATCTACATAAATTATAATGAAACGTTTGCACGCCTCGCTCGCTTGCTTGGCCTATTTCATAAATTAATTTAACATGTTTCATATTATTTATACGCATGTCTTCGTTTATCAAACGTCTATTTTTGCCCGTTAGAGTAACGAATAATACTTAGTTTGATTCTACTACTACTTAAAGTATCTTATATGAAATCAGAAAAAAAGGAAAGGTACTCTAAACCGTATTAAAATTGTAAGAGCATGCGTGTGTTGTATGACTTAAATATATGTACTCTGGTTTAGTTGAAAAGTATTTTTTTATTACAAAATTATAGGGGTTTATGTTAGTATAAATAAATAAAGGTGTGAATTATTAAAAAATATAAAAAAGTATGTCCATTTTCAAGGAAAATAGTTATGTTTAAAAATATATTTTATCATAAATTGCTTTACATTATTATTTACGAGTAAAAATATAAATTGTTTATGGAAAAATAAACGCCATAAATTATTAGGCACATATTCGATAAACAACATTTTTTATTATTTGTGTTTATTGAACCGTGTTGATAATTACAATTTAACTGTCAATCATCTAATTCGGAGAAATCTCAGCTCAATTGTACGTCATAATATTAACGGTCGGTTAGCTCAGATTTGGTTCAACGTTTAGCGTTAACGATTAAATCAATATAAAATTTGGGAAGGCCAATCATTGGATTTCCGACATCCAATTTTGTTTGAGTTTTTCTGTAAACAGGAAAGAGGTAAGCTTTTAACTTAAAATCCACAAGTTCCAATAGATCCATTAATTCAATGGAACTATGTTTGCATTTTGTTAACAACGTTCTTAGCTACAAAATTTATGTTTCAACTTAATTTAATTTACATGTAAAAAAATCAAAAATTATTAATAAGTTCAATATTTAAAACTGGATTCCTCTCTTTTATATCTTATAAATTAAGCTCATATGTATGAGATCAACTCAAACTAGATCTTAATGACAAATTTTCAGCTTTTCAAACTTTAAGTACCAATAAAATCAAATTATTTGTGTAATGGAATGTTTTAAGTTTTTATTTTATGTTGGTATTTATGAGTAGATATTAATTTTTAGATGATGCAACTGTGACAGAAAGAAATCGCTTATGTATTTACTAAATATATATTTTTGATTGCGTGATACACGATAATATTAAAATGGTTTGAACATAGTTTTTATATGCTAATCTATTAACTATATTTTGTGTTCAATTAAATTTAAAATATCTATGCAATTATTTATAATGAATATGATATAAATTTTAGATAATTTATCACGATCTATCATTACTAATACATCTAGTATTTGCTGAATACTATATTAATTTTATTTTTATTAATTCTTAATTAATTATTAATAAATATTTTAAAAGCTTAGTTTGTGACATTGTAAGATATAATTGCCATAATTTTTTATCATTCTTCTTATTTATTAATTTTCATTATTAATTAATCAAGGCGAATTATGAATTAAAACGTGATTCGAAAAATACGCATATTTGTTTTTAATGTTTCTTTAAATCCACATTTGTGGATCTAAGGTTTGCGGTGTTTAATTTAGGAAATCGAATAACACAACTAAATAACTACTAGCTCTTAATACGTACATTGTCTTGTTAAATAAGTAAAATAAACATGTGGGAACTGGCATCTTATCTTAAATCGCTTTAATCGACTTGAACATGGTACAAGTTACAACTGTTGCTTAAATGTTATAAAATCAATAAAAAAACTGTACTATATTTATTTAAATAATTATCTATTAGATATAAAATGCTTTTTAAAATCAATTTAATTTTGTCGGGAAATTACATTTTCTCTATAAGCATAATATGTTGGTTAATAGATATTTATGAATATATACAAATATTTATTAGTTTAAATGAAACGTTGGTAACTCAAGTATATTAAATTACAAATTTTGTACAATATAAGCAAGTTTTGGCTTTGAAGTGCTACAACATGATTATCGAACTTATAAAAAAATATGTTATAGAAAAATCAATATAAAATAATAGTGAATACCAGAATAATTAAGAATTTATTAAAGGTTATTTAGAAAAATGCTTAAATTATGCATTTCATTTTAAAAACATTAATTTTTATTAAAAAAAAAAATAATATATAAATATATTTTATCATTAAAGGCATATAATAATACGGCTTTTTATTGTGGTACAACACAAATCCTTAAATGCGCTATAATTTAATACTAGTGATTAGGGATTCCAATCCCGGGCCAAAATTTTGATCCCGGGATTTCGGTATTGCAATTAGTCGATCCCGGGATCCCGGGACCAGTCCCGGGATAATTTTCCTGTTATTTTATCGATAAAAATAATTTAAAATGAATAATACGATATATTTTTACATCTGTTTTTTATAACGTACAATGTATAAAGTACATATGATTTTAGTCTTGGGCTTAAAATAGAAAATAATATAATAAAAAAAAAAAAGGGAAGGTCTTATATATTTATTTGAGAAGATAAAAAATTAACTTTTGACAATGTACGTACATATGTACATTCATAGACACAATTAATGGAAAACATTATTTTGAATACAACTCACGAAGTAACATCAAAGCATCAAGCGTTTCATCATTTAGCCTTGATCTGAATTTGGTTCCTAAGCAGCCTGCTGCTGAAAAAGCACTTCAGACTCACAGCCTCAAAGATTCACAGATGACACGTGCAACTTGCGCAAGTTTGTACACGAAATATAGCTATTTTGACAATAATAATTCGATTGTGCTTGATAAATCAATCATTCCAAAAAAATCGGGATTATGTTTTATAATCCCGGGACTCATCGGGTATTGAAAATCGTTCGGGATCCCGGGATCCCGGGATTGGAATCCCTACTAATGATTAATAAATTCCACAGCTGTTTAATTATAACTAAACATATAAGTAATTTATGAAATTTCGTAAATTAAAAATTACAATGCAATAATTAACAAAGAATATTGTGTTGAGTATTTAAATAATTATTATGTTAAGAACGGGCAAATATATTTTGTATACGAGTCTTTATTCACAATGCATTATGTAATATATACATATGTTTTTTAGCCATCCGATAAGCATTAACAATATAAGCCTTGAGAAAGTATAATCACATGAAAAAATGTCATTGTCTGTCAATAGCAAAGGAATTATGCCAAAATTAAGTTACCGCGTAATTAAACTTACATTGTACCCTTCATCGTTAAAAAGTATTAAATTGATACACTTGTTATTAGGTTTCTCATATAAACAAAGTTATTCTGCATAGAAAAATAATGTTTTAGTCAAATGTAACTGGCACTTTGAGACAGTGATGTTTCATCTTATTTCATAAAGACAATTTCATTTAAAAACCAAAAAATACGCCTTAGTATAGATTGAATTGAGTATAAATAATGCTAATTACGGTATATTAAAATGATTTTAGTCGCACACCCTTACCAAGTCAAAAATATCCCATTTTGCTTATTATCTATGTTTAAATTTTATTAATTGTTATTTTTAAACTCTACTTCATTATTTATTTTAACTTTTTGTATAATAATATTCAATTCTTGTTAAAAATATCATAATATTGTTGGTAAAATTTTAACTTAGTTTAAGGTCGATCCAGCGTTTTCAGAAAAATATATAATTAACTTAATTGTTTTTTTGCAATCGTTTTTAAATAAACGGCAAATTTTGGGGAATTATGATTTTTTCTTGAACGCTCAGCGTGTACTTGTAAATGTGTTTTAAATGAAAATAAATTAGTATAGCAGTATGATATTTATTCCAAGAAAATTTGGGTGAAACCCAGATTATCAATATCCACCAATCATAATTTATAAATTTAACACGTCCGTTGCATTAGATAAACGTTTCAGATAACGCCGTTAAACTTTTAACTTCTGCCACGTGCCAACAAAACCGCGCAACTTCTCCGCACACGTGTGTCCCGAACCACGACCGATTTTGTCTTATTACACTTTTTACTTCTGACCACGGCCAAAAATAGTCTGGCTATGTCTCAACAAGCCGTTGGCGGATAACAAACAGCGCTCGTTTACAATGTACGTACGATCCGATGAGCCGGGGATGAAGAGGAAAAATCTGCGCGTAAATCTGCATACGACGCAAAGGTGCGGTCATAAAACTCCCTTGTTACGACTCACCCAGGCCAGATATCCAGGCTTACGATATTTTATACTTTGGTGCATAAACTCGGCGAGTTTACAACCATGGGTGTGTGGGTGTCTCGAACAGCAGCAGCATTCGAGAGAGACGCCAGGTGAACGACACATCCAGTATAAAATCGACGGATCAGATTACTGGGACGTGTTCCGGCGTTGATTTCATACAGACGAGTTTTATGACTTATCCAGGAATAAAACACGTGTCGGGTATGAATCTTCGAGTGTGCAAAAAGACGTTTGAAACGATGAAGTGGATGTTGCAGTTTGGCCTTTGGAAAATACGGATGTGACGATTTTGATTACGAACTTTTAAAATAAAAAAATCGATAGTCGAAACCAATTATAATTATCTAATGATATTTAAATTATATAAAATATAATCTAAAGATAATTTATATTGAAAGATTCACTTAAAAAGTAAACGTGGAAGAGCTGATATAAATTGCATTATCTATGCAATTACTATATTTTTATGGAATGAAGTAATAGTAAGATATTATTACTTTATTTCCATAAAATAACACATTATTTTGTACTTATTGTAAAATTAATAATTATGAGTTCTTGAGGCCATCGAAATAATACATAACGATGTGACCAGATTTTTATTTCATAAATGATTTTAATTTTTTTGTTAATAAATAACCTTGCTCTATTAAATAATTATGAATAATTTTATGTTTATATTATAATTACAAGATTTCATAAATATATAAATCGTTTTTCAATACTTTTGATTGAGTCACTTCTACCTTCAAAATTAAACTACATATTTCTAAAGCTTTGGAGCTTCACCACGGAGAGCCAGGCCCCCACCAGAGGGCTTGCGCCACAGTGACTGCGCATATTAGAAGATCGACGTTAATTTGGAGCCATCCTTGATTATTACAACTTAGAACATGCTTACTACAATCAACATTCATTTTTTTTTGAAAAGCAATTTTGTTACTAATTTTCTTCTACTAATAAAAAAATCGATCTAAATAATAAAATAAAATTAATATATTAAAATAACTAATTATTTATTT
Source organism: Plectrocnemia conspersa (assembly GCF_051122295.1). NCBI lineage: Eukaryota > Metazoa > Arthropoda > Insecta > Trichoptera > Polycentropodidae > Plectrocnemia > Plectrocnemia conspersa. The sequence goes on along the minus strand of NW_028277176.1, from coordinate 6,080,523 downwards.
CAGTCAATAAAAATACTCTAATAATTATATTTCAATTGTAACAAACGATTCTCTTATGTAACTTAAAGCTCAAAAGCAAGAATATCTTTTCCTTTTAGTTCGCTGAATTGAAAATATATCTAAATATTTATTTTGTAAATTATGCTTCAGCTTATTATTTTTTTTTGTGTGTGTATATAATATTAATGCGTAATGAAAGTATAGTAAAAGCTCGCGTTTATTGAATCAGACGTTTATAATGGGTACTGTGCTGTTTTTTTCAAAGATGCAAATGCCTCTGAAGAGCTGAAAGCTCCATTATTATAACAAGTATATTTTTTTCATTATCTAAATAAATATATTTTATTATATTATGCTTTTGCCTTAATTTAAAGATAATGTGTATAATTGCTGACCTTGTTTTTCGACGGTTAAGGTGAGTTTGCGTATTTGGGTTATATTTGGGGCACAGATACGTCCCTCGGCGACAGTAGCTATAAGTAACCAAATAAGTTAACCAACGGAATGAGCGGATGAAAAATATACGCGTGTCATAAAGCATGCGACATTGTTCCCCAGTCTGTACTTTGCTTTTGGAGAGGAGCTTGAACTGGTTTGGAATCTTGGGAGCAACTTATGCAAAGCTGCTTATATACTTCGGCGAATGTGGGTTCCTTTCACTATACTCTGACAATAACCAACTACACCCTACGTGCAAAACACAATTCTGTAATGTAACACATGTACGAATTTATTCAGGGAACTTAAAGAAGGAAAAACTGACGTTGAAATGTCATTCTTTGACGATGATAGATTAACAAAAATATTTTCTAGACATAACTTTTGCATTGCAAGTGTTATAAAAGTGTTAAAAATTGCAAAAATACAATTTATATTTGGTAAATTAAATTTAGCCTTAACTTTCGCATCCGTATGTATACGCAAACATAAACATACATACATAAATACTACAAAACTTATCACTTCGCCTTAAATGTGTTACGTTTAACTCACACATAACAAACTTTTTTTATGCTTCGACCTCGGCTAATAGAGCTTTTCCTGGAATGTTTTTTTATATATACGTGAGCTTTTTATTTATTTATTGGAAACCTTTGAGAGTGTATCATTCCAATTACCAATATTACTACACATAATATATATCTGAAGCACGCTCCGATAGATGCCATTAAAAATGTATCGAATTTTCAACTCGACGGAAAAAAAAATAAAGTCTGTACCGGGTTTTGTGCTTTATTTATTTTATCAAACGATCATATTTCAACGGTTATGGTTTAATAAGTAATAAATACAAAAATTTGCATTCTAGTTGTTTTAAATTACATTAAAATCATTTTAAATTATTTGATTTTTTATTATCATATTTTAAATATTTATCTTAAAGATATAAACTATAAAGAAAAGCTTTGTTATAAATTATTATAATATTAGTCATAGTTTTATTTAAACAAAGGCGTTTCATAAATTATTCCTAAAGATAATTTGCCATACATAAACACCCTAAATTAGAAAGCATCATCAGATTTTAAAAGCGTAAGTAATGAACGTTTACATGACCAATTGAATGACGTAACTATAAGCAGCAATCAGCATTAGCAAAATTTATATATAATTATATCAATTTGTGACTTTTGAATTGCACGTGCCCTTTTTATCACGTGGGAAATACTTCATGTGATTATTGAAATCAACACATTCATTTCGGAAATTCGGAGAGAGTCGAATCCACTAAAATTCTTCAGTCGATAAAAGATAAAGCAATTACAACGTAAAACGAGAGTCATCAGCTATTGGCAAAAGATTGTACAGGAGTGCAGCAGTCATCGATCAATTGTCAATGTATTGTCTTGACAACTTTTCTAATGCAATATTAAATTTTAAATGAGTCCTTTGACGATATCAGAGAGCTCATCCTATATGCGAACATTACATTCGACCTTTCTCATTATAAGTCTGGTGAAGTTTATAAGCTTGTGTGGCACTTTAAACTCTGCCATCGCCTCATAAAGTTTGCTTCTATTGACACTATAATATGTAAAGATTGCAATACCGGTAATACCGGTATTGGGGCAACAATCGTACCGATTTGTTTTGTCAAATAAATACGTTTTATTTACTAAGAATGATCCATGGTAATAAAAAATATTTGTAATAAATATATACAATTTGCAATAATTAAAATAAAATTATATAAATAAATCACTTCTCAATCATACAATTTTTTTGGGAAAATCAGGTAATACAGGAATATATTTCATTGTAATAAATTAGCGAGTAGTGCTCTGGCTTCTGGTATAAAATTTAAGGGGGCATCCAGAAGACAATGATTGTTTAGATTAATTGTTTCACAGGAAGAAGGATATGGCGCCTGTATTTTGAAAAATATTTTCTTCTACAATATTGTTAATGAATGAAAGTGAGGAAATAAATAGCACAAAAAGGTCTTTGTACATTGATTTTTATGAGTACTTGTAAACAATACAATAACAGATCAGCGTACAAAGTATTTTTAGAAGAACCTGAATATAAGAAAGACCGTTCAAAAGCTTCTTATTGTTTGAAACACGAATTATGCATAAACAGACAGACATCTATACCTAAAATTTTAACTTCTTGAATTTTTTCGCAAAATTTGCAAACATGTATCAACATTTAACAATATATTAGAGCATAACTTCGCAATAAGTCGATTAGTTAAATTTTGAATAAATGGACATTGTGTTTTCGTATTTTTTATTACCAATTAATAAAGAATAATAATAATGTCAATACCGGTAATACCGATTTTGCCTTTTTTTCACGGTAATATCGGTATTATTGCAATCCCTAATCATATGCTGCTTTGAAATCCACTAATACATAATAAGTAAATAAACAAAAATATTAATAATATTGCATTGACAAGGCGGACAGCCTGTGAGATGCTTTGTAACCCAAAGAGACGAATGTAGTGTTGCCAAATCATCACCTGTTCAGACTCATTCGCTCACGCAACGAATTTTAGAAGAAATATGACGGAAATAGTTTACCTTTAAATCGTTACATTACTTGGAATTAATTTGAGTGGTGAATATCCTTTATCCTTGGTACAGCTTATACATGTTTTTAATTTAACACATATTTTTGACTTTATAACAATTAGTGTATATGTACAAAAGTCTCGCGGTTGTTTCAAGTCATAATTTTGAGTTATTTTAACTCTTAATTCATTCGTTATCTAGTGATTGATACATATTTTTGGGTATTGTAAATTAAAATATATTTCATAATATGTAAATTACTAATACCTTTGCAGCAGTTTTTAATGTAAAAAATTTTATTTTTGTCTAAAATCTCAATAGAAAGCATCGGTTCGAGATACGCGATTTTAGTATTGAGCTGTATGATTTAGGCACTAGTTTTTGAAGAGTTAATTCTAGACTATTATGCTAGATTTTATCTAAAGCCTGCGCAACGTGAACTTTATTTTCTTATGCATCTTTCACAAATGGACGGTTTTCTTGTGCACTTGCATGTAAGCATCGGAATATAAATTATTGATTTACTTGTTATCATTTTTTCTTATGAATCTTATTTTAAAATATTTTAATCTCTACCGACACCGACGATTTAATATTTGTAGTAATTTATTTATATAGCTCTTATAAGTTTTGTACAAAACACATGATATTGTATTGATTTTTTATATCCTTGTTCACCTATAACAATAGATTGGTTTCCTATCTTAATATGGCATGTCGCACACGAAGTCGTCCCGCGGCCGAAAAGTGATGGCCACTTCTTCAATGCTAATAAACAGCGCCATTAAGCGTTAACCGGCCATCTTTATAGCGGCTACGTGAGCCAAAGGAGCTAACCCTAAACGAAAGCGGTAACGGTTACCCCCGGAACGACCCACGATTCAGCTCGGAAGATTACTCGGAGAAATGGGAAACCGTACAAGTGCGAGCCAATAACATGGAATATTAAAGCACAATCCGGGCCACTATATACAGTTATTGTTATTGGCACCGAGGAAATCACTGCCGCTGACCGCAATATTGGCGCCAATTTTGCTTTGAAAGAAAAACGGCGAGCACATAAATAACCATGGCAATTATATTTATCGTACACACTTTGGGGTTTTATATTGTTTCGTACACACATTGATTCCAATTGAGCTGCGTGCACGATTAAATTAAAACATAGGAAACCATTCAGCAAAAATATTTATTGTTAAATTATACAAAGTAAGGCAATATATCACACAAACATGTGTAGCTTCTAGCATACCCAGTAAAAATAGGTAGTACTTCAAATAAAATATATAACAATAAAGTGGAATCAACGTCAAAAACATCAATTATTAATAAAACAATTTTTTTAAAGGAAAAAAACAATTATTAATTTTGCTCAAAATATGTATCATATTTTATTTATAAAGCTACCTTATTACTTGAACAAAAACATATTAGAATTTTTTTTAAAACGGTAATTTCAATAATATAAATAATTTTATAAACATACATATTAGATATGTATATCAGATTGTCCGATTAGTCTTTGCATTTTTTCCTTACATTTGCAAAAATGTTCAATATAACTTTTCATAAAAAAAAATAATTGTTAACAGTAGTCGTATCAATGCTGCTATTTAGTAAAGTCCAGTTGTAAACCAATGTATTTTACGCTTGTTATCCAATTTTAGTTACTGCTCTGCTCATTTTAAAAAGGTGCTGGCAGATTTTGTCCATGTTTTGTGAAAATAATTGCTTCTATTTTAATTTATTTGGTTTTATTTTTTCACCTCTCATAATATTTGTTTAAGACTTCAAAATGTTTGTATTTTATTCGCGATTTAAGATCGTAAGCATTTGCTAAAATAGTTGTATCGCGTATTTTTTATTTTTGCAATATCATTCGTATACAAGAAACGGCTGGCAAACTTCCTTGGGGTACTCCAGCTAGAATTTCATGCGGTATCGAGTGTTCGTTATTTAATGAAACAATATAGCTTTTTCTTATCATGTATGAGCGTATTAAGCATGGCAGATAATCAGAGGTTTTGTATTTGTTTAGTTTATGAGTCAAACCGTCATGCCATACTGTGTCGAAAGCTTTCTCTATATCTAACATTAAAATACCCGTACTTTTGTGAAAACTGTTCGTTAATAATTTTATTCCATAAAGACTCTTTTTTAAAAGCATGAGAATTACTTTTTTAAATGTGAAAAAGAAACTAAGCATTAAATTTTAAAACATAACAATACATATAATAAACAGACGTTTTATTAACTCTCAATATAGCAAAGCTCACGGAACCAATAAATATATTTTGGTATACTGAAAAATTGTAATATTGAATGTAAGGAAAATGATATTTTTTTATTTTATTTTTAATTACCATATTAATACAGCATCAAAATAACCACTTATAAGGTTGACAGATCGTTTTATGTCCATTTTTAAGGATACTGTATGAAACACAATAAAATTTGTAAATATAATGTTGTGCGAAACATCTATAACGTCGCTTTTGAACACATCTGGCACACGCAGAGTCAAGAACGAACTGAATTCGGAGAAATTTTGTGTCAAGTTGTAATGTCATTCTTAAATTCGAATCCAAATATTTCGTTATACTGAGATCAGTCTTCGTTACAATGAAAACATTTTGTATGAAAGTTTTTCGGTGACAAATTGAAGATTCGTTATAGTGGGAATTTCGTTATTTCGGTATTCGTTACGAAGTGATTTCGCTTAATTTTAAAAATAGGTTTGTAACTTGACTAAAAATTAATAAAAAAAAATGTTTACAACATAAAAAATAATATTAAAACGTATTATTTTGTATCATATAACAGTAAGTTTTGAGTTTAAATAAATAATAATAATAAATAGCATCCGCTCAAAAATATTACTAATATTAAAAAATATTTTGTTACATCTTACTGACGAAATCTATAATAAATTAAAAATATTTAAAATCCATATTAAAATAAAAAATATTTTCAAGGTTGAAAAAAATATTTTGAATAAATCTGGAAATTTTATTCTAAAACTTTAAAATTTAAAAATTTAAATTAGTGTTGTACCATTTTGTGTAGTTTCCTTTCAAAAGCGTAAGTACGAGGGATTTTTGCAACACTATGTGCTTAGTAGTTGGTTGGTAATGAATAAAAATTATTTTGAAACTTTTCCCCTTTTTGTTGAAAATGTTTTTTCAAGCGAAATTTTAAAAATTCTCTAAAAACTATAACTAAATTGCAACGTTCGCCAAAATTAGGGTTAATATTTTTTCTATGTAGAGAAGCTAATACAAATCCACATAATTTATATTATATTTTAAATCCCGTATAAACTAAACATATTTTTAAAATAATTTTTTATAGAATTTGATGATTTTTTTACACATATTGATAAGTGTTTTACAATTTAAATGGATAAAATCAATTTCGTAGTTCGTTCTCAAGCGCGTCCATGAACCGGTATTTCCCCGGAATTGCTTACATGTGACAGTTCTTCTGTCATCGGTCAAACGCGCGCCGGAATACAGCTTAGTGCGATTAAATAATCAGTGAAATATGTTATAATCACAGCATTTTTCTTTCTAAGTTACAATTGAAGTGATTTAGCATTTGGAATTATAGACTATATTATCGAAACTATAAATTATGAGTGTTCCAGTAAGTGTTTGGTTATATAAAAAATATATCACGGTTATTCTAACAAAATTACCATTGACTTTCCAGGATCTAATATTAAAAGACAGACACCAGAGATTTGGCAATTTATTATTTATTTATTTATTTTATTTTATTAATTTATTTAGCTTAATAGCTAATCTTTACATTTAACAAATTTAGTAAACATATATAAAAATATATAAAAAATACATAACAGAAAGAAAAAATGAAAATATACAATAATAAAGTCTTAATATTATAATTTATTTCTATATGTACGAAGGTGTTTTTTTATTCCATTTATGAAACCCGTTATATTTTTGCTGTTTCGGATTTCTCTTGGAAGACTATTATATAAATCAAAACCTCCGTACATAATTCCCCTAGCCGTACTCGTTTTCTTATACTTAATTTTCTTTAAATTTTCTCTATTTCTAGTATTATATTTATGTACATCTTTATTTCTTATTAAATACTTATTAAAATATTTTGGTAATATATTATTTTCTAACTTATATATAAATACTAAAACATTCATACTCAATATTTCTTGAACATTGAACCATTCTAATCTATCAATCATACTTTTACAATTAGTTAATCTATTTTTATTTAAAATTACTCTCATTGCCCTATTTTGTAATTTTTGCAACATTTGTTTATCTAATTTATTTAACATATTTAATAGTGTTGCACAATAATTAAAATAGGGCAATATTATACTATTATAAATTTTTTTTTTGTATTTATACTTAATATATTTCTTAATCTAGATAATAAACCTATTTTTCTACTAATTTTTTTTAATATGTAATTACAATGTTCTTTAAAATTTAATTTTGTATCAACAATTACTCCTAAATATTTTATATTATCCACTATTTCTATACTAGAGTTATTTATTACTATTTTGGTACTATTATCTAACACATTTTTATAATTAATAAACATACATTTAGTTTTATTCTCATTTAATTTAAGTACATTATTCTTTAACCATATTTCTAATATACTTAATTCATTATTTAAATTATTTACAATTTCTTTAATGTTATCACCTATGCAATACATTAATGTGTCATCCGCAAATAGATGAATTTTACATTTTTTCACGTTATTAACTATATCATTAATATACAAAACAAATAACAATGGTCCCAATTTAGACCCTAGTGGTACTCCATAAGACACTAATTTCTCTTCAGAATATACATTATTTATTTTAACTTTTTGTTTTCTTTTATATAAGTAATTATTAAACCATCTTAAAACTATATCACTTATACCTATACTCTCCAATTTCTTTAACATTATTTTTCTGTCTATTGTTTCGAAGGCTCTCTTGAAATCCAAGAAAACTGCTCCAATGATTTTGTTTGTATCCTTAGCCAATAGCCAATCATTTATCACTACTTGTAATGCAGTTTCAGTGGAATGCTTTTCTCTGAATCCCGATTGTTGTTCACATATTATGTATTGAGAAGTAATAAATTCCTTTAATTGTTTGATTACTACTTCTTCTATTATTTTTTTTATACACGGTAGCATGTTGATTGGTCTCATTTCTTCAACTTTTTTACTATTTTTTATTTTAGGTATAGGTACAATAGTAGCAATCTTTAAATTTTCAGGCATTTCTCCTAAGGAGAGTGCTTTATTTATTAAATAATTTAATTTAGTTCCTATTATTTCCCATGTTTCTTTAATTATATTTATATCTAGTTCATCAGTACTAGTTCCTTTTTTAAATTTACATATTATGTTATGAATTTCATCTAATTAAAGATATACATGCCAAAGTTAATTAAACATATTACAATAGTAGTAATAATGAAAAATCTCATATTAGTGTAAACAAAAAGTTACATTTTACCCACTATATAGTATCGTTTACAGTTAATTTTCAGAAGCAATGATAGATCTAATAACATTTACGTATGGCAAACAATTAATATATGACATATTGCGACAATTTTGTAGAATATGAAGATATGCCAATCTATGTGTTTAATCTTCTACAGTAACTTATGTCAATTTTGTTCTTCGGTTGTCGTTCAAATTTAATTAATGGATTATATTAGTGATAATAATGTGTTTAATGTTTACTTTTGATAAAAATCTTATTGTTTTTTAATTATTTTTCAGAAGCAATGATGGAACAATTTGATGACCTATATGGCTACAACGTAGAATTGGTATATATAAACAAAAAGTGAATCTTCTCATGTTAAAGTCACTGTCAGCAAGTATTATCTTTTTATATATTAAAAGAACATAATACATAAGTTTGATGTAACTGAATATCTTGAATTTGGTTATTCCGAAAGAGGAATGATGGCACAGAACAAACATTGAATAAAAATCATGACGTATACATATTTTGCCACATCGGAATTAAAAATAACCCACTTTTAGATATTTTGGCTATCGATGATTACAGGTATGCAATCACATATTTATAATCATTGTAAAATGTCATTTATTAGATAACATCCAAGAAACTACACATTTATAAGCTGTCCGTTGGCTGATATAGAAGTGTTCCCACTGCGACAGCGCCAATTTGATCGACTTTCAATCCTCACACATACTAAGGATATATTACACGTTCACGTTTAAAACGTACCTCGTAAATCTAACGTATATGTGCATTAAATCGGAAGCAATGATAATGTTTATGTAATATAAAAGAAAAAACTCACTTTTTGGCCTCCGAGCCCGTCGCCGGGAATTCAAAATTTTAAGATTTCATTACAAAGATTGTTTTATGATTGTTTATCTAGTTTAATCAATGTATTCTTCTAATCCTCAACACATTATGTACATATTTAATTTTCATGGTTATAACACACCTAGTTAATTTGCAATCCGATTATTTATATTCAGTCAAATGACGAATTAATGAAAATTATTGTCGCGTAGCAAAATTTTATTATTAAATAATAATTATTTAAAACTGTTGTCACGGTACTGTCGGCCATCTTGTTTTATATTTGAATGCTTATTTTTCATTGGTCGAAACAACAGAACCCATTACCGGCGCCTCGGAAAGCAATGAAGCAAATTCAATTTTTATTTTTATTATTAATTATTATTATAATTAAATATATTTCCTTTGTTTTCGTGTATAAATACACTGTTCATACAAAGCGATACGATTTTTAGAGTAGTTTCAATGTTTCATCTTAAGTTATGCGCGGTCGGAAGCGGAAGCGGCTTAGAACAATTATATATTAAAAAAAAAAAGTTTTTATTTTTTGATATAATCTTTTAGACTATTCATTACAGTAACACCTAGTAAAGTTTATATTTAATATTCTGTATGAAATATATTATTATATTACTTAAAGTAGGGTCTAACATAAGACTTATTTTAGTAATTTGTTTTGCATATTGTATTATATAGTAATATATCACTGATTTTTTATTTGCTTATAACAAAGAAGTCAAAGTGCAATAATAAAAATATATATGTCCTAATATAACAGTTATTAAATTACTTAAAAAAAAATATAATAATGAAGGTTAATTAAGTGGCTTTTATTTTATAATTATAGTCATATATAAAATATTTAGGGAATATATTATACAAAAGGTTTTATTGATACGATTTCTACGAAACCGCAAATATTCATAGATCTAATGGAATTTATATTAATTACAACATTTTCAACCCTTTCATAAATAACGCGTATTAATTCGATTCGGGAATTCAAACAAGCCTTTTGTAATTTATTTCAACTCCCGCCCGCGGAGTTTACGGCTCGGATACGAAGGTTATCCCTATTTATATAAGTTACGTAAAGTTAATTTAAGTTTCAATTGCAATCTCTACAATCCCACACACACTCGAATTAACCACATGTTAAACTTGATTCTGTGTTAATTAAAATGATTTATTCGCCAAACGCCCATCGACGAGCGGTTACCCATTGTGCGAAATTATAATCTCCCGTCGAAAAGTTTTAATTTCATTAGATATGAAAATAATTTAATGTGATTAATATTAAATTACCTATAAGTTACGTAATAAAACAATATTTTTATATATGTAAGTATATACATATCTATCTAATCGTGTACAATCAAATCTTATTATTGAGAGATTGTATAATTGACATTGGTCGATTATTTATTTATTTATTAATATATTTAATACACAAAGCGAACTACATATTTATGATAAATTTAAAATACAGCTTTTTTATATATTTAATAATTTACAATCGCTAAGATTCTTGATCTTCTTGTACTATATAATAAAATAAGATGTCTATATTTAGAAATTCAGAGGACGAAAAACATAAATATTACGTAAATGCAACCAAAATATAAATATGAACTACATAAAGTATAAATAAAAATTATGATTAAAATGCTATAAAAAGTGTTTAATTATATCGATTTTATAGTCAGAAATTATAAATGGAAATATGGTAGAGATTCATTTAATGGCTTTACTGCAACCGACAGTAGAGCCATATAATTAAATTGTTTCGTTTCTTCCTTGCTTGGCTTTATTTTTCCTTATATATACAAGTATAGTTTATGAGCATTCGGTAAGTAAGGTTCAGTTAATTGGCTGAAGAAGGGAAAGACCCTCTCAGATATCAATCACGAAACTTTTTTTTTCTCTGTTAACAGAATTGTCTCACGTGGTAAAGACATTTACAGTTGACAACGAAATACATCATTTATAATATTAATAATACAATTCTATCATCAATATATGACATTAAATATAGTAAAATATTGTTTTAATATGTATATTATTTATTAAAAATTTTATTATTTAAAGTATAATTATTGTAAAATCAATAAAAAAAATTTGACGGTTATTATGTTTCTTATTTTTCATTGTCTTAACATTTCAACTAAAGAAAAATACGTGAAAAACATTCATTGACTATAAGTACAGCATCTGATTAAATTTAATGATTTATTATAACTAGTATAATAAAGTATTGTAACCTGCGCCCGTGGACTTGAACGGAGTGGCCAGTCAGAAAAACGTAGTTGGCCATAGTTTAACGTAAAAACGATTTTCTTGCAGAGTTTAATCTGTGTAAGCCTTAGTTTCTTAAGATTTTTATTCTGTAGAGATATGGTTTAAGCAAACAAAAAATAAATAAAATATTTTTTTTATGTAGTGACTACCCTTTAAAATTAATCCCTTTTTTGTGGTGTTGATTATAAATGTTGGTCATATCTTAGTCGAAACTTATGTAGTACTTTTTTGTGAGTCATCTTCGTGTCTCTATTAATATAGCACATTTTCCGTCCTCAATTTTTTTTAAATATATATTTCTGGTTTTTATGCTGAGCTATTTAGCTTAACAGATTTTGGAAGATCTGTTCCATATATGTATATTTTTATTAAACAAGTATTATTTATACTATAATATTATACAGATGTTTTTAAAGTGTGTGTCTCAAAATAAGTCTTCAGAGTCAAGTTTATATATTTAAAAAAAAACTGAAACAAATTGAACAAAATATATTGCCAAATTAGGCTGTTTTGTCAAGTTTTAAATTTTAACAAATACTTTTAGATGTTGTAAGTAACATTTGACACTTTAAATAAGCGTGAATATTGACAGCTGTCTGATTTACAGTAGTGCCAGCATATAAAACTCAAATTGGATCATCCTGTACCTAATACAATTATACCATGAATCATATGTACCAGGTATTTTATTTTCTTGCGTTTTATGGTTGAAAAAGCTCTATTTTATCTCATTATAAAGTATAAGCTTATAGAGTACTTCAGTGTTTTGTTGCTCGCTGCATTTTCAAGTTATTCAGCGATTTTAGTTGTACATGAATCGCAATTAGTCCTTCCAGTTGTTCCTTCAATATTCTTGTTAGTAATAGTGAGCATACAAGATTTGTTTTTTATTATGTCGATATATCATACAATAAATAAATTAGTATACACCCTTAATTTTAAAGTATTTTTCTCGTCGTGAATTAAACTCATCGCGCACTTATGACACGTCCATAGTTTTATCGACTGACAAATAACGATCGTGTGCCATATATTTATATTTATGACGGGTATCAAAATGATCCGTATGGGATATAATTTAGAGGCATATCGTAAATTAACGTGTGACACAAGTGTATGACCGCAATAAATATGGCAGCGACACAGGGGTGTATTTTTGAAGGGTAACAAACGATGTCGTGACATTTTCCCTCATCCACGGGATCCGGGTCGATCGTAAATTAGCTACCACTTGCTACTGCTCCTACTACTTGCTTCGTCTCGTTTATCTTCCAACCTAAAACTACGATGGGAGCCGATTGCAATGCTAGAAAAGCCAAACGTTTTCGGGAGTCTGCCGATCGATATTTA